>NC_133328.1:384392251-384748913 GCF_042186555.1 Aquarana catesbeiana | reverse complement strand
TGCTTCTTTTCCATTTCAGAATATCAAACTCTAACATACATTTCCTAAATTGCCAGTAGTAAAGCTAAGAAAATATATTTTAACAGCATACTTATATATATTTTTTATATTACATATATTAAAGTTCAACAAAGGCAGCATACGTAAAGTATGTTTCTATATTTATTCGCAAGCTATCTATTTGCTTTGTGGGGTTGTCAAGGTTCTTCCCTTCTATCATGACTGACTGCACTCAGCATAAGCAAATGTCATTGTGTGTTACAGAATACAGAAGATCTAAAGAGAGAGTGACAGTGTGCATGTGTGTCTAGTGTCAGGCACTCAAAATATAACTAAGACAAGCATTCTAGACCCAAATTAGGCTGTTTTAGAAGAATAGTTAATATAACAGTCTTTTAAATATGTGTTCCTTATTGAGCACCTGTAATGAATTAGTAATTACAGAGCTTAAACTCATTTCCAGTGATGAGCCAAAAACACATATCCCCTTTAACTAATCTAAAGGTCTTTAAAATGTAGCTAAAAGTTTAAAATTACTTACATAAATCTAGCAGTGTCCACATCACTTCCTGGTGAGGTAGGCATTGTCCATTGGTTGCTCAGTGGTTCATCAAAAAAGTCCTGACAGGGGTCTTTAAAGTTCATACAGGGTCCTGTAGAACCTAAGACTGATATTGTGTGAAGGGTGAGCACAAGACCAGACAGATGGACTAGTGAAGAGTAGGCATGAGCCGAACACCCTCCCATTCAGTTCGCAGCAGAACATGCGAACAGGCAAAAAATTTGTCAAAACACATGAACACCGTTAAAGTCTATAGGACGCGAACATGAAAAATCAAAAGTGCTAATATTAAAGGCTTATATGCAAGTTATTGTCATAAAAAGTGTTTGGAGACCCGGGTCCAGCCCCAGGGGACATGTATCAATGCAAAAATTTTTTTTAAAAACTGACATTTTTTCGGGAGCAGTGATTTTTTTAATGCTTAAAGTGAAACAATAAAAATGAAATATTCCTTAAAATAAAAGCCTTGGGGGTGTCTATAGTATGCCTGCAAAGTGGTGCATTTTCCCTTGTTTAGAACAGTACCACAGCAAAATGACATTTCTAAAGGAAAAATTGTCATTTAAAACTTTTTGCGGCTGTAATGAATTGTCGGGTCTCGGCAATATGGATAAAACTCATTGAAAAAAAAGAGCATGGGATCCCCCCAGTCCATTACCAGGCCCTTTGGGTCTGGTATGAATATTAAGGGGAATCCTGAACCAAAATTAGAAAAAAAAATTGCGTGGGGATCCCCCTAAAATCCATACCAGGCCCTTCAGGTCTGATATAGAAATTAAGGGGAACCCTGCGGCAAAATTTTAAAAAATGGCATAGGGGTCCCACCAAAATCCATACCAGAACATTATCCGAGCACGCAACCTGGCAGGCCGCAGGAAAAGAGGGGAGGCGAGAGAGTGCCCCCCCTCCTGAACTGTACCAAGCCACATGCCCTCAAAATGGGGAGGGTGCTTTGGGGTCTGAAATGTTGATGGGGACAAGGGCCTCATCCCCACAACCCTTGCCTGGTGGTTGTGGGGGTCTGCGAGCGGGGGGCTTATCAGAATCTGCAAGGGGACCCCCAGATCCCGGCCTCCCCCTGTGTGAATTGGTAATGGGGTACCCAATCGTACCCCTACCATTTCACAAAAAAAGTGTCAAATTGGTAAAAAAGACAAGAGACAGCTTGGGACAAGTCCTTTATTAAAAAATAAAAAATTAAAAATGTCCCACAATGTAAATTCATGCCGCCCGACAGATTGAAAAAAAAAGCCTCCACGGGAGGCTCCCACCGCGTGACTCGTCTTTGCTGTGACAGTCCTTATATAACTGAGGGTGGGGTCATCCGGTGACGTAACCAGTTGACCCCACCCCCTCTGACACCACGGTGGCTTCCCCATGGCATCAGAGGGGGCTGGGCCACCTGGTGATGGAAATGGGTGACCCCGCCCCCACGGGGAAGCCATGGGAAATCCCCCATGGTGTCAGAGGGGGTCACCCAGTTATGTCACCCGGTGGCCCCATCCTCAGTTATATAAGAACTGTCACAGCGAAGACACATCACTCAGCGGGAGCCTCCCACGGAGGCGGATCGGTTGCTGCTGGGTTTTTTTTCGGTCCGTCGGGCGGAGTGAACTTACATCATGGGACATTTTTATTTTTTATTTTTAATAAAGGACTTGTCCCAAGCTATCTCTTGTCTTTTTTACCATTTTGATACTTTTTTTGTGAAATGGTAGGGGTACAATTGGGTACCCCATTACCAATTCACCCAAGGGGGGAGGCCGGGATCTGGGGGTCTCATTGTTAAAGGGGCCTTCTAGATTTCGATAAGCCCCCTGCCCGCATACCCCCACAACAAACAGGCAAGGGTTGTGGGGATGAGGCCCTTGTCCCCATCAACATGGGGACAAGGTACTTTGGGGTCAGACCCCAAAGCATCCTCCCCATGTTGAGAGCATGTGGCCTGGTATGGTTAAGGAGGGGGGAGCGCTCTCTTGTTCCCCCCTCTTTTCCTGCAGCCTGCCAGGTTGCATGCTCGGATAAGGGTCTGGTATGGATTTTGGGGCGACCAATAAGTCATTTTTTTGGTGCAGGGTTCCCCTTAAAATCCATACCAGATCTGAAGGGCCTGGTATGGATTTTAGGGGGACCTCCACGCAATTTTTTTTTTAAATTTTGATTCGGGGTATGGTTCAGGAGGGGGGAGCGCTCTCTCGTTCCCCCCTCTTTTCCTGCGGCCTGCCAGATTGCGTGCTTGGATAAGGGTCTGGTATGGATTTTGGGGCAACCAATAAGTCTTTTTTTTTTTTTGGCGCAGGGTTCCCCTTAAAATCCATACCAGACCTGAAGGGCCTGGTATGGATTTTAGGGGGACCTCCACGCAATTTTTTAAATTTTGATTCGGGGTTTCCCTTAATATTCATACCAGGCGCAAAGGGCCTGGTAATGGACTGGGGGGATCCCATGCTCTTTTTTTTAAAGAATTTTATCTATATTGCCGAGACCCGACAATTCATTACAGCTGCAATCAGTTTTAAATAACAATTTTTCCTTTAGAAATGTAATTTTGCTGTGGTACTGTTCTAAACACGGGAAAAATGTGACGCTTTACAGGCATACTATAGACACCCCCCAGGCACAATATTTAAAGGAATATTTCATTTTTATTGGTTCACTTTAAGTATTAAAAAAATCACTGCTTGCGAAAAAACGGCCGTTTTTTTTAAAAAATGTCCCCGGGGGCAGGACCCAGGTCCCCAAATACTTTTTATGACAATAACTTGCATATAAGCCTTTACAAATAGCACTTTTGATTTTTCATGTTAGTGTCCCATAGACTTTAACGGTGTTCTGGCGGCCTTCGAATTTGCCGCGAACACCGCATATTGTTAGCTGTTCAGCGAAAAGGCAAACACCCGATGTTCGAGTCAAACTTACATTTGACGCGAACATCAGACTCATCCCTAGTGAAGAGAATGTGCAATGACTTCAAGCCACCAATCACCTCTTTTATATTGCTAAGGCTGTTGATCACATGTACTGTATATGAGACACCCATTGATCATTAGGAGACAAACACAGCTTGCTCCTTCAACAGGCCCATCATACACAAAGACTATTATATTTTTGAATGCCTTTGTGTATCCACACTGTTTGTCCATTTCAATAGTTCACTTGGCAGGACCGGTTTACAGAGACTTGGCAAAACTTTTTTCGATGGAGTGCAGAGGGATTATAATGCTTGTCAGTTTTTATTTCAGTCTGTGCCCCGTTAGGGAGAGTAACTCTCTCTATTCGTCCTGTTTACCATTATCATTAAAAGTGTAAGTAAATCAAGTAAAGCAAAATCCCCATTTTGGGTTGTCCCCAGAAAAGTAATAGAGGAGAAATCTTCCAATGGGGACTAGTTCTGGTGACCTAGGGGTCCCCAGGGAATTTCATAAGTTTTCAGGGATTTCCTCTCACTTCCTGTTTGGTAATGGGACAGGAAGTGAAGGGAAAATTCTGCAATGGTACAAAGACTGCTATAAAAAATCCGACAGGGATTATAACCTTTCCTTACTCTATCTAAAATGAAAAAAAAAGTTTTGTCTATAGTTCCTCTTGCCGACCATCCCACGTATATGTACTTCGGAGCCGCGGCTCCTGTGCTCAGAATCATGTACAGGTACGTGATTCTGCACTTCCGGGTCTTGGATTGGACACAGCGAGAGCCAGTCAGTGGGTCCAGCGGATGCAATGTCCACCGAGACCTGCTGATCATTCAAAGCACAGGCAGAACGGTGATCTGCCTATGTAAACAAGGCAGATCGCCGTTCTGTAACAAGGGAAGGCAGTGACCTTATGTTTCTGCTAAGCAGAAACACAGATCTCTGTCTTCCCACGATAAATGCATCCCCACACAGTAACCAAGCACTCCCTAGTAACACATTTAACCCTTTGATCACCCCTGATGTTAACCCCTTCCCAGCTAGTGTCATTAGTTAGTGCATTTTTTTAAGCATGATCACTGTATTAGTGTCACTGGTCCCAAAAAAGTGTCAAAAGTGTCAGTTAGGTGTCCGATCTCTCCGCCGCAATTTTGCAGTCCCGCTATAAGTAGCCGATCCCCGCCATTACTAGTAAAAATAAATCAATAAATAAATAAAAATTCCATAAATCTATCCCCTATTTTGTACCCTATAACTTTTGCGCAAACCAATCAATAGATGCTTATTGGGATTTTTTACCAATAATATGCAGCAGAATACATATTGGCCTAAATTGATGAAGAAATTAGATTTTTTTATATTTTTCATTGGATATGTTTTATAGCAGAAAGTAAAAAGATATTGTTTTTTTTTTTTAAATGGTCTGTTTTTTTATTTATAGTGCAAAAAACAAAAACACTGAGGTGATCAAATACCACCAAAATAAAGCTCTATTTGTGGGAAAAAAGGATATAAATTTTATTTGGATACACAGTACACGACCGTGCAACTGTCAATTAAAGTAACGCAGTGCAGTTTCGCAAAAAATGGCTTGGTCGTGAAGGGGAATAAACCTTCCGGCGTTAAATCGGTTAACTGATAGTCATTGAGGTTGATTTACTATAACTGGAGAGTGCAAAATCTGGTGCAGCTCTGCATAGGAACCAATCAGCTTCCAGGTTTTTTGTCAAAGCTTCATTGAACAAGCTGAAGTTAGAAGCTGATTGGTTACCATGCAGAGCTGCACCAAGATTTTGCACTCTCCAGTTTTAGTAAATCAACCCCATTATCTGTCACTTAATATAAATCAGCCCTAGAATAAAAATATATACCTACACACATATATTTACTAGCAATTGAATATTGCTGTAAGATGTCATATAATATAATAAAAATGTTTATTATATACACGGTATATATAATAATACAACAATAATAATCAAAATGTTGCTTCCGCCCATAGCTCTTAAAGCAACATTTTTTTTTCATAAATGACATTTCATTTTTGTAATTTTTTTTATTGCATTTTAGTGTAAATATGAGATCTGAGGTCTTTTGGACCCTGGGATGTTTACATTCCTTGTAATAGGAATAAAAGTGACACCTTTTTTTTCTTAAAAGAACAGTGTAAAAATAAAAAATAAAAGGTAAAATAAATAAGAAAAAAAAAGTAAAAATGTTTAAATTTGTCCTGTCCCGCCGAGCTCGTGTGTAGAAGCGAATGCATACGTGAGTAGCGCCCGCATATGAAAACGGTGTTCAAACCACACATGTGAGGTATCATCATGATTGTTAGAGCGAGAGCAATAATTCTAGCCATGGACCTCCTCTGTAACTCAAAACATGCAACCTGTAGACTTTTTTAAATGTCGCATATTGAGATTTTTAAGGGTAAAAGTTTGTCGCCATTCCACGAGCGGGCGCAACTTTGAAGCATGACATGTTGGATATCAATTTACTTGGAATAATATAATCTTTCACAATCTAAAAAAAATGGGATAACTTTACTGTTGTCTTATTTTTTAATTCAAAAAAGTGATTTTTTCTTCAAAAAAAGTGCGCTTGCTGCGCGAAAAATGGTGTAACAAAAAGTATTGCAACAACCACCATTTTATTCTCTAGGGTGTTAGAAATATATATATATATATATATATATATATAATGTTTGGGGGTTCTAAGTAATTTTCTAGCAAAAAAAAAAAAAGATTTATCTTGTAAACAACAAGTTTGAAAAATAGGCCCGGTCCTTAAGTGGGTAATACATCATTAAATGTATTGTTTTTTAAATGCAAGCATTGCAATTACCTGAATGTGATTGGTATCAGCCCTTTTGTAATCACTGTACAGCAGAGCTCAGAGTGTAAAAGAGAGATAAGCAGCAAAAAGAGCCAATTAGCTTTGTTACGAATATCATTAATAGGTGGGAAGAGCAGTGTTTTAAACAGATGAGCTGATCGGTGTGCTTCTTCTCATGTCACTGTCCAGTAACAGGCTGTAGGAAAGTACAAGACCTGTTTTACTTAATTGCAACAAAAGGTCTCCTGCCCTGCTAGACAGACAAAAAAAAAAAAAAAAAACATATCTTTTGGCTAGTAAACCAGCTCCCTTATATTTGGTTTATTTCTGAATTTCGCTGTCTGCCTGGAGTTCACTCAGACGAGGTCATGATCACAAAATGCTGGCCCCAGCCCAATGTTTAGTGCATTAAAAATGAACCTACTGTATGTGGCAATGCTGTGCTATGATCTGTGTTTTATATTCAGTGTATTTATTTTTCAGTGTGTATTAGAGGTTTCAGTTGCATTAAACCCAAAGATGATACATTTTGTTCCAGAATCTATTTGCTCAGTTATAGCTAGGTCAGTCACCCTGAATGTGATGAATCGGTAAAATTTATACTGACCATTTAGCCAACAAAGGCACCAGAGCTTAGTAAAGGCCATTCGCTTTTTATGAAATATCCATCTATATCTAGTTGGTACTTTGGGCTAAAACTGCATATTTGTAATGTTCATAATCATTCTGTCTTAATGTTAAATATTCCCATAGCATTTACACAGATTACATCAATTTAAAATAATATTGGAAATGTCGTCTCAGATGTACTCTAACAGAATAATGTTACCATTGTCCTCCTTTTAGGGGAAATATTGTAGACAAGCAGGCAAAGTTCAACATTTTTTTTTATTCATTACATTCATTACATTTATATTATGTATAATATAGTATACAGTACATATCTGGTATATTTTCGAATAAGGTCATGAAAAGAACAAGGAGTAGCAAAACACTGGGGTTCTGTTCTGATGTGTCTGATGTGAGGACAGTGACCTGAAATCTGAAGTTGATATGGCTTATTGCACTAAGCCGCTGCTATTGCTATTTGCACTAAATAAACCCAGTTATATATCTCATTATACATTAAGGCTGAGTTCACACCCGCATCCAATTTGCATGAAAGGAGAGTGTGACCGGCTCTCAATGGAACTGGTTCACACAGCTCCGGGATCGGCCGTGGTCCACATTGGAAAAGGGTCCTGATAAAACATGGAAAATTTACTGGCGGAGCACATTTTTTATTGGCAACCTGAGAAATTACAGAACTCCTATTAAAAACTACCACAGTGAGTATTTGAACAGTATAAACTTGATATGGAAACACTGACAATACCTATAACATAGTAATTTGCTTGATTTACACTTAAAAAGTCAACACAGCATGAAATTATCAGCCCCTGATATTTACTGGCAGTTGTAAAAAAAATCACTGATTTTGACAAACTCTCAGTAAATTTACTGGCGGTTGGAAACCCTGGTCCTGAGCGTCTTTGGCTCAGTTTCAGGTCAGAATTCAGGCAAAAACTGAGACCTGATTCACACCTGAAATGGTGAACAGGGATGCATCGGACCCCCTGCTGTGACCTGCGGCTGCAGCTAGTGTGAACTCGGCTTTAATGTACAAGCTTTTGATCTATCAACTGAGCCAGATCGGAGATGTGTATATTCTGCATTTGCCACATGGCAGTGCTAAGGATGCAGCAGTACATAGGATAGGCAATTTAAAGTAAAACTAAAATCTTGTTTTATTTCTTCATTAAAAGCACAGCACTCCCTACGTTAACAATAGGAGAAATAGCACAGTTAGAGGAAGAATTCTCCGTAGAAGAAATACAAAGGGTAATTGATTCATTAACCCCAGGGAAAAGTCCAGGTCCAGATGGCTTCTCCCCACGGTTCTATAAAATATTTAAAGAAGAACTTACAGCAATAATGAAGCGGACCTTTAATGCAGTATCTACAACAGTGCCTTTTAGTGCACAAAGTATGCAAGCCTTTATCGCTCTAGTACCAAAACCGGATAAAGATCATACCTCGTGCAGTAACTATAGACCAATCTCCTTAACGAACATTGATCTCAGAATATATTCCAAGATTATCGCTAACAGATTCACCCCCTTGATACCTAGTTATATACATCTACATCAGGTGGGGTTTGTGAAGGGTAGAGAGGCGAGAGACAACACCTTGAAAACACTTACACTGTTGGAATATGTCCAGAGGGGCTCCATCCCATACTGTTTAGTGGCAATAGATGCTGAAAAAGCATTTGACAGGGTGGGTTGGAGCTTCCTTAAAGGGACATTAATGCAGTGGGGAGTGGGTTCTGTAATGTTGGATAAAATCATGGCCCTGTAACAACACCCAACGGCTAAGATTCGGGTGAACGGTGGCTTATCGGAGGAAATATTTATATCAAATGGAACCAGACAAGGATGTCCATTATCTCCAATCCTGTATATACTTGTAATGGAGCATTTATTAAGAGCGATTAGAGGGAATAAAGATATACAAGGAATAAAGGTGGGGGAAATAGAGTACAAGATGTCTGTATATGCAGACGATATCTTGTTGTATATCACAAATCCTCTGATAACACTACCTAACCTGATAGCAGAATTTGATCGTTTCGGTGCGTTGAGTAATTTCAAAGTGAATTATAGTAAATCTGAAATAATGAATATCAATATGCCAAAGAACATGATAGAGCTGCTTAAAAAGGACTTTTCCTTTAAATGGCAGGAAAGAGCCATTAAATATCTCGGTATCCTCATCCCCAATGACTTAAAGAAACTAGAGGATTTTAATTATGTTCCAATAGTGCATAAAATAACGAAAACTCTCCAGCAATATGAAAAAGGCACATTTTCTTGGATGGGAGGGATAAATATTATAAAAATGGATATACTCCCCAAAATATTATATATCTTACAAACTATCCCCATATTTCCGGCTTCAAACATCTTGAATAGGCTCCGTAGGGTAATTGGGCAATTTATATGGGCTAGCAAGACGCCTAGAATCAGTAGAAGAGTTTTAAATAAACCCAGAGATTATGGGGGCCTTGCCCTCCCCGACATAGCAATATACCTTAGAGCAATAATGGTTACCAGAATAGTAGACTGGTTTCATAACGGTAACAATAAACAATGGGTGAGTTTAGAAGAAGAGATAACAGGTTTAAAATTGAAATCACTGCCGTGGATTAAAAAAGAACTAAAGACCGCCGGAAGGATATATGCCGTCCTTAGTAGTCTCGATAATGAAAGCCTGGGATACAATGTTAAAAAAGGGATATGGTTCAACCCTTAGAGGGCCTATGACCCCATTATTTGGTAACCCAGAATTCCCACTTGCTAGGGAAGCTAAGTCATTTCTTAAATGGAAAAGTGATGGAGCTACTAGGATAATAGAAACGATGGAGGGGGGAAAAATTCTTCCACTAGAAAATATGGGGGAGGAACATAAAAAAAAATGGATGCTGCACGGCCTACTCCATGGATACATTACAACCTTGACAAAAGAAGCTGAATTGGACAGGCCTTTAACTTCATTAGAAAAAATTTGTATTCAATCAGAGAGACCGATACATGTCTTATCAAAGGTATATAAGATCCTGAATATTGAAGGTCAAAACTAGGATATATCCTACATTAAGAAATGGGAAGGAGAACTGGGTATGGAGTTTCCTAAGAATAAATGGGATAGAGCTATTACAGTAACCCATAAATTATCATTATCTATTAAACATGGTATAAATGCCCCGTGGATCTACATAAGATAAGCCCGATTAATAATGAGGAGTGTTGGAGGTGTCATACAGCTCGAGGCACAATGTCTCACATATGGTATTACTGTCCCAAAATACAGCCATTCTGGCAAAAAATCTTTGAAATCTACAGAGATATGACTGGTAAGGATCTATACCCAGATGTACAAATAGCGGTCTTGTCTATGATACCTGGCTCTTTGAAAAATATAAAGAAAGGCCTATTAAAATATTTCTTGACAGCAGCACGTACTTGCATAGCCAGAAAATGGAAAAAGACAAATATGCCCTCTATGATGGAATGGGAGAGTGAGATGGCGGAGATGCGTGCCATGGAGGAGAGAAAGGTAATAGAGGAGGGTTTGAATAAACAGTCATCTAATGCATGGTCCAGATGGACAGAGTATAGTGCCTCCTCACAACTGCTCAGTGAGAGAGAGATGGTAAATGACGCTGAATAAGGCATGATATGGTGGTATTTTTTTTTTTGTTTTGTTTTTTTTTTTTTCTTTCTTTTTTTTTGTGTTTTTTTTTTTTTTTTCTCTCGTTTCCTTCCTTTAGAGTGTATGGCTTGTGTGTGAGGGGATGGGTGGGGGTAGAATCGGAAAATACACATTTCTATTTCATGCTATACAGACAGGTGTCAGAGACTCAGATTATATAGTAGAATGGTAAATGTAAATATATGGTTTTAGATGTGTATGAGTCTTGTTTGTTATGTAAAAAATTTTTTGTAAAACTGTTTTGGATAAATAAAGATTTTGAAAAAAAATAAAAAAATAAAAAACATGTTAAACTTACCTGCTCTGTGCAGTGGTTTCTGCACAGAGCAGCCCAGATCATCTTCTTTTTGGGTCCCTTTTAGGTGCTCTTGGCCCTTCCCTCCTGTTGAGTGCCCCCACAGCAATCAGCTTGTTATGGGGGCACCTGGGCCGAAGCTCCCTGTGTCCATTCAGACACGGAGCCACAGCCCAGACCTGCCCCCTTTCTCTCCTCATAGGCTCACTGACTGTGATTGACAGCAATGGGAACCAATGGCACTGCACTGTTTTCTCAGCCAGTGAGGAGGGGAGTCCCGGACAGCCAAGTCTCTTGTGCAACATCACTGGATCCAGATGGACCTTAGGTAAATATTAGGGGGGCTGAAGGGGGCTCCTGCACACTGAAGGCTTTTTATCTTAAGCTACCTGGTGGTAATCCAGAGTGTGGCTCGGGGTGAATTTTCATTACCAAAAGCGGTAACTCCGAGCCACATGATTGCATCACAGGATCCAGGCAAAGTTACTTACCTTGTCCCCAGGATCCTGCAATGTCCCCCCGCAATGTGTGAGGGCTGTGTCCTCCACTCGATCTATCACAGTGCCAGGCTTCTTTCACTGCGAGTGCTGTGACGCACGGGGACGGAGCCCGGCGCCAAATTCAAAAAGTGAAAAACACATACAGTACACTCTATTCTTACAGATTACATTACTGTATCAAATCATTTCACATCCCTTTTGTCCCTAGTGCTTTGGCCAGTGCCCTGCATGTAGTTTTATATTATATATACTGTTTTTTCTGCCTGGAAACTTGAGATTGTCCATGGCAACCAAAAAATGTCTCTTTACATCAAAAGTGGTTTTAGACCAGCTAGAAAACAGCGATAATAAATTAGAATCACTCGCAGAATTGAGCGATAGTGATTTGTGAGGAAATTCGTCATCAAACACTGAAAGTAATGACAGCGACAATTCTGCAACTGAGCAAAATTCAGTGTTTTTGATTTGATTACATTATTGAGTACATTTTATTATTATTATATTATTATTTGTTATAATTATTTATAGTAATACTATATTTACTATATACTAATAATTATTTTGATTTCGGGTTTCAAACTTTATCATACCCGGGATGTCTACTAGACTCTTGTTTGGACAGATTTAAGTGTATTATTACTAAGAATTACAGGTCTACAATATAAAATGCCAAATTTCTATGCAAAACAATGTACCGCTTTCAGAATCAAAAATCAAACATAATCATACCGCCAGGGAGGTTAATGCATAGAATGCGTTAAGATAAAAAAACCTTCTGCCTTTACAACCACTTTAAAGTGGTTGTAAAATTCAGACATAAAATATGACTAAAGCACATAACTCTCCCTGTGTACTTGTCTCAACCCAGAGCACTTATGCCCCGTACACACGGTCGGATTTTCCGATGGAAAATGTGTGATAGGACCTTGTTGTCAGAAATTCCGACCGTGTGTGGGCTCCATCACACATTTTCCATCGGATTTTCTGACACACAAAGTTTGAGAGCAGGATATAAAATTTTCCGACAACAAAATCCGTTGTCAGAAATTCGATCGTGTGTACACAAATCCGACGGACAAAGTGCCACACATGCTCAGAATAAATAAAGAGATGAAAGCTATTGGCCACTGCCCCGTTTATAGTCCCGACGTACGTGTTTTATGTCACCGCGTTTAGAACGATCGGATTTTCCGTCAACTTTGTGTGACCGTGTGTATGCAAGACAAGTTTGAGCCAACATCCGTCGGAAAAAATCCTAGGATTTTGTTGTCGGAATGTCCGAACAAAGTCCGACCATGTGTACGGGGCATAAGTGTTATTTCAATCTTCTGCTCCATTCCACTGTTAATGGCATGAGTCACTTCTGATAAGTGATGGCTGTAGAGCTGTCAGTGTGCTGTGTGACTCCTTCTGTCACACAGGAGACTGACAGCTCTACAGCCATCTTGCAGTGTGCACAGCTCATCCCTGACTGACTTATCCCTGAAGACCTGCAGGATATCCTTTCTGGATATGGTGGCAGGGCCCGTGATGTGCAGCTGACGGATCCGGACATCCTGTTTCAGTGGAAGCATGGGCCATTGACAGAGGGATCACAGGAGACCATCCATAAGGACTACCTATGATGTTCCATATCGCCTGTCACCCCTGTAGGGGTATAAGGAGCTGGTGAGTGGGGAGCCATAGGGGGAGCACAGAAGTCACCGTTCAGTTTGAGCACAAGAGTCACCAGGCTGTTTGAACTTTTTTGAAAACATTTTTTTTTTTCTGCCATTTTTTGGAGCTTCACTTATTTTCTATTCTTTTTTTTTTTATATTTTTTGACACTTTTATTATTTGCTATTATATTTTATATTTTTTGTTGGATGATTTCATTTTAGATATGTACATGCTGGACTTGATATGATGCGCATTTTTTTTAATAGATTGGCACAGTTTTGCATATATGTTTAGCACTGTATACGACTGTATACCACTGAGTTTCACACTTTGTCATTAATGGTTTTATGGTATAATTGATCATTAACTACCAGCAGTGATTAATCTGATTGGACACAGTTACACGTTATAGGGGGTTATCACATAGTGTAAATCATTTTAGTGGTTTGGTAGCACTGTTGATGTATAACTAGATATATTTACCCCCCCCCCCTCAGTTAGGGAGCGCCATTCACCCCATTTTTATTCTCTTTATATAGTTTTGAAATTGGCTGCTATAGTGAAAAATATTATATTATGTTAACTATATGGGGTTAAAACTTGTAACAATAGTATTCGATGTGTGAAAGCCTTTTTATGTTACATGCCCTTTTTGAAAATATTTCTCCATAATACATGCAAACCAAGTTGTCCAGCAAAAGTGACAGTAACAGGGGTATGGGCAAATTGATACCGACAGGGGTGCTTACAGTGTTCCCCTTTATTTTATATTGTTTAAACTGTATTTTTAAAAGAAGAAAAAAAGTGGCTGTAACTGCAAAAAAAAAGGATTAGCTAGAGCTGGGCTTTAACTACTAGTCATTCTTCATATCTGTACGTCGGCCCTTCAAACAGCCATAGCAGGCACGGGGGACCCAATGCGCATGGCTGGCGGACGCGATGTCTGCCGGCCACGCATGATCGAGAGCATGAGAGCCAAAACAGGGATGTGTGTGTGTAAATACACAAATCCCCATTCTGTCAGGAGAGGAGAGACAGATGGTCTGTTCCTACTAGTTGGTAACAGCGATTTGGCTCCCCCTCTAGTCAGTCACATCCCCCCCACAATTAGAAACACACACGAGGGAACACAATTAACTGCTTGATCACCCCTAGTGTTAACCCCTTCCCTGCCAGTGACATTTACACAGTAATCAGTGCATTTTTATAGCACTGATTGCTATATAAATGTCAATGGTCCCAAAAATATGTTGAAAGTGTCCAATCTGTCCGCCACAATATCGCAGTCCCGATAATAATCACAGATCGCCGGCATTACTAGTAAAAAAAAAGGATTATGAAAATGCCATAAATATAGCCCCTATTTTATAGATGCTATAACTTTTGTGCAAACCAATCAATATACGCTTATTGCAATTTTTTTAGCAAAAATATGTAGAAGAATATATTGGCAATAACTAAGGAAGAAATTAGCTTTTTTATATTTTTTGAGGGGATATTTATTATAGCAAAATATAAAATTGGTGCTCTTTTTTTTGTTTAAAAAAAATAAAAACCGCAGAGGTAATCAAATACCACCAAATAAAAGCTCTATTTGTGGGAAAAAAGGACATCAATTTTGTTTAGGTACAGCATTGCACGACTGCGTAATTGTCAGTTAAAGTGAGGCAGTTCTGTATCGCAAAAAATGGCCTGGTCATTAAGGGGGCAAATACTACCAGGGCTGAAGTGGTTAACTTGTTTTCGACTTATGCCATGTCCATATAAAATGACATGTCTGTCTAAAACCACCCTATCCTCATAGTAACAACACAGCAGTATTTTAATTATAGAATGAACATTTATTACGAAATGTTGTCATCTTGTAAAAAGAAGTGGAAATATAACAGATCTACTAACTCTCCTCCAGTTTGTCACGGAGGTAGGACTTAATAATATTTACAACATTTACATTAAAAATAGTTGATTTGGGGAAAGATTTGATGTGTATTGAAGAGACTCATCACATCATAAAAATATTTCAGCCAAGAACATACCTGTAAAGAAGAGATTGGATACTTTCCTCTGCTGATGCGTGTTTTACTGAATGCTGCTCAGTTGCACAGAACTGGATTATAAAGGTTCACAAAATGTATTGTTATTATACAATTATAGTTCATACAATGAAATTCAAGCATATCTCTACACAAAACATACCATAAACCCTCATATATCAACATTTAAAAAAATTACTTATATAAATACACACTTGAAAGTAAATCACATCACCGTACCCTAACTATTTATCTTACTGAATTTAAAAGTCGCACCACAAAAGAAAAAATAATATTTGTAATCTATTTGTAAAACCCCAGTGCTCCTGTAATGTTTCCCTGATGGTCACATGTAAAAAAAAAAAAAAATCAAAACTAAGATGGGTGCATCATTTGAAAATGTTATGTACTCTACAGAGGCATCTCTGATGCCCTTAACACCTGGCTATAAAAAGCCAACAGGACTTCCTGTTGCAACCCAAAGTTCTTAAGTCTTCTAAAAAAGTTCAATTGATGCTCTAACTCAGTATGTGTACAGACTATTAAAGTTCTGTAATTATTGTACCCAAAAATGTTTAGTTACTCACCATTTCAATCTACTTCTCATTTATAACCACTGGAATAAGCCACCCAACCCTTCTCCTTCTAAAGTCCACGATTATCTCCTTAGTTTTACTCACATTTACTTTCAGGTTATTTTCCCTGCTCCATCACCATAAATTATCTACTTCTGCCTAATCTTGAACCTCATTATTATATGTAATCCTTACTACAATAGTAGTGTCTTTTTTTCCTGGAGTCCACAGAAACTTCACTTTGTTCCCCTACTGCTCACACCGGTTCCTCCTATTGACCTTCACATTACTACTCTCTCCTGCAGTAAATTAGAACTCCAGGTTTTCCAGCAGGAGAGGTAAGCATTCAATATATTCTGTCCATGTATTCCCTTTGATGATTTTTTTTTGAAGCGGCAGGTTTTAAAACCAGTCACAAAAGAAATTATAGGATGAAATAATATATAAAAACGTATTTATTATTAAAAATGTATTGATATTACTCAATTAAAAAAATTATTCCAAACAAACTTGCCCATAAATAAAAACAAGCTAATGTAACCACTGTTTTTTTTTTTTTTTTCTTTACTTTCAAGTGGTTTTCTCTAATCTAACTTATATTTGAAGCAAGAAAATATGGTAAGAGTAGACTGACAAAATTAGTTACTGTCTACGACTTAGCTGTCTCCTTCTCCTTTATCTGCCAGATAAATGCTTGGGAGACATTCCTGCAGAGCTAGTTTTACAGCCACCTGTGGTAATGTGAGATGAACCTCTTTATTATTATGTTTTTAACATTTCCAGAGAACAAAGTAAATCATTTCAGAATGCCCTGATGAGTCACTAAACTCGTTCCAACTCTAAATGATAGGTAGTATCTCAGTGTTGCAAAACAACATACCTTTAAGTTTCCACTTCAGAAGTGATTCACAACTTGTCATCTAGAAGTATTTAATTATTCTTTAGTTTTATATGTTTTTTCAGTCACTAAGAATAACATTCTAATTAAATAAAAAAAAAAAAAATTAAGACATCCCTACACATGGATCTTGAGAATGCTAAATAAAACCACTGTTTGCATTCAACCATATAATATTCGCAGAACAGTATCATAACTGGTATTACAAGATCTTCCAGTGAGGAGGCATAGAATGAACAAATATAGGGGGCATTTATCAGTTCCGTCACACAGTAATGCCGCGTACACACGATCGCACATTCCGACAACAAAATCCATGTTTTTTTTCCGACGGATGTCGGCTCAAACTTGTCTTGCATAAACGTGGTCACACAAATCTTGTCGGAAATTCCGAATGTCAAGAACGCGGTGACGTACAACACATACAACGAGCCAAGAAAAATGAAGTGCAATAGCCAGAGTGCGAGCTGAGAAACTTGACATTTTACCAGGGTTTAAAACGAGGGAGTATTTACATCAATGCGGAAGTGTCGGAATCATCTCCGGTCGTGTGGTGAGCTGTCATCTCCTGTCCCTGCAGAGGGCTAAATCTGTATGCCTCTAATGCCCCGAACAGACGGTCGGATTTTCCGATGGAAAATGTGTGATAGGACCTTGTTGTCGGAAATTCCAACCGTGTGTAGGCTCCATCACACATTTTTCATTGGATTTTCTGACACACAAAGTTTGAGAGCAGGATATAAAATTTTCCGACAACAAAATCCGTTGTCGGAAATTCCGATCGTGTGTACACAAATCCGACGGACAAAGTGCCACGCATGCTCAGAATAAATTAAGAGATGAAAGCTATTGGCCACTGCCCCGTTTATAGTCCCGACGTACGTGTTTTACGTCACCACGTTTAGAACGATCGAATTTTCCGACAACTTTGTGTGACCGTGTGTATGCAAGACAAGTTTGAGCCAACATCCGTCGGAAAAAATCTTAGGATTTTGTTGTCGGAATGTCCGAACAAAGTCCGACTGTGTGTACAGGGCATCAGACCTTGCTATAAAGGAGGTCCACTTATTCCTTTATACACACTAAGGAATGCAACTTATGAACTTTGGATATGCGGTTTTTTTTGCAACTCATGATGCAATTTTGAACTCTTTCACTTATGACTTTGCACTTGGGTGGAATAACCTTGTTTTCTGCACACAAGTTTTCTGTATTTATCTGTATGGAATGGTTAATATTAGTATTTGATTTACATATCGCTATTTGCTGTGTCGCATAGGGACTTTTTATTCACTTACACTTAAAATTAACTCTGATGGTGTTTATTCATTTATTCATCTATTTATGACAATCACACAGGAATATAGATTTAAGTATCTAATGCAAACGCACAAATTTTTTTCTTTTTATTTAAATTTTTCACCTCATTAATATTTGTGGTTTTTGTTGCAGCTGCAGTCACACTAATTTTTGCTTGGTAGCACAGGTTTTCTTTCTTTTTTCCTTTTTATCCAGTGTGGCTCTTCTGCTTGATTCCGAGCATGCGTGGAATTTTGTGCTTCAGAGTTGTGTACACAAGATCGGAATTTCCGACAGCAGATTTTGTTGTCGGAAAATTTGAGATCCAGATCTCAAATTTTGTTTGTCGGAATTTCCGATGGAAAATGTCCAATGGAGCCTACACACGGTCGGAATTTCCGACAACAAGCTCCCATCTAAAATTTCCCATTGGAAAATCCGACCGTGTGTACGCGGCATAAGTCAATGCTAAACAAGAGCAGGGAGGCAGATTTACAATAAGAATTTGGCTTAATTTATACATTTCTCGCTCAGATGCACTGAAGAAGCACTGCCAGTGCCACCGACCACTCCTTAAAGAGGAAGTAAACCCTGCTGGGTTTACTTCCTCTTTGTTTCCCTGCAAAGGTAAGGCATAATAGGCTACTATGCATCGCATAGTAGCCCATTATGTGTCACTTACCTGACACAGGAGCCTTTCTTCTACCTTCCACATGAAGGTTTGGAAACACCCACAGTAACCCTAGGACCCACCCACATCAATTCCCACAACTGGTACAAGTGACTCCCATAGCCTGTTCTAAAACTACAGAGGCTCAAAGGATAATGGGAAATGTAGTTTCAGGACTGGAAGAGGAAGGAAACAGGAAGTCAGAGAACTTAGAAAATCAGCCAGGAGGAGAAGTGACATCACAGACACAGAAACCTACCCTATACAGCCAAAGGAGGTAAGTTACACACAAATTGACAATGGGGTTGTGACACATTTACATGCACAATGCATCTGTTGTTTTGGGGAAGAAAAGTTGGAATTATTCTATATCCCTTTCATGACTAAGCCTATTTTTGAAATTTGGTGTTTACAAGTTAAAATCCGTATTTTTTGCTAGAAAATTACTTAGAACCCCCAAACATTATATATATTTTTTTAGCAGAGAATCTAGAGAATAAAATGACGATTGTTGCAATATTTTTTATCACATGGTATTTGTGCAGCGGTGTTTTAAACGCAAATTTTTGGAAAAGTGACACTTTCATGAATTTTAAAAAATCCAAACAGTAAAGTTACCCCAATTTTTTTGTATAATGTGAAAGATGATGTTACGCCGAGTAAATAGATACCAAACATGTCACCCTTTATAATTGCACGCACTCGTGGAATGGCGACGAACTACGGTACCTTTGAATTTCCATAGGCGACGCTTTAAAAATTTTTTACGGTTACCAGGTTCGAGCTACAGAGGAGGTCTAGGGCTAGAATTATTGCTCTCGCTCTGACGATCGCGGCGATACCTCACATGTGTGGTTTGAACACCGTTTACATATGCGGGCGCGACTTCCGTATGCGTTTTCTTCGCTGCGCGAGCTCGCGGGGACAGGGGCACTTTAAAAAAATTTTTTTTTTTTTTTATTTATTTTATTTATTTTTGTACTTTATAAATTGTGTTTACATTTTTTTTTTTTTTTTTTTACTTTTATTGCTGTCACAAGCAATGTAAACATCCCTTGTGACAGTAATATGTGGTGACAGGTACTCTTTATGGAGGGTCTAAAAGACCCCCCATCCCTCCTTTACACTTCAAAGTATTCAGATCGCCGAAAACGGCGATTCTGAATACTGTGTACTTTTTTAAATTTGGCGCCATTGGCAGCCGAGTAAACGGGAAGTGACGTCATGACGTCGCTTCCGCATTTACAAGAAGAAGGCTGGAACGAAGCCGCTCGCAGCTTCGTTCCAGTCCGCCCCCAGCCGCCGAAGGCAGCGGAACGGAAACCGGGCCTCCCGATCGCACGGGAGGCCCGGTAACAGCGGCAGGAGGCGGCGGGAGGGGGGGGATGTCCCCTCCCGCTCCTCCGGTATAACAGCCGAGCGGCTTTTAGCCGCATCGGTTGTTATACTCGGGTAGCCGATCGCCCGCTGAAAACAACGGTACCGGGATGATGCCTGCAGCTGCGGGCATCATCCCGGTATAACCCCGGAAAGCCGAGGCCGCATATATGCGTTCGGTCGGCGGGAAGGGGTTAACCACTTCCAGCCCACAGACGTCATATGACGTCTTGGGCTTTGAGCAGGTATATCTGAATGATGCCTGTAGTTACAGACATCATTCAGGTATTGCCGGTTTCAGCCGGCGAATCTCTACACCATAGGAATGATCATAGCGGCCGTTCCGCCGCTTGATCGTTCCTATGGGAGGTGAGAGGGGACATCCCCCCCCTCCCGCCGCCCTCTGGTGCTTGCTCCGACTCACCGTTACGATCGGTGAGGCGGAGAGTGGATCCGCCGGCGCCGGATTGTCCCCGGAGTCTCTATGTTCGTCGTAGGCCGGGCGCGATGTTATGACGTCACGCCCGGCCTCTCCATTCAAAAAAACTACGCCGCTTCGGCTGGGAAGTGGCGATCGTTTTATTTTTTTTTTATTTCAGGCTTCCCAGCCTAGTGGTGAGATATGGGGTCTTATTGACCCCATATCTCACTATTAAGAGCACCTGACATGTCATATTGCTATTACAAGGGATGTTTACATTCCTTGTAATAGGAATAAAAGTGATCAATTTTTTTTTTTTTCAAAAAAGTGTCAAAATAAAAAAATAAAATATAATTAACAATAAAAAAAAAAAAAAAAAATTTTTAAAGCGCCGCTGTCCCCGTGTGCTCGCACGCAGAAGCGAACGCATACGTAAGTCCCGCCCACATATGAAAACGATGTTCAAACCATACATGTGAGGTATCGCCGCGAACGTTGGAGCAAGAGCAATAATTTTGGCCCTAGACCTCCTCTGTAACTCAAAATATGTAACCAGTAAAAAAATTTCAAGCGTCGCCTATGGGGATTTTTAAGTACCAAACATTGGCGCCATTCCACGAGCGTGTGCAATTTTGAAGCGTGACATGTTAGGTATCTATTTACTCGGCGTAACTTCATCTTTCACAAAATGCAAAAACATTGGGCTAACTTTACTGTTTTTTTTTAACACAAAACAGTTTTTTTCCCAAAAAAAATGCGTTCGAAAAATTCCTGCACACATACTGTGTGAGATAAAAAGTTGCAATAACCGCCATTGTATTCTCTAGGGTCTTTGCTAAAAAAACATATATAATGTTTGGGGGTTCTATGTAATTTTCTAGCAAAAAAATGATGATTTTTACATGTAGGAGCAAAGTGTCAGAATTGGCCCGGTATTGAAGTGGTTAAAGTAAACAGATAGGTAAGCAAGTTGGCTCTGAGGTGCAAAGAGACCCCATTTTTGGATTTTCTGAATACGCTTGTTTTGTGAGTATTCTTCTGTATTTTATTGGTTAACGGTGCCTGAGGTAATATACAAGGCTGTGCACACTTTTTTGTCTGTCTATAATATAAGATTTCTCCAGTCTGAAGAGTAGGGATGAGCGAACACCCCCCCCCCCCCCCCCGTTCGGTTCGCACCAGAACATGCGAACAGGCAAAAAATTTGTTGAACACCGTTAAAGTTTATGGGACTCGAACATGAATAATCAGAAGTGCTAATTTTAAAGGCTTATATGCAAGTTATTGTCATAAAAAGTGTTTGGGGACCTGGGTCCTGCCCCAGGGGACATGGATCAATGCAAAAAAAAGATTTAAAAACAGCCGTTTTTTCGGAAGCAGTGATTTTAATAATGCTTAAAGTGAAACAATAAAAGTGTAATATTCCTTTAAATTTCATACCTGGGGGGTGTCTATAGTATGTCTGTAAAGGGGCGCATGTTTCCCATTTTTAGAATAGTCTGACAGCAAAATGACATTTCAAAGGAAAAAAAGTCATTTAAAACTATTTGTGGCTATTAATGAATTGTCGGTCTGACAATACACATAAAAGTTCATTGATAAAAACGGCATGGGATTTCCCCACAGGGGAACCCCGAACCAAAATTAAAAAAAAAAATTAGTGCGGGTCCCCCTAAATTTCATACCAGGCCCTTCTGGTCTGGTATGGATTTTAAGGGGAACCCCGCGCCAAAGTTTTAAAAAAAATGTTGTGGGATCCCCCAAAAATCCATACCAGACCCTTATCCAAGCACACAACCTGGCAGGCCGCAGGAAAAGAGGGGGGATGAGAGAGTGCCCCCCTCCTGAACTGTACCAGGCCACATGCCCTCAACATTGGGAGGGTGCTTTGGGGTCCACCCCAAACCACCTTGTCCCCATGTTAATGGGAACAAGGGCCTCATTCCCACAACCCTTGCCCAGGGGTTGTGGGGGTCTGCAGGCGGGGGGCTTATCAGAATCTGGAAGCCCCCTTTAACAAGGGGACCCCCAGATCCTGGCCCCCCCTGTGTGAAATGGTAAGGGGTACCCCTACCATTTCATAAAAAAAGTGTCAAAAATGTTAAAAATGTCAAGAGATAGTTTTTGACAATTCCTTTAATTAAAGTCTTCTTCTTTCCATCTTCTTTCCATCTTCTTTCTTCTATCTTCTTTCTTCTATCTTCCCTCAGTTTATTACTACATCTTCTTCTTCCTCTGGTTCTTCCTCCGATCCTCTGCTTCTTGCGCCGGTGTTCTCGTCCGGCATCTTCCTCTGCGGCGTCTTCTTCCCTTCTTTGTTCTTGGGCCACTCCGCATCCATGATGGGAGGCTCCCGCTGTGTGGCGCTTCTCGTCTTCTGACACTTCTTAAATAACCGGTGACCCCGCCCCCCTCTGATGCACGGGGACTTGACGGCGCTCTCTCGTCCCCTCTCTTTTCCTGCGGCCTGCCATGTTACGTGCTCAGATAAGGGTCTGGTATAGATTTTGAGGGGGATCCCACGCCATTTTTTAAAAATTTTGGGGCGGGGTTCCCCTTAATATCCATACCAGACCTGAAGGTACTGGTATGGAATTTGGGGGGACCCGCACGCCATTTTTAAAAAATTTTTGCTCGGGGTTCCCCTGTGGGGAAATCCCATGCCGTTTTTATCAATTAACTGTTATGTGTATTGTCGGACCGACAATTCATTAATATATGAAATGTAATTTTGCTGTCAGACTGTTCTAAACACGGGAAATATGCACCCCTTTACAGGCATACTATAGACACCCCCCCCCAGGTGTGAAATTTAAAGGAATATTACACTTTTATTGTTTCACTTTAAGCATTATTAAAATCACTGCTCAAGAAAAAACGGACGTTTTTAAAACTTTTTTTGCATTGATCCATGTCCTCTGGGGCAGGACCCAGGTCCCCAAACACTTTTTATGACAATACCATGCATATAAGCCTTTAGAATTAGCACTTTTGATTTCTCCCATAGACTTTTAAAGGGTGTTCCGTGGCTTTCGAATTTGCCACGAACACCCCAAATTGTTCGATGTTTGGCGAACTGGCGAATAGCCGATGTTCGAGTTGAACATGAGTTCGAGTCCGACTCAAAGCTCATCCCTACTGAAGAGGGCTGCAAAGCTGTCAGTGGACCCTTGGCACCATATTGATCTGAACAGGGAACAAGACACCAAGATCCCTCTCTAAGACTTTAAAGCACCTGAGTAGGGATGAGCTTTATGTTCGGGTCAAACGTGTGTTCGCCCGTTTTGTCGAATAGTGAACAATTTGGGGTGTTCGCGGCAAATTCAAAAGCCGCGGAACAGTCTTTAAAAGTCTATGGTAGAAATCAAAAGTGCTCATTTTAAAGGTTAATATGCATGGTATTGTCATAAAAAGTGTTTGGGGAGTCCTGCCCCAGGGGACATGTATCAATGCAAAAAAGTTTTAAAAACGGACATGTTTTCAGGAGCAGTGATTTTAATAATGCTTAAAGTGAAACAATAAAAGTGAAATATTACTTTAAATTTCATACCCGGGAGGTGTCTATAGTATGCCTGTAAAGTGGCGCATGTTTCTCGTGTTTACAACAATCCGAGAGCAAAGTGACATTTTTAAAGAAAAATAAGTCATTCAAAACTACTCGCGGCTATAATGAATTGTCGGGTCTCGGCAATACAGATAAAAGTCTTTGAATAAAACGGCATGGGATCCCCCCACAGTCCTTCACCAGTCCCTTTGCATCTGGTATGAATATTAGGGGAACCCCGAACCAAAATTTAAATAAAAAATTGCGTGGGGGTCCCCCCAAATTGCATACCAGGCCATTCAGGTCTGGTATGGATATTAAGGGGAACCCTGTGCCAAAATTTAAAAAAATGGCATGGGGTCCCCCTCAAAATCCATACCAGACTCTTCAGGTCTGGTATGGATTTTAAGGGGAACCCCACACCAAAATTTAAAAAAAATGGCATGGGGTCCCCCAAAAATCCATACTAGACCCTTATCCGAGCACGCAACCTGGCAGGCCGCAGGAAAATAGGGGGGTGAGAGAGCGCCCCCTCCTGAACCGTACCAGGCCACATGCCCTCAACATGGGGAGGGTGCTTTGGGGTAGCCCCCCAAAGCACCTTGTCCCCATGTTGATGGGGACAAGGGCCTCATCCCCACAATCCTTGCCCGCGACTGACCTGCCTCCATGGGAGGCACCCACTTTAATGACCATCCTCTTAGGTGAAAGCTCTTTTATAACTGAGGGCAGGGCCACTCAGTGATGTTGCTGGGTGACCCCACCCCCCTCTGATGCACGGGGACATCACTATGGCTTTCCCGTAGTGACAGAGGGGGCAGGGCCACCTGGTCCACCCCCTCTGACACACGGGGACATCCCTATGGCTTCCCCGTAGCATCAGAGGGGGCGAGGTCACCTGGTTACGTAGCCGGGTGGCCCTGCCCCCCTCTGACGCTATGGTAAAGCCATAGGGATGTCCCTGTGCGTCAGAGGGGATGGGTCTCCCGGCGATGTCATTGTGTGGCCCTGCCCTCAGTTATAAAAGATATGTCACCTGAGAGGCCAGTTATTATGGCGGGTGCCTCCCATTGGGGGCAGATCAGTGGTGGCATGCCGAGTGAGAGAAGAAAAAGATAAATGGACTTTGTGGGACACTTTTATTTTTGTATATTTTAATAAAATACTTGTCAAAAGCCGTGTCTTGTGTTTTTTTTACCATTTTCACACTTTTTTTGTGAAATGGTAGGGGTACATTTGTACCCTGCTACCATTTCACACGGGGGGGTGGGATCTGGGGGTCCCCTTGTTAAAGGGAGCTTCCAGATTCTGATAAGCCCCCCACCTGCAGACCCCCACAAACACCGGGCAAGGGTTGTGGGGATGAGGCCCTTGTCCCCATCAACAGGGGGACAAGGGGGGGACAAGGTGCTTTGGGGGGCCGCTACCCTGAAGCACCCTCCCCATGTTGAGGGCATGTGGCCTCAGGAGGGGGGGTGCTGCCAGGTTGTGTGCTCGGATAAGGGTCTGGTATGGAGTTTGAGGGGGACCCCCCCATGCCATTTTTTTTTTAATTTTGGTGGGGGGTTCCCCTTAATATCCATACCAGACCTGAAGGGCCTGGTATGGAATTTGGGGGGACCCCCACGCATTTGTTTTAAATTTTGGTTCGGGGTTCCCCTTAATATTCATATCTGGTAATGGACTGTGGGGGAATCCCATGCCGTTTTTTTCAATGATTTTTATGTGTATTGCAGGGACTGACAATTCATTATAGCTGCGAGTTCTTTTAAATGACTTTTTTTCCTTTAGAAATGTAACTTTGCTCTCGGACTGTTCTAAGCACGGGAAACATGCGCCACTTTACAGGCATACTATAGACACCCTCCAGGTACGAAATTTCAAGGAATATTTCACTTTTATTGTTTCACTTTAAGCATTATTAAAATCACTGCTCCAAAAAAAAGGCCATTTTGAAAACTTTTTTTGCATTGATACATGTCCCCTGGGGCAGGACCCAGGTCCCCAAACACTTTTTATGACAATAACTTGCATATAAGCCTTTAAAATTAGCACTTTTGATTTTTCATGCTCATTTCCCATAGACTTTAACGTGTGTTCGTGTGTTCGAACAAATTTTTTGCCTGTTCGCATGTTCTGCTGCGAACCGAACCGGGGCACCTACACCTGAGCACTGATGTTATGTTTATTTCACGTCATAAGCATTACCTAAATTAGCATCAGGTTTTTTAATAAGGCTGTACAAAGTGTTATGATGATGTGCAGCAATTTATAGCAGCTAATCAGATTTTGGTTTACTGGTGTTGACATTATTCCTATGGTTTATGCACTTTGCATACAATACATTTTCTTTGCAGTAGTTTATTGATCAAGCCTAATAAACTAACACAAAATGTCACTGACTCAGTAATAAATATCTGAAAAACCTGTTTTTCAAAGAAATTTTAGGTGGAATTGGAATCTACATTGTTTATTTTTGCACTATACTAAAATGTGTAAGCATGTATAGCGTAATAAGGAAAGTCAGACATTTATTCTATTTGGAATACCATCAAAATGCAACAAGGTTTGAATGTTTTGAGCTGTCTTTCTGATATCTTTCTTTTAAATCTTCTGTAACATTTCAAGGTTGTCTTCTGTCATAGTCTAAGTAGTTAAGTCAACAGTATCTAAATGACAACTGAGAGATTTATGTGCATCATACAAATTCTATAAAACCTTGCTGTTTACTGTTCCAAAAATTCTGTAGATAAAATTAACTTATTTTGTGTCATTGAAAATGCATCTGAACCAGACAAGTAGATGTTGTATATTTTAACTAACAATATGTAGAAATCGATACCATGCCCTACACATATAAGTCTAAAGTTTAAAATCAAGCTTTTTTTTAATTCAAATAATTGATTAAGGCTTTATCTTGGGCTTAGATTATCTGAAAAAGCTAGTGTTGTCCTGAACATCCAGAGAAATAGTTGTGTTACAAAGAGGCCTTTTTTTGACAGACAGTTTAGCAAAAACTAAAATACAAAGAAAGTAGTCAATAGTCTAATAGGGAGAAATATTTAATTTATTCAAGTCTACATTCTTCCTCCTCTCTGTTTGTGGTTGTGATGACTTGCACCTAAAGACATTTTTCTTGCCCCCTCTGGTCTTGCATTGTACATGATGATGTAGGAGTGGTTGCCCACATTCCAGTGCTTGAGTGCAGTGGAATGGACTGTGTGCTGAGGCTGATCCATGTAGTAAGGCAATTATTATTCTCTATTAAATGATCCATTAGTTAAACAAGCATTATATTCTGCATCAGCAAAAGAAGGAAGGGGGGTTGGGCATGTTATGTATTTTTTATTTATTTATGCCCAGAGTTCCCAGAGTAGTCCAAGGGATGATAATCATGGGCGACAAACAAAGCAAAGCAGTACTCGGACGGCAGCTCCCTGGAGATGTAAAGGAATCTCTGCATGGAGCAAAACAAAACGCAAAGCGCCACTCTAAGTGCAGCATTAAACATGACCAACCAGTTTATTAGACAAATGACAATTTCCATGTAAAGAAAAGGATAGTGCCTGTCAGGGGTTGGGAGAATCATAGCACGGGAAAGATCTGTAAAGTCCAGAGCATCCGCTGCCCAATTAGGAGAAGGGCCGCCAAACAATTCACTGTGTTCCGGGGAGCCAGGTGCCTCCTGTAGTCGCAGGACACCAAACACCGGTGGCCAGGGGTGATGTCAGCACCTAAGGCAGGAAGGGGGTGTGGCTAATGCATTTCAGAGTCACCAATGACGCCTTAGTCAAACCTCCTGCGCAGCAACTGGGAAAGGGAAGGGTAGCCCTGGGTGTGCTGAATGCAAATATGCTGACAAAGAAGATAATAAAGTGAATGTGACAGCGCTGCATATATAGTAAGCTCAAAAAATTAAATATAAAAATCAACATAGGAAAAATAATAATCAATGAAAAATGTCCATATATGTGTAGCGCCCACCTACTTAGGTGTGTGCTAGATAGTTAGTGAGGGTTAGAGTTAGGTGAAAATTCCAGGCATTACCCTGTTTGGTTTAAGCTTGGCTGGGTTTATTTTGGTGGGGAGGAATGACAGAGTAGAATTGGGGGTGTGACCACCTGCATTCTGTCAAAAGTGACACCTTGTTTGATCAGTGAGAGGTGCTGGAGAATAGGTTGATTTGAAACAGGATGTAGTTAGTTGTATGGGTCACCCTGAGCCTATCATTAATTTGCATGGGCAGGGGCGTACCGGCCTATATAAACTGTGGGTCACATGCTCAAGGGAGTCTGGCTGATGGGAAAAGAATGGCAGAGGAAGACAGTATGTAGAAGCTGGTGCAGCTTAAGAACTCTCCCCTCTGGGGAGGGGAACGTGCCTAAACAGGAGGAGAAATGGAGGAGATAACAGTAAGAATCTGCAATATCTAAAAAGGAGAAGGCTGCTATTACCAACAGAAGAAGGACTGGGAGAGGACCCTCTATGGCAAGCATGGACGGTTGCTCAAATGTACACGTGAGTGAAAACCCAGGGGAACAGTAATTCCAAAGACTGAGGGTGCTGAGGATCACCTGGGAGAAATCCTAACAGTCAGTCCAAGAATTCTATTTAGAGTATTGTTCGTCGGTTTTAAATTGGAAATGCGGTGCGGTTGGGAAGTAGTAGTAAACAGGAGGGAGAAGATTTGCAGACCATTACAGGAACCAAGTTAAGAAGGCAGCTCATATTTCTGGAGGATTTAATCACATTCTTTCTGTGATATAACAATGGAAAGAATAAAGTTCATGTTATTTGTTCAAGACTGTCTGCGGTGTCATCAATGCAGGGAAGTGGGGGGTAATAGAACCACACTGGCGAAAAGGAACACACTAACTAGCAGCTCCTACGGGGGTAGTGCACTTCATGGAGTTCCCACCAAAATTTTACCTTTTCATCTAGTCTATTACCCCCAGCAACCTTGTAGACAGTAACCGGCAAATCAGTGACTGTGTCCCGGATAGTCCCGGGGGGGATCATTGCAGGCAGCATCATCGCCACTGTTTGTTTAAAATTTTCCTGCTATACAGATGAAAATGTGGAGGGAGTTGTGGGTGTCGCTGTTGCCCTTGCAAACATGGACACAGGGGGCGGTGTGGTGCCGGAGATTATGCAGGGACCATTTCTCCTACAGTTGGGACATCGCAAGGAAGCATTTTCACTGTAAATCAGTTTGTTGTTTAACCTGCAGTTCTATTGTGCCTGCCGACAGGGGTCGCTGGCTCGCACGATAGAAATGAAGAGCTACAGTTCCTCGTGCACTGGATCAGCGAGAGAAGGGGGTGGAGTTACGCCCCAGAGGAAAGTTCTCCAGCGTCACACACGTTGTGCTCTCAGCAGTGGAAGATGGCACGGGGCTTTACCAGCCCGCCAGCCATGCAGCAAAATACTGAACCGCAGGAACGGATTCTTGTTGACACCGGCATCTGCCTGGAAGTTACCAGTGGGCTAGCGTTGGGAGTAGTGGATGGAGTAGAGAGACTGTGCCTAATCTGTCCCAGTTGCCAGAAACCCACCATGGGAGTCACCGCCTGGGCCTGCTGTGGACACTGCAGCTTGCAGCTTACGCAGCTGGGATCTGATCAGCAGGAGGTGAGCTACTACTACGTGGACAGCGCCACCGGACTCTGCACACCACAAGCCTCAAACCTCCGGAGGGCTGGAGAGGGCTGAGATACCACTGGAAGTGCAGCGGAGAAACTCCGTTCAGAGTCCTTCAAAACGGAAATGCCGGGGCTCCAAGGGTTGTTAGAGTCATTGAGCAAGCCCCAGGAAGTTTCCCTGAAATGCCGACCTGTACAAGTAAGTCCCTCGCTGAACCTGTCCAGAAGGAGCCATTGCTGGGCAGGGAAAGCAAGGGCCGGGCCATAGATTGGGGTTCCCCAGAAGTGCTGGAGAGGTATGGATCCCTCAAACATTTTTTTGTTTGGTCTTCTCCAGAAGAAGGTGGTTCCAGTGATGAGGAGTGGTATGTGGAGAGCACCACATCTCTAAGTGCTATCTCCGGGGCTCTGGAAAGCATTGCCACCTTCCCAGCACCCCCAACACCCCTAATCAAGACATCCATGGACGCATTGCGCAATCAAGTACCTACATTTCAGCAAAGGGCTATTAAGGCCCCGGACTCTTGTGTGTTACCTGGAAAAGGAAAACCTAGGGAACTCCCATGATTGTCAAGGTTCCAGAGGGACATTCAGAAATGGGTTGCACAAGAATATGGATTTGATTACCCTTATGTCCCAGAAGAAATGATGGACATTGTGGAAGCTTCCCGGGAGCAATGGGAAAGGGACCTTATTTGGGACTACCTGCATGTACCAAAGCTCCAAAGGACACCTGACCATACAATGTGGGTATGATTCCAGGACATATTTAAAGAGTGGCGGTAGGGACGAGCCATTTATAAAAATCGTATTTTGGTTCAGAAACCTGGTCAGCACACCAGGAGCTTTTCTATATCAGTTAAAGGGGAAGGAGACACACGGAAACGATTGCCAGACCCCCGGTATTATCTGTAGGGTGTTATTACAGGTATGCTGGACTAATCCTTGAACTGCAAGTACGCAGACGGGTTAGGGTGGGCTAACCCATGTACTTCCTTTGGCAGAGCAACAGCATCAGTGCCTGCTTGGTCAGCACGGACACTATCTCTCTGTTGTTTCTGTCAGTCCCTTTGTTATTTCAAAAGTTAAAGGTATGAACTCCTGTTTGGAGTCTCTTGGAAAGTATGTGGCTCATAGACTAAAATGCAATTGACCTGGCGTGTCTACTTAGGATCTGTCCTGCAGGAGTCCCCAGACTCCTTTTGAGGGGACAGTAGTCCTGGTAGTTTTATCCATGCCAAAAACATGCTTGTGATAGTTAGAATATAGAATAGGATGCTTTGTTTGTGTTTTCTATAGGTATCATTGGAGAGACGGTGTTTGAATCTGCTGAAGAACACAGAGGAAGACAGAGCAACCAAAGCATTACTCTTCCGGGAGTGGTGGCTTGGTTCTCTTCAGATGAGACCTAGTGGTAGGGACCATTAGTTTATATCATTCATGTTGGAAACTGTAAAATAATGTTATGTATTTTTCTTTTGTAACATTTTGCAACACCTGCACTACACTACACACCTGGACATATGAGATGCCTTGTGTTAAGTAGGGAAACTGTTCTCCTGCTGTGGATTTCCTTTTCCACAACTGGGGACAGTTGTGTTTTCAGGAGGGGTTGTATGTAGCGCCCACCTACTTAGGTGTGTGCTTGATAGTGAGGGTTAGAGTTAGGTGAAAATTCCAGCCATTACCCTGTTTGGTTTAAGCCTGGCTGGGTTTATTTTGGTGGGGAGGAATGACAGAGTAGAATTAGGGTGTGACCACCTGCATTCTGTCAAAAGTGACACCTTGTTTGACCAGTGAGAGGTGCTGGTGGACAGGTTAATTTGGAACAGGATGTAGTTAGTTGTATGGGTCACCCTGAACCTATCATTAATTTGTATGGGCAGGGGCTTACAGGCCTATATAAACCGTGGGTCACATGCTCAAGGGAGTCTGGCTGATGGGAAAAGAATGGCAGAGGAAGACAGTATGTAGAAGCTGGTGCAGCTTAAGAACTCTCCCCTCCGGGGAGGGGAACGTGCCTAAACAGGAGGAGAAATAGAGGAGATAACAGTAAGAATCTGCAATATCTAAAAAGGAGAAGGCTGCTATTACCAACAGAAGAAGGACTGGGAGAGGACCCTCTATGGCAAGCATGGACGGTTGCTCAAATGTACACGTGAGTGAAAACCCAGGGGAACAGTAATTCCAAAGGCTGAGGGTGCTGAGGATGTGTGTGCCTACGCATGCCCTCTGCTGATAGCCAACTTGGGCTTTTCATCACTCTTTAGCCCTCATCCTATCTCCGCAAACTGGAAATCCACAAACAACTGAAAACTGGAAGTAAATGGCCAGGCGGCCCCATGCTGGTTTTGAGTGGATAACATCCTGTGCGTGTCACCAGGACTAGGAATACAGAGATTTGCATCCTGCACACCTGTGGACCCCTGCAAAGGACTCTGGATTCACCACCTTGTCGCTGCTATTTGAGCACCAATCTAATATCATCTAAACAGTGAGTCTCTTTTCAACTGGTATATCCAGCAAGCAATCACAGCCTGAACATTTAAAGAATAGAAAGGGAAGAAGGAAAGGGAAAGAGAATTTAATTTTTTTTTTTTTTTCTCTCTTTGGAGGCTCTGTATTTTGACTCAGCTGACTATATTTTCCGATCCAATCAATATGCGGTGCTATCTTTAATGTTTCATGGAAACATGGTGCTGAATGACTAACAAGCTTGTTGTGGATCTATTGTTTCTCCTGGACTCAAGTCGCATGCCTGCATCACAGCGTGCTGCATTTTTTTTTATTTTTATTATATATATATTATCTCTATGATTGATAGTGCTACATCCAGAAATCAAACCTGTCCTGTTCACTAACTATCAGGAATACTTTCTAGCCAGAATTGCATTTATTTGTCTGAGATAACTAATGCTTTCTTTAACATTGTAAAGACTCAATGCAGCAACTCTATAGGCATATAGGGAGTCTGGAGGTCCATGGTTAAGCACAATACGGGTACCGACTTGTGCTACCAAGGTTTCCCGGAACTCACCTCGCCTAAACATATGTAAGCATTATATATTAAGTCACACTTAATGACTTGAGATGATTGACACGTGTGGATGACTTGGATATGGCTGAGCTCATGGGCATGCGTTTTTAAGTGACAACGTTGTCAGTTTTTACCTTATGCAATCTCCTATTGTTTATGATTTCCTTTCAATGATTAAAATGTTTTTCTACTAATTGTTCTAATAAAGTTATATCAGGTTAAACCGCAGTTTGTTCCTTTTCCTTCACTGAAGGTAAGGACACCTTGGGTCCTATCCCCAATCTCCTTTTATTTTGAGTGCTGAGGATCACCTGGGAGAAATCCTAACAGTCAGCCCAAGAATTCTATTTAGAGTATTGTTCGTCGGATTTAAATTGGAAATGCTGTGCGGTTGGGAGGTAGTAGTAAACAGGAGGGAGAAGATTTGCAGACCATTACAGGAACCAAGTTAAGAAAGTAGCTCATATTTCTGGAGGATTTATTAACATTCTTTCTGTGATATAACAATGGAAAGAATAAAGTTCATGTTATTTGTTCAAGACTGTCTGCGGTGTCATCAATGCAGGGAAATGGGGGGTAATAGAACCACACTGGAACTAACTAGCAGCTCCTACGGGGGTAGTGCGCTTTATATGAATACAGATGAATAATGCTCAATGAAAAACGTCCCTATATGATTACAAGTGAATAATTGGCATTGGCAATGATGATAATAAAAAAGCCATAACTGTTCAAAATTAACAATGGCTTCTTGTTATTAATTCAGTGGACCGATAGGAAGCACCAAACATCCTCCAGAATGGATGTTGGTAGTGTTGTCCCAACAGGATCATCTGCAAAAAAATAAGATTAGTGAATATCGCCAAAGTCATTACAGCAAAACCTTGTGAAATTATTACATCTCTTTTTCTAGTTTTATAGAAAAATTACTATAAACAGTAGTAGCGAAGAAGTAGTAGTGAAGAGGAAATCAAACAAGAAAGGACACACCAGTGAAGACAATGGCAAAGCAATGTAATCCTAAAAAGATGACGAAAAAGAGATGAGAGTAACAGGAGTGACAGTTGTGATTATTATTTTATGTATTTGTGGGGAAAAAAAGGACATCAATTTTATTTGGGTACAGTGTTGTACAACTGCACAATGGTTATTGAATATATTACCCAACATTTCATATTCTGAAATGTGTCTTTTGTAGCATGTACTTGTGTTAAAAAGAACCTTATCCTCTTTACAATGCCTTTGTGTAATATACCTGTTGATCCTGCCAGTCCTCCTGCTTTTCTATTTTAAAATTACAACACTAGGCATGAAAGCACATCCATTCTATTGTGGTCAGTTTTCTAGCTGTGCTGGGAGAACAGCCTTCCAGTCCTCCAATAGTTAGACTTGTGCTAGCACCATTCACAGGGAGGATCATTATGCTGCTGTTCCCCCCACCCCCCACCCCCAGGTATCTGAGCCTCTTATGCTGCTGAGAACAAAGGATATGTGATCACTCAAAAAAAAAAGATATTTTATTTTATTTTGATTCTAACCACTTGCTTACTGGGCACTTAAACCTCCTTCCTGCTCAGGCCAATTTTCAGCTTTCAGCGCTGTCACTCTTTGAATGACAATTGAACGGTCATGCAACACTCTACCCAATTTTTTTATCATTTTTTTCCCCACAATACTATCAAAAGAGCTTTTTTTATGGTATTTAATCACTGCTGGGCTTTTTTTATATTTTGCTAAAAAAGCAAAAAAATACCAACAATTTTGAAAAACAAACACAAAACAGTTTTATAGTTTGTTATAAAATTTTGCAAACAGGTAATTTTTCTCCTTCATTGATGTGTGCTGATGAGCCTGCACTGATGGGCACTGATAGACTGCACTGATGGGCATTATAAGGTGGCAGTAATGGACACTGAGAGGTAGCACCGGTGGGCACTGATGAGGCGGCACTGTTGGGCACTGATAGGTGGCATTAAGAGGTGGCACTGATGGGCACTGGTGGGCGGCACTGAAGGGCATTGATAGGTGGCACTGGAGGGCACTTATAGGTGGCACTGATAGGTGGCACTTATGGGCACTGGTAGGTGACACTGATAGGCAGCACTGATAGGTGGCACTAATGATGAGGCACTGATTGGCATTACTGATGGGCATTGATATGTGGCACTGGTAGGCATCGATAGGTGGCACTGGTGGGCACTGGTAGGTGGCACTGGTGGGCACTGATTGGCGGCACTGATATGCACTAGCAGGTGGCACTGGTGGGCACAGATGAGGCGGCAGTGGCTCTCACTGTTCGGGACCTCTGTCCCTTTGACAGAAGCCGGTGATCTTTTTTTCTTTTCTGCCCACGCTGTCGGCATGAGCAGAAAAAAAGCCGATGACCAATCTTTTGTTTACATCACATGATTAGCTGTCATTGGCTGACAGCTGATAATGTGGTAAGGGGCCGGGATCTGATCTGTGATCAGCCAAATCTTATTGACTCGGTGATCCCAGAGCGCACCATGCAGGGGCGTGCAGGCAGCTCCTGCACGGGAGGATGTCTATTGATGCCCTCCTGGCAATTAAGGCCTGCTCTGTAGCCATCATTTGGCTATAGCACAGGCGAGAAGAGGTTAAACTGATGATTTTACAAGGATAATAGTTTACATTTTATTTTAAAGGAACAATAAAACATGTCAGGATGGAGAGGATAGGGCTCAATTTTTGAAGGACAAGCTTAAATTTGTATATAATTTCAGCCACCTATATGTCTAGATTTGTTGATTGTTTAGACATGTGGCTTTCACTGGAAGTAATTGATGCTTATGCATTTTTCATCATAGGCTCAGTTTCAAATGTCTAGGTGTTTGACAGGTTTGCTTTTTTATTGAAAATGTAAAAGTTTGTTTTTCATTACTCACGACAGTAGAAGAGCTCAACATTTTAACAAAATTAAAGTAATGCATACACTATTGACATTTTCTAAATAATGCAGTGTAAACTATCAGTCATGTCAGACTTTATCTACAATTACAGTTAAATGTCAGCATGTCTACATTGTCTTCTATGGAGCTTGATCTTGATCCTAATGTAATTTTAAATATCAAAAAAATGATTGTGCTTTGGTTCAACTGGCTATTTAATATTCAACATTAATATACAGCATTGTCAGTTCCAACTTTTTATGCTTACTAGTGTTTGTATATTTAAAGATGATAATGAACCCATCATACATTCACAATATATTTTTAATATTTTAAAGCTGTTCTTCACTGATCACGTTTGTCTCACTTACTAACATAAAATACACTCAAATGAGTATTATATTGTATACAGTTAAGCAATGCATTATGCATATTCATGCTATTTGTTAGCTGGTTTGTTTATGGGATATCTGTATCCTGAGGCACTTTTCTTTCATCTTTCTAGTCATTTTATCCTATTAATTCACATGCATATATTTTTTAAACAGTTCGCTTACTTATTCTGAACACCTCTTCCTACATAACATGTTTTCTACCTGCTTTTCACATGTAACAAAATATATTATGACACCCAAAAGAAAGCTTACAAGTAATTTATATAAAATTGCACAATAGAGTTTGTTAGTGATCAGGAGGACCAAAACATGATATAATATGTATGTGTTTAGGTTTATAGTACATTAGTGAAACACAAAATGTAATCTAGTGTAGGAAAATCCCCTTCCACATTTAAAAATGTTTAACAGTATGTTTAGCAGAGCAAATTTTACCAAACCAACTGAAAAAAATAAATAAAATTAGGTTACAATTGATGAAGTGAGGAAAGTTTTAATTCAACATAATTAACCATTTGACCTCCAGAAGATTTACCCCCTTCATGACCAGGCCATTTTTTGCAAGATGGCACTGCATTATTTTAACTGATAATTGCACAGTCATGCAGCGCTGTACCCAAATAAAATGTATTTAAATGTATTTATTTATATAACTTTTTCCTACAGACAGAGCTTTCTTTTGGTGGTAATTGATCACCACTGCATTTTTTTTATTTTTTGCGCTATAAACAAAAAAGGCCATCAATTTTTGGAAAAAAACTCAATATTTTTAACTCTCTGCTTTATAACATAGCCATTGAAAGAAATGGAAAACATCTCATTTATTTATAATTTTAGGCCAATAGGTATTCTGCTACATATTTTTGGTAAAAAAATTCCAATAAGCATATATTGATTGGTTTATGCAAAAGTTATAGTGTTTACAAACTATGGTATATATACTGTAATTTTTTTATACTAGTAATGGCAGCAATCAGCAACTTATAGCGGAACTGCGATATTTCAGCGGACAGTCGGACACTAACTGACACTTTGCCAGTGACACTAATACAGTGATCAGTGCTAAACATATGCACTGTATTGCCCCGTACACACGGTCGGACATTGATTGGACATTCCGACAACAAAATCCATGGATTTTTTCCGACGGATGTTGGCTCAAACTTGTCTTGCATACACACGGTCACACAAAGTTGTCAGAAAATCCGATCATTCTGAACGCGGTGACGTAAAACACGTACGTCGGGACTATAAACGGGGCAGTAGCCAATAGCTTTCATCTCTTTATTTATTCTGAGCATGCGTGGCACTTTGTCCGTCGGATTTATGTACACACGATCGGAAATTCCGACAACGGATTTTGTTGTCGGAAAATTTTATAGCCTGCTCTCAAACTTTGTGTGTCGGAAAATGTGTGATGGAGCCTACACACGGTCGGAATTTCCGACAACAAGGTCCTATCACACATTTTCCATCGGAAGATCCTATCGTGTGTACAGGGCATAACTGTACTAATGACACTGGCTGGGAAGGGGTTAAACATGTAGGGTGATCAAACGGTTAACTTGTGCCTAGCCAGTGTTTTACTGTATTATGTGTGCTGCTTTTACTTAGAGTAATGAAGAATTAAATTTTCTGCTTGCAGGGACACAAACTCCATCACTTCCCGCTTGTCAGAATGGAGATATACCTTGTTTACATTTTTAACCACTTCGGCTCTCACATCTGTTTACCCCTAATGGACCAGAGCAATTTTCTAATTTCTGCTATGAGCCTATTTATTTGGCGATAATTTTGTCATTACTTCACAAAATAATGTTATACATGCATTGTTTTTTTAAGGACGAACAAGGATTTCTTTTTGTAAATATTGTCTTGCAAATTTTTTTTTTTTTTTTTTTCGCAATCCTTAAACGTAATAAATGTAAAGAAAAGGCATTTTCTTCTTTTTTTGAGCAGTGTTAGTTTAAACATAAATAGTGTCACTGCACATAAAAAGTGTGCATTTATTCTGCATTTTATTCTGTAATTTGTCTTGTTTAAAACAACACTAAAATTATGATTTTGATACAAAGCGATGCAAAGTTATTTACAAATGAAATAAAGTGTGTTTTTTCAATTTTGTGCTTTTTTTCAGTGTGATACGTGTAAATATAGGTAAAAGGTGTAAAAATATTAAAAGAGAAGTATGGGTTTCTTTTTTTCCCCAATTCATACTTACCTAGGTGGATGCTGCATCTATCCCCTAGCGCCTCTGCACTGAGAACCAATCGATCAAACATCGCAGATGGCTCGGTTTTCAGAGCTCTGCGAGCAGAGAGCTGGTAGACTGTCAGTCACAGCTCTCTGCTCTTCTCCCTCCTCGCTCATTTGAGCGCTGAGCTGTGGAGGGGCGGGGAGCAGCTTGCTGAGAGCCTGAGACGGGTGTCAGTTCAGACACCTGGTGGATCCAGACTTCCATTGTCGGAATGACGCGGTGGACTAATATCCATGATGTCAGCAGAGAGCGGACTTCAGTCCGCTTTCTGCTGAAAATGGGTCACAGGAGTGCAAAACTAACTGCACTCCTGTGTTTCATAGGAGAAGTCCAGCCAAACAAGCAGGGCCGGATTTGCCACAAGGCCACCGAGGCCAGGCCTCGGGGCGGCAGTGGTGCAGGGGCGGCGCCGCTCCTGCGGTGACTTCGCGGCCGCCCCCCCCTTCAGGCTGCCCGTTAATGTCGATTAAGGGCACCGGTGCCCTTAGAAATGATGGCCGCGAGCCACCCACTACTGCGCATGCGCAGTTCCGAAGCCGGCCGGGCTCGGGAAAGCTTGTATGCGCTCGGCTGGGCGGCGCATGCGCAGTAGCGTGATTGCGCTGCCCGGCGCCATTTTTTAAAAGATCGAGGAGTAATGTCAGCGGTGCGGCGGCGGGGGGAGAGAGATGACATCTCTCATTGCCCGCACCGCTGTTCCACCCTCCTCCATCTGGTGGCAGCCAGGCAGCATGGCAAGTGACATCAACATGTGGTGGCTGCCAGGCAGCATGGCAAGTGACATCTCCATCTGGTGGCAGTGTGGCAAGTGACATCTCCATCTGGTGGCAGCATGGCAAGTGACATCCCCATCTGGTGGCAGGCAGCGTGGCAAGTGGCATCTCCATCTGGTGGCAGGCAGCGTGGCAAGTGGCATCTCCATCTGGTGGCAGCGTGGCAAGTGACATCCCCATCTGGTGGCAGGCAGCGTGGCAAGTGGCATCTCCATCTGGTGGCAGCGTGGCAAGTGACATCCCCATCTGGTGGCAGCGTGGCAAGTGGCATCGCCATCTGGTGGCAGCGTGGCAAGTGACATCCCCATCTGGTGGCAGCGTGGCAAGTGGCATCTCCATCTGGTGGCAGCGTGGCAAGTGACATCCCCATCTGGTGGCAGCGTGGCAAGTGACATCCCCATCTAGTGGCAGGCAGCGTGGCAAGTGGCATCTCCATCTGGTGGCAGCGTGGCAAGTGACATCTCCATCTGGTGGCAGCGTGGCAAGTGGCATCTCCATCTGGTGGCAGCGTGGCAAGTGACATCTCCATCTGGTGGCAGCGTGGCAAGTGACATCCCCATCTGGTGGCAGGCAGGCAGTGTGGCAAGTGACATCTCCATCTGGTGGCAGCGTGGCAAGTGACATCCCCATCTGGTGGCAGGCAGCGTGGCAAGTGAAATCCCCATCTGGTGGCAGGAAGCGTGGCAAGTGACATCTCCATCTGGTGGCAAGTGACATCTCCATCTGGTGGCAGGCAGTGTGGCAAGTGACATCTCCATCTGGTGGCAGGCATAGTGGCAAGTGACACGCTCAGGGCTCCCGATGATTCTGCATTATAGTGAGTTGAACTATTTCATTTTACATTACAATGTAATGATAGAAGTAATGTGTTTCAATCATCCTGACACCATAACAACCATGGTGCTGGGGATGATTGAAGCACTAACACCAGCCATTGCCCTGAAAAATTGCCAGCGAAAAATCCTTACCTCTTGCGCGCTTACCCTGAAGTATTTTTAGTCTGTACAATTAAAGCCAGTTATTTTCAGTGTTCTCGTGTATGGAGATATGTTTTTAACTGATCTATTGTAGCAGTCATCGATAAAGGACAAGACTGGTGGTGTGTGTGTGTGTGGGGGGGGCGGCATTGAAGGACCCGGCCTTGGGGCGGCAAAGGGAGTAAATCCGGGCCTGCAAACAAGCTTTGGCTGGACTTCTCCTTTAATGAACAAAGCAAACAAAAACAGAAAAAAATTAACTATTATTTAATCAAATAAAAAAAAATCACCAGGACAATTACAATTGAATGGGGAAGGAGAAAACTGAGTTAATTAGTGCTGATTACAGTAAGGGGGTTAATAGTGGGTTCAACAGAGGAACATTTAAATAAAAAAAACTTTGTTTTTACTTGTCAAGATTGCTTTAACTCTCTTCACTGTGTACTGTGACATCCCGGCAGCAGGGCAGAAGGACTGGACGTATTAGACATGCCCTGTGTACTATGATGACATGTTTGTGGGCGTGTCTAGTACACCCAGAGTCTGAAACTGGTTACACATGTTCTGTGTCTCTGCCCAACAATCGGCAGGTGCCAGCCAACATCAATCGCCTGGCACCCGCAGATCGGCTTCTGCTGAGTGACCACAGCAGACACTGACTGCGTGCGTCCTGTAGACGGTAGTACAGAATCACACATATATATATATATATATATGTGTGTGTGTGTGTGTGATTCTGCACAGGACCACCCTGTAGCAGTATATCTGCTATGGGGCGGTCCTTAACTGGTTAAACAAGAAGTTTCTACTACTTTCAAAAAATAATAGTGTTTAGAATAAAACTTTGTCTTTATCATATTGGTATGAAGCTGAAAAGGATCATGACCCTCAGCAGGCACTATATGGTATTATATCAAAGTTATAGTGCCATTGCAAACAAAAGCTTAGTCATGTATAATTTGGAATGTCTATTCATTAAATACACTAAAGGAGCCAAACTGTCCACATCATACCACCACAGTGGGGAGCACATACTGGCAGACTTACTGAGACTGATTACACACTAACTACTCTACTAACAGATTTGTCAGTGTGCTTGAAATAATAACTGTAGGTATTGCCCTTAGTAACAGATTCACATTCTCACCGGTCCTTAACCATTGTAAGTTAGAACTTCATCTGTTGCAATGAGGGAGCCAGAATATCTGAGACAGCTATTCCCTCAGTTGTGCTATTAGAGAATCTGTTCTTAACCACTTCGAGACAGGACCATTTCTGACACTTATCTCATACATGTTAAATAACCTGCATTTTTTGCTAGAAAATTACTTGGAACCCCTAAACATTGTATTTTTTCTGAAAACAAAGGCTGTGGAGAAAAAAACAGTGGTTGTTGAATTTTTTTAAGTCACAAGATATTTATAGAGTGGTTTGTCAATTGCAAATCTTCAGGAAAGAATACAGTTGCTGAATTTTAGTGCACTCAAACACAATATAATACCCAATGGTTTGGTAAAATATAAAAGATGATGTTATGCCTAGTAAATAGATACCTAACATGTCTCTCTTTTTTTGGATCACTTTTATTGCCATGGCAGTGACAGATATTCTTTACTGATAGATCTGGGATCTATTAGGCCCCCAATCTCTCCTCTGCCCTCAAAAGCATCTGATAAAAAAACAAGATCAATTTGATCAGATGCCTATGATCAGTTTTATGGAACAAGCTGGAGTCTGAGGTAAGGTCTTGTCCTAAAATAAAGCTTTTTCTTTGCTGCAACAGTACATTATTGGTACACTATATTACCAAAAGTATTGGGACACCTGTTTTTACACACACATGAACTTTAATGGCATCCCAATCTTAGCCTGTCAGGTTCAATATTGAGTTGTCCCACCGTTTGCAGCTATAACAGCTTCAACTCTTCTGGGAAGGCTGTCCACCAGGTTTAGGAGTGTGTCTATGGGAATGTTTGATCATTCTTCCAGAAGTGCATTTGTGGGGTCCGTCCCCTTCTGTGGACAAGAAGATCTGGCTGGTCTCTGCTCTAATTCATCCCAAAGGTGTTCTATCAGGTTGAGGTCAGAACAATTAAGTTCCTCCACCCCAAACTGGCTCATCTATGTCTTTATGGACCTTGCTTTGTGCACTGGTCCAAATCATTTGGTGGAGGGGGGGATATGGTGTGGGGTTGTTTTTCAGGGGTTGGGTTTAGCCCCTTAGTTCGGGCACTTTCACACTGGGGTGTTGGGGGTGTTGGTGATAAAGCGCCGCTATTTTTAGCGGCGCTTTACCCTCGATTTAGCGGTGCTTTTCGGCCACTAGCGTAGTGCTTTTAACCTCCACTGGCGGCCGAAAAAGGGTTAAAAGTGCCCGCAATGCACCGCTAGTGCTTTGGCGGCACTACCCATTGATTTCGATGGGCAGGGGTGCTTTAGAAGTGGTGTATACAGCGGGAAGGGGCACACAGAGACTGCAGGACTGGGAAGGGGGAAACAGAATCAGTAGGACTGGGGGGGCAGAGCCCACAACACTGAAGGGGGCACAGAGAGCACAGGATTTGGGAGAAGGGAGAGAGCTCAAAAGGCTGGGAAGAGGGACACATATCCCAACATACTAGGGAGGATACAGAGCCCACACAACTGGGGGGGGGCACAGAATCCACAGGACTGGGGGAACACAGAGCCTGTATGGCTGGGAAAAAGAACACAGCTCCTTCAGGACTAGAAGGAATACAGAGTCAACAGAACTGGGAAGGAAGGACAGAGCCCAAAGGACTAGGGAGGGTGGACAGAGCTCAAATGATGGGGGGGGGACACAGAGAACATGGGGGAGCACACAGAATGCAGGAGTAGGGGGACACAGAGCCCACATGAATGAGGGGAAGAGTGTCCCAGACCCAAAAAATCCATAACATTCAGCACTTCCCTTTATTCCCTATAGAACACATAAGTTGTATGCCAGTCTGTGTCCTCCTTTTCTTGCTGCAGACTCCTGCAGAGAGGGAGCAGACAGCTGAGCACCTCCTTGTACATTTGTCTTGTGACTGCAGTGTGAGCATCTGATTGACAATGATAATGGCCAATCCGAATCTGGGGACTGCTCAGTCTGCACCTGCAAGCTTCTAGAGTGCCTGCAATGTCATCCAGGACAAATTTGGTCACAGGCTGGCATCCAGCCAATATTGCAGGAGATGGGGAAGCACCAGTATACAACTACAATGATATACACTGGCACCCAGGCCAACAATAATACAGGTCCATACTGCTTGTCACATAAACAGAAGCAGAAATTTTGCATAGAAGACTCCCTCATTCTTTTGCATGGGTACCATGATGGCCAAGGTCTAGATGTTATAGCCACTGGATGCTGGAATGGGCATTCCAGCACCCATTGAGGGAACATAAAGTGGATCTGTGGAACCCCAGGATTTAGTTCAAATACTGGGATGGTGCTGCAGAAACCAGGATGGTTGGGAGGTACACTATATTGCCAAAAGTATTGTGACATTTGCCTTTACAATCAACTAGAACTTTAATAGCATCCCAGTCAGTTCACTCTCCCAGGCTCAATGCATTTTCCCATTTCATTTCAATTCTGTTTATTAACACATCATTTTCCTATTACAACCTATAAAAAAAAAACAGCACCGACAAAAAACAAAACAACATAAAAAAAAAAAAATATATATATATTATTCCCAAGCATATTATCGCATCATAGCAACATTTCATTATTAGCAATTTTTTCTTCCTATTTCCTTATTTTTCACTTTACCTTCACCATTCACCTATATATTACATCAATTTATATTCTTACCCCTTCCTTCCTACCCTCCTACAGAACATATATCTCCCCTAGATATTTAAGGCCTTTTTAGGCATAATTATCATTCCTAAATCCCCTTGTATCTTAAAGTGGTTGTTAAGCCACTTTCACATCTTCATACCATCCCCTCTGTGTTCTAATCCTGTGTGCCCCTGTGTGAGTGACTTATTAAAAAAAAAAGCCTGCTATACCTCATTTCACAGCTCTTCTCAGTGATCACATGATCGGCTGGCTTTCTCCTCTCCCCGTCTGATAGATTCAGCGGGCGGGCCGAGACTCCCCCGTTGACATGACCCAAGAGAGGAGAGGAGAGAGAGAGCCAACCAATCATGTGATCGCTGAGAAGAGCTGTGAAATTAGGTATAGCAGGCTTTTTTTATTATAAATCACTAACACAGGGGCACACAGGATTAGAACACAGAGGGGATGGTATGAAGATGTGAAAGTTATTTGAGCAGCAGGAGTTGCGGGGGCAAGCACTGTCACGAGCTGACAGGCAGGGAGGGAGAGGAGAGAGAGCACAGAGGAGACAGACAGCAGGGCTGCAGGAGACGGAGGCACGTAAACTGACCACAGTGTCAGGGCTCAACAGCCATGATACACCATGGTCAGTTTACAAAGGGGGACAAAGGCATCAAGCCAGGTGCTACTATCCATGGTTCCCACATTTGTTGGAACTTATCTAGCAAACCCCTACTCTGATATACCTGTCTTTCTTTTAATTATGCATCATTAACTTGTAACCTCCATTCCTCATACCGTATGTGGGTGCACTAGAAGACACCCACTTTAGAGCTATCATTTTATTGGGCTATAAATAACAACCTAATAATAGGTATTTTTACTTCCATTAAATATCTTTCCTTGCCTGATTCAATAGTTTTTATTGGTTCAATAAATAAACATAGACATTCAAAGGTTAGCGGTCGCAGCCACTTGTTGTAGTATACACTATAGAATACCATTGAAATCAACAAGTGTAACAAAGAGAAAGGTAGTAGGAAGTGCTTAGACAAACTTATTTCCATTATCAATTACAAGGCATTAATTTAAGTACAACCACATCAGCAGGATCATGGTTAAATGTATTATAACTGAACATACATAAACATTGATGCCCCGTACACACGGTCGGACTTTGTTCGGACATTCCGACAACAAAATCCTAGGTTTTTTTCCGACGGATGTTGGCTCAAACTTGTTTTGCGTACACACGGTTGCACAAAGTTGTAGGAATTTCCAATCGCCAAGAACGCGGTGACGTCAAGCACGTACGACGAGACTAGAAAAGGCCAGTTCAGAACCAAGCGCGGCACCCTTTAGGCTCCTTTTGCTAATCTCGTGTTAGTAAAAGTTTGGTGAGAGACGATTCGCGCTTTTTCAGACTCGTGGTTTTCAGATTGTTTTCTGCCGTTCAGTTTGTGTTTGTGGGTTTGTATCTGCTCTTCAGTGCGTGCAAGCAAGTTCCGCGTGACTTTAGTCATTGTATTCTTGTTCGTTCGTTACTGTTTTTCAGGTCGCTCTTCACAGGCCTTGCTGTTCTTCAGTGCGTTCTGTTACTTCGTTCTGAGCAGCCGACCGTTTTCTAGCCATGTTGCATATGCGTACTCCTCGTAGAGTACGTGCTGTGCGGGGGCTTGATGTTGGGGTCCTGACCTTGACACAAGTCCAGTCCATGAACAGAGTGGGGAGGAGTTCATGGACCAAGAATTGGTTGCTTCAGCGTGACCAGTTCTCTCATATGCCTTTGCTCTGTGAGATCCGTGAGAATAATCCTGATGATTTCAGGAACTTTCTCAGGATGACGGACCCCGTGTTTCACCGTCTGTTGGCTTTGCTGACCCCTTATATTAGCAGGCAGGATACCTGCATGAGGCAAGCCATCACTCCGGAGCAGAGGTTGGTCGCTACCCTGCGGTATTTGGTGACAGGGAGAAGTCTGCAGGACTTGAAGTTCTCGACAGGCATCTCCCCCCAGGCTCTGGGTATCATTATCCCAGAGACCTGTTCTGCCATCATCCAGGTCCTGCAGAAGGAGTATATGAAGGTAAGATTTTTATCCTTTAATATCACATTTTATTGTATTTAATGTTTGGTAATATATTGTATTTCTTTCCTCGTTCCCTAATTACCATGATTGGAATACGCTGTGAATGTCCCCTTTGTCCTCATGCATGCTGGATTTTTATGTAATTAATTTTTTAGGTCCTTCATAAAGATTGTCCTTCACTAACCTCCCCAGCATGCTCTATGGGCCCTATATTCACCGCATGTAGTCACTTAACAATGTATTTTATCAGCTCCATAGTAGTGCTTTACCCCAAACACCCCCTAAAATGTTTCAAAATGTTATTTTAGCTTTAAATTCTGGCAGAGTGGCAGAGGCTTATTTTTTGTGGTGTCCCCAAATCATTTTTAGTAACCCTCCCTCCCCCAACTGCTAAGTCAGCTGATCCCAATTCTCTATCTATCCTCAATCATCTATCTGCTGACTTTGCCAAACCCATACACACTATACCCATCTCTTTTGTGCTCTGATTTATGGATGAATTCCCCAAAGCATGTAGTGCAAGGGCCTGCCTCTATACTTTCAAATGGTACTGTTTGAATTTTTAAGATACTATTATTATCTTGAGTCAGGTAATAGCAGAATGTTCAAATGTCCTCAAATGTGTACAATGTGTATTTATATCTTTGTATTCGGACACTTCTTACTTGTCCAGTGGGCTGCCAATAGTGTAACTGAGGGGCTGTTCCAAGTAATACCCTGTATTTAGGCATTCATCTCTCAATGAAGTGAAGAGGGTTACCTGTCCAAGATTTCCACACCCCCCATAATGTTCGAAATGGCCCATGAGAGGGGGGGGATATGATAGGTGTACCTTATACTTTGGTGTTGTTAAATTCCCCTTAATAAATGCTATCTGGAGGTTGCCCCAGAATGTTTGTGCCTCATCTGCTTGCCATGTTTCTGTGCAAAAATATTAATTTATTTTTGTTTTCCTCAACAGTTTTCTTCCACGCCACAGGAATGGCAGACTGTGGCCTCCCACTTTGCCCAGCAGTGGGACTTTCCTAACTGTGGAGGGGCAATTGATGGGAAACATGTCCACATCGTCCCACCACCCAACTTGGGGTCGTACTATTTCAACTATAAGGGGTTCAATAGTATAGTGATGTTGGCGGTGGTGTCAGCTAATTACGACTTCTTGTATGTGGACGTGGGGAAGAATGGCCGGATGTCCGATGGTGGAGTCATCGCCCAGACGGAATTCTACAGGCGTCTCCAGAATGGCAGCTTGGACTTGCCACCTCCAGAAGACAATGTGGAAGGACTCCCATTTGTGTTCATTGCTGATGAAGCTTTTGCGCTGGGGACCATCTTATGCAGCCATTCCCTATGAGGACCCTCACCCCAGAACAGAGGGTTTTTAATTACCGGCTGGCCAGAGCCCGAAGAGTGGTGGAGAACACATTTGGAATCCTGGCCAGCCGGTTCCGCCTATTTCTGACACCTATCCATATGGCGGAGTATAAACTTAATCATATCATCATGGCGTGCTGTATTCTCCATAACTTTTTAAGGAAACATTCGGCCAACTATGCTGGCTCTGTTGGGCCTGAGGCCGGAGTGATACCTGAAACAACACTGACGGCGCTTGAAAGCGGCCCTCCTGGCTTGCCCTCCCTGAGTGCCCGTGATGTCTGGTTATGATACCTGGAGTTCTTTGCGGGTAGGGGGGCCATCAATACGCCAGCAAATATGTAAAGCCTTTTTCAAATAAAAAAGCAAAAAAAAGAAAGTATTTGTGGACATTTACTGCTTGTGTTTGTTTTAGCTGACCCTGACAGAAATGTGTTGAGTCCAGAAAATGGAGTGATTGTGTAACCTTATCCAAAGCACTGTTGGGTGTTATTTACTAAATGCAAAGACACTTTTCACTACAAGTGCAGTTGAAACTGCACTGCAACTGCACTTGTAGTGCCAAGAGGATTTGCCCTTAGGAAATAACCCCCATTTTCACCAAAAAACCAATTACATCAGTGTTTTAGCGTTGACACAATAATCCACACATTCTTGATTAACACACTTTTTAATACCTGCACAATCACATGTGCATTTACCAAAGGTTTTTCTAACAAACCAACATGTTTGTGGTATAACAATTTTTGGGGTGGCATTATCACAAATAGAAATGTCCATTTAAGCTAAAACAGGCCTGTGTAAAACCAACAAGAAAGACACAAATCTTGAACTTACAATGTTCACATTTGGTAGAATTTGAAGGCAATATCACACATGAGTATTTAGGAACTGTGTTTGATATTGCGTTCAGATGGGGTGAAGTCACCCCAGGAAAAGCCAAATTTGGAAGATGCAAACCAATTTACGAATGTCAACATGTGCTAGCTGCCATCACGGGGGATCAAGGGACGTGTTTTGGGGGAGAAACCCCTTCCTCTCAGCTACTTTATTATTGAGGAAGGGTTTGCACCCCCAAAACGCCTCCATTGATCTCCCGTGATGGCAGATAGCACATGTTGACACACTGTGTGTATCCTCCAAATTTGGCTTTTGGAAAAATCATAAAAACATTTTTCACATTGTAGCACACCAAAAAACAAAGGGATTTGGAGGGGCTTTAAACTCGCCTTAAAACATCAATGATGTTTTTATTTTTTTGAATAACATCATTGATGTTTTTCTTGAGGTTTTCGAATTGTAAATTACACCCCATGATCTCCCCGATCAGGATCTGGGCACTTTCGGATGTGAAAGGATCTGGATCCACAACCTCACGATCACCTAAAAAGAGAGGAACCCACAAAAAAATAGGTATCAAAAATATGCCGCCATACATCTCTTACCTGAGCCTGTGGTCGCAGACACTCACCTGTTGTGGTGACTAGTTCCACCGCGTCTTCTTCCTCCTGCTCAGCTTGTGTTGGGGGGATTTCCCCTTCTTCCAGAGGGGGGTGGGCTCTGGTCTCCTCGGATGAGGGGTGTCCTCCGAGTCTTTTCTCCCCTATGTAAAACAAAATGGTATAATTAGCACACAGATATTTGATGGCAGAACTATAAATAGGAAACATTGCTTGGAAGTGGGGTACAATTGTCAATTTTAGCAGAGTTCAAAAATGTAACATTTTCAGTGTCCTTTGTCAAGCTTCAATACTTTACCTGTTTGGTACAAGCTTCACAGATGTAGCCCCCCCCATAATATACTCTGGAGCACCTGTGTGGCCCCCTAATAAAAATGGTGCTCTTTTGTCCCACACTAGTGCTCCAGTGTCCAGATGTGAAAACAGCTGCTCAGTGTCCTCTCCTTAAACAGAATCTAGTTTGCATTTCATTCTAGTAACAAAGTCATCTACACAACCAAATTTGTTTCAGACAAGTGTAGGGCGTAAAAATGGTGGCCAAATGCATATGGCCTAAACAATGATGTTTTATAGGCCGAAAGAAAAATGTTTGATACGAACGAATAATGTGCCCATGAACCAGAAAGTTGCCATTTTAAAATGTACACTTGTAATAAAAGCACATGGAGCACCACGAACGTAATAAACACAAAAAGAATAGGAACACAGCACAACTACTTACTTTTTTGCAGCACTCTCCGGATCTTTCTGTACTGCTCATGTTCTCTGAATTTGAGGTCCGACCACCGCTTCCTGAGCTGATCTTTCGATCAACATACCCCGAATTTCCGGTGCAGACTCTTGACCACTTTCGCAATGATCTTGGCCTTTCTGACATTGGGGTTGGGGTAAGGTCCATACTTCCCATCATAGTCGGCCCCCTTCAGGATGTCCACCATCTCCAACATCTCCCCAAAGGACATATTTGAGGCCTTAAATCTACTCCTTCTGGATTGGGACGTTTCCGGATCCGGCCTTTCCTCCTCCTCCTCCTCGTTGCTATAATTAGCACGCACCTGCTGTGTCTCCGCCATGTGCTCTTCCCCCACTGCGCTGATCGAAAAGGGGCGGGGAATAGACTAGAAAGAACGTCAGGGGCGGGTGGAGTTACACGCATGCGCAGTGTGTATAAAGCGTAACACGCGTGCGTATTACGTACGATCTGTGAGCGGAGGAAGGAGCATCGGAGGCGCCGATCGTGATAACGAAGGTAAGATCTAAACTTGCGCCTATACTGCTTCGAAATGGAAGCCTATATTTTAACAAGATTAGGGGAGTTTGGCCTGACCTTAGGGTTTGTCTTGTGTTGTGTCTTGCAGAGAAAATGGATGGGTTCAACTACCACAATTTCTTAACCCTGTTCATTGACAAATACAGGGAGCTGCCCTGTCTGTGGCAGGTGAGACACCCCCATTACAACAATAAACAAAAGAGGCAGCGTTGGAGAAACTGCTGAAGTTGGTGAAGCCGGTGGTCCCCACAGCAACCATCCCCTATTTAAAAACCAAAATTGGTGGCCTGAGGAACACTTATCTTAGGGAGCGCAAGAAGGTCACAGATTCCCAGAGGTCCGGAGTTGCAGCAGATGATGTTTATGTCCCCAGGCTCTGGTACTATGAGAGACTGCGATTTCTGTCAGACCACACTGAAGTCAGGGAATCCCTCTCCACTCTTCCTTCCACTCTTCCTTCCAACCCAGCTGAGGCTTCCGATGTCCAACCTGGGCCTTCCAGCCAGGAAGAAGTGGAGGAGCCCAGCTAGAGTCAGGTATATCATTGTTCTACTGATTTCTGGTCAATAAAGAAATGATGTCTACTATAGATGTTATTATTAATCACTAATTGCTGATTGAAAAAAAGTGTTTGACATATTAATAGACAGTAGTAGGCACCCAAAATTGGTAAAAAAGAAACAAAAATGCTGGGCTCAGAATGATAGTCTGTTATATTTGTTAACATTCAATTTGCAACAGTCAGGAGGTGACAATTGTGTGTGATTGATGAAGAAAATATTAAAACTATGTCCCTTTTTCATACACAGGAAGACCTCAGCCAGGAGGAGGCTGTGGAATGTGGCAGCCGGGAGGAGGCGGGGATTAGTTGCAGCCAGGAGGAGGTGGGGCTAAGTGTCAGCCAAGAGAAGCCTGGGACAAGTCGAAGCCTGACTGAATCTCAGGTTCCTCCCCTCCGCCTTCCATATAAAAGAGCCAGGAAGACGACTCCCATGCAGGATTCAGCATTCAGGTTAATTCAGAAGACTTCAGCGTCCCTACGAGCCTTACCCACTCCTGAAGAGGCCTTTGCCTGCATGGCTGCCACCAAACTGAAATGCATGCAGGAGAGTCAATGCCTCCTGTGTGAGCAACTGCTTTATAAAGTACTAACTAAGGGGGTGAGTGGGGAACTAACACCCAAGACCGACGTGGTTGAGTTGGACCATCCTCCTCCTCCTCCTGCTGCCACAACTCCACCACCACAGCCACCGCGTGGAAGGAAGCGTGGAAAGAAGACCTGAGAGTGATGACCCTGGGTTCAGTCTGGTCTGACAGAAGCTGCAGGCTCTCGTATGACCACAGCCTGGGGACACAGATGTCATCTGCTGCTTTCTGGATCTCTGGGACTTCTGGACCAGACTGCACTCCCTTAGATAAGGACTCCTCAGGCCACCAATTTGGCTTTAAAATAATTGATGTCTACCCTGGGGGTCCAAGGCTTCGCCAATTTCTGCAGTTTCTCCAGCGTTGCCTCCCTCTTTGTTTAGTTGTGAGCCCTTAATAAAAGTTTTATTTTGGAAAATTATACTCTCCTGTGTGTGTTTTCATCCAAAAAAGACAGTTTGTTGGTGAGGATTGAGGTACATTTCTAACATAAAATGTGAAATTAACAAGGGACAACAACACCAAACAATCTCCTACAGATTAAATATAACAACATATCAATGGTGTTGTGGTAACTTGACACAAAAAACACACTCAAAAATTTTAGGGAGTACAAATAAAAATCCAAAAAAAAAAAAAACCCTTCCAAAAAATACAAACACAAAAAAAATCATCTACATTAAACCCAAAAAACAAAAAAAACAAAAATAATGTGGTCAAATGTGAGAAATCAAAATATATTGACTGAATCACGATAAATAGTAACAAAATAAGTTTGTGAGAAATGTGTGTGAATATGAGCAGCAAAACTACTTAATTTTTGTCACATTATAAAGAAGAAGAGAGTGCGCTGTATTAAACCATTTTTAACATTGCAGCGTGACGAAAGTGCTGTATCCATTGTGAACGCTAAGTTTACCAGACCGAGCTGTTCCGTGTCGGAATTTCTTCTGAGCATGCGTGGCACTTTGTGCATCGGAACAGGCCACACACGGTCGGAATTGACGCCATCAGATTTTGTTGTCGGAAAATTTTATCTCCTGCTCTCCAACTTTGTGTGTCGGAAAATCCGATGGAAAATGTCCGATGGAGCCCACACACGGTCGGAATTTCCGACAACACGCTCCGATCGGACATTTTCCATCGGAAAATCCGACCGTGTGTACGGAGCATGATAGTAACATTAACATGTCATACTTACCTCCACTGTGCAGCTCATTTTGCACATAGTGGCCCCGATCCTGGTCTTCTGGGGTCCCTCGCCAGCTGTCTCAGCTCCTCCCTGCATCAGATAACCCCCTGGGAGAAGCGCTCTCCTGGGGGGGTTACCTTGCGGGTGCACTCCCGAGTCCAGCATTTGGCGTCCATAGACGAATAGACGAATGCAGGACTCGGCCCCCGCCCCCGGCGGCCATGTCAATGGATTTGATTGACAGCAGCAGGAGCCAATGGCTGCACTGCTATCAATCTATCCACTCAACAGCCGAGAACCCCCTAGCAGAGAGAAGGCTTGTCCCCATGGGACAAGTTTTAGGATTCAGGTAAGTAAACTGGGGGGGGGGGCTGGGGGCCGGTCACTGACATGTTTTTTCACCTTAATGCATAGGATGCTTTAAGGTGAAAACACACTTACCTTTACAACCCCTTTAACTTGTATCAAGGGTAACCTGAATCTTAAGGTGGATACCTAGTAACCCATGGTCCCCATAGGCGTTCAAAGGCACTGGAAGAAATTAGATGTGGAATCAAGGAATTTTTGTACAAGTAATGTTGTTGGGTAACATTTGTAACCTCTGACGGATTAGGAGCTAGGTCTTGTTTCCAATGCCTAGAGAGAATTAACTTGGCTGAGAGTAAAATATTGGCTACTATACCGCAAAATTGAGGCAGAAATTGGTCTATGCCTATATTAAGTAGAGCTAGAGCTGGGTTTGTGGGGGTAATAATACCGGTAACTTCCGAAATCAGTTGAAATTATGAATGATATTACATGCCCAAAGGTTATGCACAAGGGTACCTGTGGAGCCACATCCACGCCAGCATAGTGATGAACTTGTTTTATAGATGGACGCTAACCTGTAGGGGGTGAGGTACCATTAGTGTGTTATCTTAAGTGCTAGCTCCAAATGGTTTACACAGGGCATGGTGGAGTATGTGTATCTAATAGCTCTCGTCCACTGTGTACAAATGAAAGAGGCTTTTAGATCCGTTTCCCATTATGTCATTGAGTTTGTTTTGTGGAAGGTCATTTTGTCTTGCAGTAATCTGTAGATGAGAATATCTTTCCTTTTCTAACTAGCCCCATATACACACCTTAGGGTCCATTTCTATCCGGGTTTGATAAACACCATTAATGGTATCTACCAAACACTGCCAATATCTAAATATAAGTGACATATTCTTATGTTTTTTATCTTTAAATTGAGACTGTACAGTGTGTAGCAACTGTAAATAAGGAAAAAAGCATGAGAGGGTAGTGGGTACATCATCTGGAAATCCTGAAATGTTCTAAAGGTATTATCTTTATATTACTGTGCGATATTATGGATTCCCTGTGTGCGCCAAGACTCAAACCCCTCTAATTTACATCATTCTGGATAGTTTGTATTTCTACATATTGATGCATATGTTGTTTTCATTTAAACACTGTTAGTTTGATTAGTATTAGTGAGGTACAGGTGTAATAAAACCCCCCTCCCCCCACACCCCACCCCAGGGCAACAAGTGCAAAAACCTTGATAGCACACAATTCTACTGCTGAAGGAATCACGCTATATACTGCTTCACCTGTCAAGGTCAAATAAAGGTCCAGCACTCCTTTCTCCCCTCAAAGTGCTGCACATGTGTTATTCTGTAGACTGGGTCTGGCCATAGAGAGTAATGATTACTGCATTGACCCATTTTCAATGTGTGTTCATGGAATTAATGACCAGGCCATTTTTGGTTATACGACACTGCGTCACTTTAACGGAAATTGCGCGGTCATTCCACGTTGTACCCAAACAAAATTGACGTCCTTTTTTTCCCACAAATGGCGCTTTCTTTTGGTGGTATTTGATCACCTCTGCGGTTTTTATTTTTTGTGCTATAAACAAAAAACGAGAGACAATTTTTGTTATAATAAATATCCCCAAAAATGTTTTTAAAAAACAAATGTTTTTATCAGTTTAGGCCAATATACATTCTTCTACATATTTTTGGTAAAAAAATTGCAATAAGCTTATATTGATTGGTTTGCACAAAAGTTATAGCGTCTACATACTATGGGAAAGGTTTATGGCATTTTTATGGCATTTTTTTTACTAGTTATTGCGGTGATCTGTGATTTTTAGTGGTACTGCGACATTGCAGCGGACAGATCGGACACTTTTGACACATTTTTGGACCATTGACATTCATATAGTGACCAGTGCTATAAAAATGCACTGATTACTGTGTAAATGTCACTGGTAGGGAAGGGGTCAACACTAGGGGGCGATCAAAGGGTTAAATGCGTTTCCTTCAAGAGTGTTTCTTACTGTGGGGGGGATGGGACTGACTGGGGGGAGAGACATATCGCTGTTCCTACTTACTAGGAGCAAACGATCTGTCTCCTCTCCCCTGACAAAACAGGGATTTGTGTGATTACACACACAAATCCCTGTTTTGGCTCTCGTGCCCGCGATCGCGGGTAGCTGGCGGCCATCGCGCATCGGATCCCAGGCCAGGCAGCGGGCGCGCACACGTGCCTCCGGCGGCTCTTAAAGGGGACAACGTAGCCATTTTGCCGATGTATATCGGTGTGAACCAGTCGGCAAGTGGTTAAACAGAACCCTTACCAAATTAAATTTTTTTAATCACACCCATTAAATATGCTTCAAAAATGTATATGCTAGATTTCTGTGACATAATTACAAAGATATAAATTAATGAACACAAAAAAGGTACTGTACTTTACAGTCTGTCGATCAGTTACTGCAACATTATTGTAATGGATTCCTATTTCCAAATGGATGATTTATATGTTGTAGTTTTATTGCAAAATAGAGATCAAATAAGTTGTCATACACTATTAGTGTAAAAATCCAAGCATTAGTTCATCTTGATATCCTTCATAGTTGTTTTATTATTATTGCAATCTGAATTATATAACAAGAACTGGAAATAAAAAGGCAAACCACATACTGGATAGCGTGTAGGACCAATCTGAACATTATACCACAAAATTAAAGAGGAAGGAAATATAGTCAGATGATCAGTGGATGCAATTATTGTAATTGGAGAGCATTGTAGCCTGTCTCGCCTACTTGCTGTAATCTTCCATTTGATATAAAATGTTTTTCGGAAATCAAGCCCGTATGAAAGCAATCACAGGAAAGAAAGCTAAGTGAAACCAACAGTGATAATCAGGGAAGGAAGCCCAGTTTTGCTTTAATGATTTTAGTGGAACAACCGGAGTGTTTATACTGATAATGGCTGTCTGGATTTCTACCAATTGTAATGGTTATCTATGTTACGTGACTTGATTTGATGAAGATTATGTATCTACCATAAGTAACTGGGAGCAATCGATTTGCTTTTTTTCTATCATATGTATGAAATAAATATGATAGACATATGTTTAAACTGAGTTGCCTTCTGTGGAAAAAGAATGGTGAAAGCCCTCCTGTGCAGCATACTTTCCATTATTTAAGTAATTTGTACAGGAACACTTTAAAGAACTGCAGATAAACAAAAAAAGAGCGACAACAACAAAACAAAAACACAATATTTTGTACTTTTTGCTATAATAAATATTCCTGATTTTTTTTTTAGAAAAAGCTTTTTTTCTCAGTTTAGGCCGATATATATTCTTCTACATACCTTTGGTAATAAAAATCGCAATAATTAAGCGTATATTGATTGGTTTGCACAAAAGTTATAGCATCTACAATAAAGGGGATAGATTTATGGCATTTTTATTATTATTTTTTTTTACTAGCAATGGCAGTGATTAGCGATTTTTATTGGGACTGCGACATTATGGCGGACAGATCAGACACTTTTGACACATTTTTGGGACCATTGACAAATATACAGCTATCAGTGCTATAAAAAAAGCACTGATTACTGTGTAAATGTCACTGGCAGGGAAGGAGTTAACACTAGGGGGCGACCAAGGGGTTAACTGTGTTCCCTCTTGTGTGTTCTAACTGTAGGGGGATGGGACTGACTAGAGGAGATGACAGATCATTGTTCCTAGCTAGTAGGAACACATGATCTGTCTCTCCTCTCCTCACAGAACAGGAATTTGTGTGTTTACACACACACGTCCCTGTTCTGGCTCTTGTGCCTGTGATCACGCGTGGCCAGCGGTCATTGCAACCGCTGGCCATGCGCATTGGCACCTCCGCAGTTCAGCAGGCGTGCGTGCCTGCTATCCTCACTTGAAGGGACCGACATACAGCTACGACGGATCGCGGGAACGTGCCGACTTGCCGCTGTATAATGATAACGGCTGATCGGCAAGTGGTTAATATCAGTTTCCATAAAATCATAATTTATGTGCCATATATGAATTTAATGAAGTGTCTAAAAGCATGTACAAAAGAAAAATAATAATTAATTAACAAGGCACTAAAATGTTTTAGTTAAAGGGATCCATGGGATACCTTTCTGATATGTATGGAGAGAGCCCAGTCTTTACACATTTCTGCATTCTATACTTGACTTCATGGACTTTATGGAATAGAATGGAAAATTTGAACTCATGGGACCCTTGATGTATCAGAATTATATCTGCCCTCTTATTTTGCCTAACTCACTTTGTACGTCTGACACCTTATATTAATAGGCACGATCATAGGCCACCTTAAAGTGGTTCTAAAGGCAGAATGTTTTTTATCTTAATGCAATCTATGCATTAAGTAAAAAGCCTTCTGTGTGCAGTAGCCCCCCTCAACCCCCCAATACTTACCTGAGCCCCATCTCGATCCAGTGATGCTGCACAAGAGCCTCGGCTGTCCGGGGACTCTCCCTCATTGGGGAGAGACAGCAGCAGGCACCATTGGTTCAAAGTCAGTGAGCCAGTGAGCTAATGAGGAGAGAAGGGGTGCAGGGCAGGGCCGAGCCATTGCTCTGTGTCTGAATGAACACACAGAGCAGCCGCTCAGCTAGGGTGCCCCTATAGCAAGCAGCTTGTTGTGGGGGAACTCGGCAGGGGGGAGGAGCTGGAAGCAATGGCGAGGGACACGAGAAGAGGAGGATCGGGGCTGTTTGCTATTTTTAAACAAAAAAACAAGACTTTAATATAATTTTAAGTCTGACAGTTGATTGACCTCCTCCCAGCTTCTCAATGTGCAAACATGTCAAAGATCAGAGCCCTGTTGTTGTTTACATGTATCTGAACTATAAATCTCTATTATGTGATACTTTTAAATGCTCATATGAGCTGGATGAGAATGGAGTTGACGTACTAAGGGAGAAGAGACTCTACACTTTGCAAAGTGATCATAATAAAGGAGCTAATGTTCATTACAGGGGGCGTGGCTTGGCGCACAGCAGAGATGGACGCACACTAGCTGAGCTCCAGGGAGAAACACAGCCTACAGCCAGACACCCTGCTTGGATTGAGCTGAAATTGGGCAAGCTACTGCACCAGACCCCCCGCAATCGAGATCCCACAATGGAACAGTGGCCGCTTCAGCCAGGAACATATCTGACCTCTTGAAAGCACAACCCGCCACAAGAAGCAACGTGGCCGGGAACAAAATGGTTTGGGCACTGAGAGAGGAGGAGGACTTCAGTGAAGATTCTCAGTCTGCTGCAGAAGACACAGGTAGGGGTTATAAACACTCCGATCAGCCCCTAGCCTATACGGATATGTCTGGGTCTGCAGCAGATATAGAATCTACCTTCTCTGCAGCCATAACTGGGCTACCCCATAGCACCCTCCCCATGTTGAGGGCATGTGGCCTAGTACAGTTCAGGAGGGGGGGCGCTCTCTCGTCCCCCCCTCATTTCCTGCAGCCTGCCAGGTTGAGTGCTCGGATAAGGGTCTGGTATGGATTTTTGGGGGGACCAAACACCATTTTTTTTTTTTTATTTTGGCGCGGGGTTCCCCTTAATATCCATACCAGACCTGAAGGGCCTGGTATGGAATTTGGGGGGACCTCCACGTAATTTTTTTTTTATTTTGGTTTGGGGTTCTCCTTAATATTCATACCAGACCCAAACGGCCTGGTAATGGACTGGGGGGGATCCCATGCCATTATTTTCAATGACTTCTTTTATCTGTATTGCCAGCACCGATAATTGATTATAGCCGCGAGTACTTTTAAATGAATTTTTTCAAATAAATTCTGCAAATTTTGCATTGATACATGTCTCCTGGGGCAGGACCCGGGTCCCCAAACACTTTTTATGACAATAACATGCATATAAGCCTTTAAAATGAACACTTTTAATTTTTCATGGTAAGGTCCCATAGACTTTAACGGTGTTCCGGCGGCTTTCAAATTTCCCCTGAACATCGCATATTGTTTGGTGTTCTGCAGAACATCCGAACAACCAAAGTTCGGCCTGAACTTATGCTCGGGCCGAACCCTACTCATAACTAATATCCTCCAGACCCTTTTTTAAGCTTTGTTGCCCTTCTTTGTACTTGCTCCATTTCCAGTACATCCTTCCTGAGGACTGGTGCCCAGAACTGGAAAGCATACTCTAGGTGCAGCCGGACCAAAGTCTTGTAGAGCGGGAGAATTATCGTTTTATCTCTGGAGTTGATCCCCTTTTTAATGTGTGCCAATATTCTGTTTGCTTTGTTAGCAGCAGCTTGGCATTGCATGCCATTGCTGAGCCTATCATCTACTAGGACCCCCAGGTCCTTTTCAATCCTAGATTCCCCCAGAGGTTCTCCCCCCAGAGTATAGATTGCATTAATATTTTTGCCAACCAAATGCATTATTTTAAATTTTTCTACATTAAACCTAATTTGTCATGTAGTTGCCCACCCCATTAATTTGTTCAGATCTTTTTGCAAGGTTTCCACATCCTGTGGAGAAGTTATTATAGTTAATACAAATGCTTGTAACTTTACCTGCACGATGGAAGAACTGCCTTTTCTTCATAGTTCACATGTTTGGATGATGCAACCATTTGTTATAGTCCCCTCTCTAGCTAAAGGTCTCCTACTGGCTAATTCAACCACTCAGGGTTCAGAGACACTCACTGAGTCCAGAAGCACTGCCCAAAGAGGATCTTTCACTATTTAGCGACAAAACGAATCTATAGTTGCTCAAGTCTAAGTTTATCTATTGATAGAGCTTAGCTATGACTTTCATACTGAAGTTGTCAACAAACACGAACCCACCACATGGAGACTTTGCTTCTACTGAGGGTCTGTTCCTCTTCACACTCCAATTGCTTCTCTTCTGCACAGTCTACAGACACTAATTACGTCGTATGGTGGGGACAATAGACTTAGCAAGATGGATAACCTCACTCTCCAATTTTGATGTTTGCTCTCCTAAGGTTGACTACAGTTATTTGTTGCATTTCTACCCAGGGTTGATTCATTTTAAATGACACCATATTACGTTATAGAATTTTTTATAGGCTGTGTTTTTTCCTTTGTTAGACTGTTTTAATATATAATAGTGTTATAATCTATATCACTTCTGGGATATATACTGGGAACATATACCCCGCAGTTGCAGCCTACCCACGTCACCACAAAGTGATCTTGAATCTGGGTTCATTCCCTGCTTTCAAGATATGCTACATCTGTACTTCAGTAATTGGGCTCATTTGCTAAAGTGTACTAATAATACTCCTGTACTCTCCTCTTATTATCACTTCACACTCCTCTTCTCTTTTCTAATACTTATTTTCTACCCTTTTTAGCTCCTTCTTCTTAATATACAAAAGGTACAAACTAACGAGAATCTTTTATCGTTCTTGAGCTTGCTTTACAGGTTTGAATTTGACACGACTCGTTAAATAACGTTAAAGGATTGAATATCCCAGAAAAATGGACCACTCTCTTGAGGGAATTGGAAAAAGGTAAGCCTCACTTTGTATTCCTTCAGGAGACACATTTCAAAACTCACCAGGTACCAAGACTAACAGATTCCTTTTTTACTGACACCTACCATGCTACCAATGACATGGCCAAATTGAAAGGAGTTTCAATCTTGGTAAGCAAAGAGGCCCCCTTTGTTATTTTGGCAGATTCAGATGGGCGATTCGTTTTTATAAAAGGCACATTTGGAGGCTCTCCCATTATGCTGACAAACGTCTATTTTCTCAACACAAAGCACATACCGTTTTGCCAGTGGGTAGTATGGGAGCAGCAAGGGTTCGCATCGGGCTTTCTTTATCCTGGGGGGACTTTAACATTCCCTTGAACCCCCTAGTAGACACCTCATCCAGGAAGTCATGCATCACCTATAAATTACTTAAGAAAATCAAGACCCTCATACAATCCTTACAACTAATAGACTTGTGAAGATAGGGACTACACGTTTCATTCCATGGCTCACAATAGGTACTCGCACATTGACTATCTTTTTGTCTCTCAGAGAGACTTGACAGGACAGCGATCACAGAGGCCAGAATCGGAATCCAATCAATTTCTGATCATGCTCCGATAGTGTTGTCAATGGACCTGCTCAATCCCAGGCCCAAATCCAGCACCTGGAGATTGAATTCTTTCCTACTCACTGATCCGACACTATTACCCAAGATAGCCACCTCTCTTACTGATTACTTTCAACTTAATGAAACGCCTGACATGGATCCTCTGATGATTTGGGAGGCCCATGAGGGGAAAACTGATCAAACTGGGATCACAACATAGGAAAGAACAGGAAAAAGAACTAAAACGGTTAACAGAGAAGATATTCAAACTAGAATCCATACATAAACATTCCTTAAACACACAGTCATCTGGGGACTTACTGGAGAGTAGAAAAGCACTACAACAAATTTTGGCAACTAAAACTAAAAGTATACTTTTTTTCAAAAAGAACATTTATTATGAAGCGGGAGATAAAATGGCAGATTGTTAGCCAGAGCTTTAAAGGATCCCAACATCACTCAAAACATTATGGGCATCAGGAGAACTGATGGCTCTTTGGATGTAACCACAAAAGCCATAGCCACACATTTTCACAGATACTACATCAAATTGTATAACCTCCTACTGCAACACAGATCACCAGATTTAACTGGAGACAGGAAGCACATCATTCAAGATTTTTTTACTTAGGAGCGGCCTCCCTAAATTAAAAGATATTGATATAACCCCCTAGAGGAACAGATCACTTCCACAGAAATCAGACAGGCTATCAAAGGCCTAAAATCGGGTGAAAGTCCAGGCCCCGATGGCCTAACATCCATTTATTATAAAACTTTTCTAAAAACTCTGACAGACCCACTTGTTAAAGCACTGAATGCTTTGTCTAAACCGAGAACAATCCCACCCGATTTTCTATCAGCCTATATCACTGTTATACCCAAACCTGGTTTGAAGAAGCACTGAGGTCAGTGTGAAACGCACGCGTCACCTCCTTGGTTCGATATACAAAATCATATTTGGGGGGCACACCCTAAAATGCGTTTAAATTCAAGATGATGCTGCTATAAGACCAACAAACAGTACAAAACATATTACAGCACACACATTCAAGAATGACATTTCCTGCAAGGCTAGTTAAAAACACCTGTTTTTGTATATTGTACATCATACACCATGTTTTTGTATATTGTAATAGACCCTGACCAGGTTTTTTTTGGGCTGGAGCACCCCTCCCCCTCTTCATCACCTCTTATTTAGTGGCCACCAGTGCATAGGAGGAATTCCCTTCAGTTCTCTCACATAGAAGAGTTCAGCTCCCATGGTTGAGACGCAGGATCTTCCATTCTATTACTACGGTAGGACCCACTAATTCGGGGTACTTTGTTGCACTAAGTGGGCTTAGCACTATATGACCATATAGTGTGACCAAACCCCCCCGTATTTTTTTGAATATGCTCAGGTGTTTTTAACTAGCCTTGCAGAAAATGTCATTCTTGAATGTGTGCGCTGTAATATGTTTTGTACTGTTTGTTGGTCTTATAGCAGCACCATCTCGAATTTAAACGCATTTTAGGGTGTGCCTCCCAAATAAGTTTTTGTATATTGTAATAGACCCTGACCAGGTTTTTTTGGGGCTGGAGCACCCCTCCCTCTCTTCATTACCTCTTATTTAGTGGCCACCAGTGCATAGGAGGAATCCCCTTCAGTTCTCCCAGATAGAGGAGTTCAGCTCCCATGGTTGAGACGCAGGATCTTCCATTCTATTACTAGGGTAGGACCCACTAATTCGGGGTACTTTGTCGCAGTAAGTGGGCTTAGCACTATATGACCATATAGTGTGACCAAACCCCCATATTTTTTTTAATATATTCTGGTGTTTTTAACTAGCCTTGCAGGAAATGTCAGTCTTGAATGTGTGCGCTGTAATATGTTTTGTACCTCCTTGGTTCGGACACTCTGTCTTTGTTGGCTGTCATTTGCTATTTTTGGAATAAAATCCTTGGAATGTTCCTGTGGTGTGCAGCCAGTCTTTTCTTCCCATACCCAAACCTAACAAGGATCCTACTGATTGCTCCAGCTACAGGCCAATTTCACTATTGAATCTCGAACTCAAAATATTAATGAAAATCTTGGCCACCAGACTTAGTCCACTCCTGTCTGGATTGATCAGACCAGAGCAAGTTGGCTTTATGCCAGGTAGAGAGGCCAAAGGTAAAGCTCTCTTACTGTCGCATGCTGCCCATGCAAGAGGTATCGAGAGTTTTCTCCTGTCTATGGACTCAGAGAAAGCCTTTGATAGAGTCTCTTGGGACTTCATGTTAGCCACCTGTGACCACGTGGGTCTGGGTTCACGAATGATGGTTTGGATTTCTGCTATATATTAGAATCCTTCTGCTAGACTAAAAATCAATGGATCCTTGATCCAATGGAACCAGGCAGGGATGCCCCCTTTTCTCTTTATTGTTTATTTTGTCACTGGAGCCGTTCATTAGAATGATTAACAGGGACAGTTCAATCAGTGGATTTAAACTGCTAGACAGAGAGTTCAAAATCTCAGCCTATGTGGATGATTTGTTGTTTTTCCTGATCAAACCACACATCACAATACCCAACTTAATCAAGGCATTTACAAGCTTTGGCTATATCTCAAGTCTTAAAATGAACTACACTAAGTCAGAAGCTATGAATATTACTTTGACCGGTGACAAACTCCTCAGAACCAAAGGAAATTGCCCTTTTAAATGGGAAAAACGGCGCTCAACTACCTGGGAATCTGGCTAACCCCAAAAATATCCTCAGTTTTTGAGCGGAATTTCCCTCCATTACTTCAGACAATAGAAAAGGATCTCAACTCCACCTTACCAATGGCTCTGTGTCTGCCACTCCTCTCTGTCAATCCCTCCACTGGCTTCCGCTCGGCCAAAGAATTAAATTCAAAATTCTAACAACTACGTACAAAGCCATCCACAATTTCGCCCCCAGCTACATCACTAGCTTAGTCTCTAAATACCAACCTACTCGCTCTCTTCGTTCCTCTCAAGACCTCCTGCTCTCTAGCTCCCTTGTCATCTCCTCCCATGCTCGCCTCCAGGCCTTTTCCAAAGCCTCTCCAATCCTATGGAACTCCTTACCCCAATCTGTCCACTTATCTCCTACTTTATTAACTTTCAGAAGATCCCTGAAAACCCTTCTCTTCAGAGAAGCCTATCCTACCCACACCTAACAACTGTATTTTCATTTTTTCCATCAGCTCATCCCCCACAGTTATTACCTTTTGTTTCCACTTGACCCTCCCTTCTAGATTGTAAGCTCTAACGAGCAGGGCCCTCTGATCCCTCCTGTTTTGATTTGTATTGTAAGTGTACTGTCTGCCCCATGTTGTAAAGCGCTGTGCAAACTGTTGGCGCTATATAAATCCTGTATAATAATAATAAATAATAAAAACTCATGGCACACAGGCTACTTTTCATGGTTCAGCCGCGCAGCTATTCTTAAAATGTCCATATTGCCCAGATTGCTATATTTATTATAAGCACTGCCCATACCAATCCCCAATTTTTTTTAAAAAAACCTACACTTCATTCTTCTGAAATTCTTATGGAAACACAAAAGGGCCAGAATTAAATTTTCACTTCTGACTAAACCAAAAGAGCATGAGGGAATGGGCTTACCTGACTTATCAGAATTATCACATGGCATCCCACCTAACGAGGGTGATTGATTGGCATTGTCATGGTGATTCCAAAGATTGGGTGGTATTGGAAGCAGGTTTGAGCCCTGTCCCTCTGCGCTTTTCTCCAGGGATCCCGTGGAATAGTTACAAACAGCCGTTAAAACAACACCCACTGATGGAGACAACTATAACTGCTTTTCGCACAGTCGCAAAACATTCTGAAGTGACTTCGTTAGTCAGTCCCCTGACAATCCAGACTTCACCCCCGGTGTAGGGAACTTGTTATTCCCAAACCTAAACATTAACATGCCGCTGTTAGCAGGTGACTGTTTCCACAACAGCCAGACTAATTATCGTTCTACCCTAAAGAATTATTGTGGACTCCCACACATACCGCTGTGGTCCTATTTCCAAATCCGCAGTTACACCAACAGTAAAGTACATAAAAATGAATTTATTAGGCCTTTAACAGAACTGGAATTATTCTGCGTATCTGGTGAATATCTTGAAAGGGCTACATCGGTCTCCTCCACTTGGTTACAAAATTCTAACTCTTCCCCGGAGGATGGTTTCAGGAGGAGATAGTCGAGGGCTCTTCAGATGAACATAACAGAGGTCCAATGGAGAAATGCTTGTATACTGTCTCAGAAATGCTCTTTTAGCACTAAAACGCAGGAAACTGCTTACAAATTGATGACAAATTGATACCTTACCTTGGCAAAGCTGAATAAGTGGAGCCCGCAGACCCCCTACACCTGTTGGAGGTGTCGGAGCGATGTGGCCACCCTCATACATATCTGGTGGAACTGTCCACTCCTGACTACATTCTGGGACGAGGTCAGGGCTATAATCTTACAAATAACAGAAACTAGTCTCAAACTTAATGCAGCATGCTGTCTATTGCATATCTAAAATTTTCCACTTAAACTCTACAAAAATTCGCTGACCAAACATTTACTAAATGCGGCCAAAGCGCTGATTATGATTTTCTGGCTAACCACCCAGATCCCAACTGGTGGTGAGTGGCTGGACAGGGTCTCTGAAATATGTGCGATACAGGAGACTTTGGCCCAGTCCTCCGATAGAGTTGAAAGATTCCACAAAACCTGGTCCCCGTGGTTTATCTCCCGCTACTCCAAGACTTACGAGGGGTTAAAGACTACCCATTCTATTGCTTAAGGGATCCACTTTACCATTTGTGACCTAATAGCACCATGTTATAACTATATAAGTACAACATCTGATATTAAAGCTCATGAATTTCTAAGTTCAAGTCTTTTGTACTTAGTCAGGCAATACTATATTGCTCTGATGGATACACATATTATTACTTTTACCATAAATACTTTTCCTACTTTCTCTCTACTCTGTTCTTTGAAATGCACTACCCTTTAACTAAATTCATTCACGGAATGTTTTGCAACAAAAGTGATTACTACGATACCCCATGAGATAGATATGGTATTGAACTTCATTATGGCTAATATAGGCTTAATGAGATATTAACATGAACCTGTTAGAGGTCCTACAGATCAACTGTTTTGACACTACTTATAGTCGCATGAAATGTGGGGAACCCATTGTTCTACTTCCTGATATTGCACTTTTGTATTATTATGTACATTTTATGCATGTTTTGTAAACATTTATTGTGTTTTCTAATAAACCTTTTGATGTTTAAAAAATGTTCACTTCAATTAATCAGTTAACCACTTCAGGCCTGGGCACTTTCCCCCCTTCTTGCCCAGACCAATTTTCAGCTTTCAGCGCTGTTGCACTTTTGAATGACGTGGTCATGCTGCGTTGTACCCAAACAACATTTTTATAATTTTGTTCCCACAAATAGAGCTTTCTTTTGGTGGTATTTGATCACCACTGGGTCTATTTTTTTGCTAAACAAATTTAAAAAAACATTTTTTGTTATAAAATTTAGTAAATAAGTAATTTTTCTCCTTTACTGATGGTTGCTGATGAGGCTGCACTGACGGACACTGATAAGGCGGCACTGATGGGGTGGCATCGATGAAGTGGCACTGATGATGATGATTGTACTTGATAATGTCTAGGGCATGGAGCAGAAACTTGAAAGATCACTGGTGCCGTATTATTCCCTGTAGAATAAACAAGCAGCAACTTGTGAATGTATGGGGTGGGAAGGGAGGGGGTGCACCTTAATGGAAAGTATTTTATTGCTTACTGGAGTTAATTTCTAATTTTTCTTTCACATTATTGGGCATTTAAATTAAGCACAGTTTCACCTACTTTATTAACCATTACTTTGTAAGTAAATAACCTCTACGTCTTTACTAAACGATTTTCCATGCTCAAGAAGATCAGGCCTCTTTTTACAATGTTGTTGAATCATTTCTTAGCTCATGGGTCCAGGTCTTGTTTCTGTTCACAGATTGACTTTTTTGCTGAACCTGCTTGTCTGGCTTTCCCTAAACTTCACCTGTCCTGACCTCACTGTCATTCCTGACTTTTCCTGCTTTTGGTTGTTTAAAGATACCTCTGGCATCAGTGTCTAGTACTTCCCCTAACTACAATTCTGTTTAATCCTTTGGCACAATCTAGACATGGCTGATTTTAACTCTAATGCCGCGTACACACGATTGGTTTTCTTGTCAGAAAAAGATATGACGGCTTTTCTGATGGGATTCCGCTCAGGTTTGCCTTGCATACACATGGTCATGCAATAGTTCGCTGAAATTACGACCGTCAAGAATGCGGTGACGTACAACACTTTGCGCATCGGAATTGCCACAGACAATCGCATTTTAAGATAGGAACTTTTCCCGACCGAAAAATTGAGAGCATGCTCTCAATCTTTTGCTGGCTGGAATTCTGCCAGCAAAAGACCGATGGAGCATACACACTGTCACATTTTCCGACGAAAAAAATCTCATCGGTCCTTTGCAGCCCGAAATTCCGACCGTGTGTACGCAGCATAACACTTTAATGATGACCTTTAATACACTCACTGGTATTGCCCAGTATTCCCTAAATTGTTGGTCCACCAGTTTGCTCCACTAGAACAATGGCTTTTTGCCAGGCCTGTAACATTTGTTCCTAGGCTTACCTGGGTACAAGCCCCCACCATTCCTAAGTGTTTTTTCAACAAAACAGTGCATCAGTGGTTTTGGAGCCTGAGCTACCCTGTGCCTTACAGCAATTGTAAAAAATAATCAATTGCTACAAATTGAAAGGGTAATGCAATACCTAAAATACTATTTCACAAAATGGATTGTTTGTTCCTGGCAATTATACACTCATAATAATTGCTTTCTAAGCTGAAGTCATAAAAGGTTTATTCTTCTGTACCTTTATTTCACAAGAATTACTATTTGGAAACATAATGTATCATAGTCTGCCAGGTCACATGGTTGTCCTTATTTTTTGGTTCCTTATGGATTTCCTGTGTATTGTATAACAACATACAGTATAGACAGACACATATAAGTAACGATTCTTTTATTTCAACACAGAACAGCACACCCCTTACTCAGGACAAGATACTTCAAGCTTGTTTCGGCAGAGACAGCCTTATGCAATATCACACTGGGAAATTGTCACATGTAGCAGCTAGTAGGTGCCTTGGGATTGTCTAATTTCACATATCTAAATTAACAGGGTGTGGAACAAAACAGATTGTTTAAGGTGAAAGATTCTGTGGTTGTTGTCTGGGTGAGACGTTTTTCATTACAGAACACAAAATGAGTAATTCTGCTGTCTGGAAGAGTCTGTATTATCTTATACAACACACCTTTTCATAACCTGGCTTACCTTTTATGCATATACTTAGTGCAATGGTATTAAAGTGATAAAAGACAAACAAAAAATTCTGTTTGTAAGGGATACAGAAAGCCATAATCATCACATGCTATTTATACATGGTAACTTAAGCAAAGCAACATTTACTTTGATTTGTAATACACTACAACATAATAACATAATTATGTTTTTTGACATTGTAAATTTAATTAAAATGTACATTTTTAAAATAAAGCAGCCAGGACAAATATATTTTAGCCATAACACTTTTGTCTTGTTTTGGAGAACATAACAGGTTTTCCTAAAATCAATACCCACTAATACTTACCTTTTCCGCAGTATCCCAGTGCCCTTTATGCACAAAGGTACCAAAATTCAAAAACAAAGTGTAATATATTACAGCTTACCAGTCTTTAGATTTAGTGTCTACCATTTTTTTAGGGACATTTTCCCTTTATTTTTACCTCATGATGCTGACTGTAATAAATTTCCTCTTTTGGGATGACACCTAGTTTGTTGTACATTTATGGAAGGAGAAGCTTTGTCACCCTAAGCTGCTTACTTACATTTTGGATTGCAGGCTGACAGCATGTGTCTATAGACTAAACCTAAGGAGGAGCCAGGTCCATGACATTATTAACCGCTTCAGCCCCAGAAGATTTTACCCTCTTCCTGACCAGAGCACTTTTTACAATTTGGCACTTTAACTGACAATTGCACGGTCGTTCGACGCTGTACCCAAACAAAATTTTTTTCCCACAAATAGAGCTTTCTTTTGGTGGTATTTGATCACCCCTGTGGTTTTTATTTTTTGCGCTATAAACAAAAAAAGAGAGACAATTTTGAAAAAAAAACAATATTTTGAACTTTTTGCTCTAATAAATATCCCCAAATTTCTTTTTTAAAAACAAATTTCTTTATCAGTTTAGGCCAGGCATGTCTAAAGTCTGGCCCGCGGCCAGTCGCAGCCCACAGTCCGGTTTTGAGCGGCCCGCCTGGTTATCTAAACCAGCCTTTCTCAACCAGTGTGCCGCGGGATCAGGGCTGTCAGATGAGCCCGATCCCCTGCCGAACTGTACATCGGCACTGTGAGAAGCTCCGTCAGCCTCAAAAGTGAAAGTAAAGTGCAGGGGAGTGTGCTGTGCTCTCTGCCTCCCCCTACAGTGCAGTACACGGCTGAATGAGGAAGTTGGAAAGGTACAGTACTGTGCTAGAAGCTAAATTCATTTTAAAAGGGCTTTATTCATGTGTCTGTGCATGTGTGTCTGTCTGTATGTGTGTATGCATGTGTCTGTATGTGTGTGTATGTGTCTGTATGTGTGTGTGTGTGTGTGCATGTGTTTGTATGTGTGTGTATGTGTCTGTATGTGTGTGTGTGTGTTCATGTGTCTGTATGTGTGTGCATGTGTCTGTATGTATGTCTGTATTTATGTGTATGCATGTGTCCTTATGTGTGTGTGTGTGCTTATGTCTGTATGTGTGTGCATGTGTGTACTGTATGTGTCTACATGTGTGTGCATGTGTGTGTGTATGTATGTGTGTATGTTACTTTTAATCTGGACCCCCCCCCTATTCCTGTACCATCAGAACTGCTTTTGTAGGGCTTGTTCGTGATAGCAGCCAGGACTGCTGCTCCTCTGAAAAGCAATCCATGCACAGATCGCTTTTCAGAGGCATTTGACAGGTGGTAAAGAGGCATTATGTTGCCTCCTCACCACCTGTTTTAAGCCTGTAAATGCAGCATCACTATACCGCAACCGTGCAATGCCCACAGTTGCAGGGTAGTTGTAGCCCCATTCAGCCTGGGTATACCTCCAGCTGCAGCCACAGCATGTGTATACCCTCAGCTGCTCCCTCTGCAGCTAAAGGGGGAGAAGTTGAGGGTGGTAAAAACAGCTTAACCATGTGTTTTTTCTGCCCCTCCAACCTGACATGTGAACAAACCTTTGGTTCACATCTGTGTGGCTGTGTGCTGCATGGAGGGCAGCCCATTCATTTCAATGAACTTCCCTACCCACAAAAATGTAGGAAAAGAAATCCCCAACCTGGCGTGACAAAGGCAAGAGAATTCTTGTTGGGCAGTGTATTAGTGCTCGAATGAACACACTAATGCCCCGTACATACGATCGGACATTGATCAGACATTCCAACAACAAAATCCATGGATTTTTTCCGACAGATGTTGGCTCAAACTTGTTTTGCGTACACACGGTCGCACAAAGTTGTCAGAATTTCTGATCGCCAACAATGCGGTGACGTACACCACGTACGACGAGACTAGAAAAGGCCAGTTCAGAACCAGGCGTGGCACCCTTTGGGCTCCTTTTGCTAATCTTGTGTTAGTAAAAGTATTTACTATATAATATATATATAATATGTATTTCTTTCCACATTCCCTAATTACCATGATTGTAATATGCTGTGAATGTCCCCTTTGTCCTCATGCATGCTGGATTTTTATGTAATTATTTTTTTTTGTCCTTCATACATATTTGCCTTCACTTACCTCCCAGCATGGTCTCCTGGCCCTATATTCACCTCATGTAGTCACTTAACAATGTATTTTTTCAGCTCCATAGTAGTGCTTTACCCTAAACACCCCCTAAAATGTTTATAAATGTGATTTGTGGTTTAAATTCAGGCAGAGTGCCAGAGGCTTTTTTTTGGGTGTCCCCAAATCATTTTTAACCCTCCCTCCCCCAACTGCTAAGTCAGCTGATACCAATTCTCTATCTATCCTCAATCATCTATCTGCTGACTTTGGCAAACCCATACACACTATACCCATCTCTTTTATGGTCAGATTTATGGATGAATTCCCCAAAGCATGTAGTGCAAGGGCCTGCCTGTATACTTTCAAATGGAACTGTTTAAAGTTTTTGTATCCTATTATTATCTTGATAGGTAATAGCAGAATGTCCAAATGTGCTCAAATGTGTACAATGTGTATTTATATCTTTGTATTATGACACTTCTTACCTGTCCAGTGGGCTGCCAATAGTGTAACTAAGGAGGGGCTGTTCAAAGCAATACCCATTATTTAGATATTCATCTCTCAATGAAGTGGAGAGGGTTACCTGTCCAAGAGCTCCCCCCCTATAATGTTAGAAATGGCCCATGAAAGGGGGGGAGGGGGAATCTGATAGGTGTATCTTATACTTTAGTATTTAAAAACTCCCTCAAATAAATGTTATCTTGATGTTGGCCAAGAATGTTTGTGTCTAATCTGCTTTCCGTTTATGTGCAAAATGAATATTTTTTTTTTTGGTTTGACTCCACAGTTTCCTTCCACGCCACAGGAATGGCAGACTGTGGCCTCCCACTTTGCCCAGCGGTGGGACTTTCCTAACTGCGGAATGCAATTGATGGGAAACACGTCCACATCGTCCCACCACCCAACTCGGGGTCATACTATTATAATTATAAGGGGTTTAATAGTATTGTGATGTTGGCGGTGGTGTCGGCTACTTATGAGTTCCTGTATGTGGACATGGGGAAGAATGGCCAGATGTCCGATGGTGAAGTCATCGCCCAGACGGAGTTCTACAGGCATCTCCAGAATGGCAGCTTGGACTTGCCACCTCCAGAAGACAATGTGGAAGGACTCCCATTCGTCTTCATTGCGGATGAAGCATTTGCACTGGGGGACCATCTTATGCAGCCATTCCCGATGAGGACCCTCACCCCGGACCAGAGGGTTTTTAATTACCGGCTGGCCAGAGCCAGAAGAGTGGTGGAGAACACCTTTGGAATCATAGCCAGCCGGTTCCGCCTATTTCTTACACCCATACACATGGCGGAATACAAACTGAATCATATTATCCTGGTGTGCTGTGTTCTACACAACTTTTTATGGCAACATTCTGCCAACTATGCTGGCTCAGTTGGGCCTGAGGCTGGAATTCCAAATGAACCAACCCTGACGGCGCTTGAAAGTGGCCGTCCTGGCTTGCCCCCCCTGAGTGCCCGTGATGTCCGGCTAAGATACCTTGAATTCTTTGCGGGTAGGGGGGCTATCAATATGCCAGACAATGTCTAAAACCTTTTTCAAATAAAAAAAAAACTACTCAAATCTTTGGTGACATTTACTGCTTGTGTTTGTTTTAGCTGACCCTGACAGAAATGTGGTGAGTCCTGAAAATGGCGTGATTGTGTAACCTTACAAAGCACTGGTGGGTGTTATTTACTAAAGGCAAAGACACTTTGCACTACAAGTGCACTTGAAACTGCACTTGTAGTGCAAAGTGGATTTTCCCTTAGGAAATAACCCCCATTGTCACAGAAAACACCAATTAGAGCACCACAAAAGTGTTGTAGCGTTGAGACAATAATCCACACATTCTTGATTAACAATCTTTTTAATACCAGCACAATCACATGTGCATTTAGAAAAGGTTTTTAAAACAAACCAACATGTTTGTTGTATAACAATTTTTGGGGTCACATTAGAAAAAGTAGAAATGTCCATTTAAGATAAAACAGGCATGTTTAAAACCAACAAGAAAGACACAAATCTTGAACTTACAAAGTTCACATTTGGTAGAACTTGAAGGCAATATCAGACATGAGTATTTACAAACTGTGTTTGATATTGCGTTCAGATGGAGTGAAGTCACCCCAGGAAAAGCCAAATTTTGAAGATGCACACAAATTTATGAATGTCAACATGTGTGACCTGCCATCACGGGGGATCAAGGGACGTGTTTGGGGGGTGCAACCCCTTCCTCACAGCTACTTTATTATTGAGGATGGGGTTGCACCCCCAAAACGCGTCCATTGATCTCCCGTGATGGCAGATAGCACATGCTGACACACTGTGTGCCTCTTCAAAATTTGGCTTTTCTCAAATTTATCAAAAAATGTCAAAAATTAGTAGCACACAAAAAAACAAAGGGATTTGGAGGGGTTTTAAACTCTCCCTAAAACATCAATGATGTTCTTCATTTTTTGAAGAACATCATTGATGTTTTTCTTGATGTCCAAGTCTCTATTACACCCCATGATCTCCCCGATCAGGATCTGTGCACTTTCCGAGGTGAAAGGATCTGGATTCACAACATCACGATCACCTAAAAAGATAGAGACCAAAAAACACCATGTATTATAAATATGCCGGCATCCATCTCTTACCTGAGTCTGTGGTCGCAGACACTCACCTGTTGTGGTGCCAATTTCCACCACGTCTTCCTCCTCCTGCTCTGCTTGTTCTGGGTGGATTTCCCCTTCTTCCAGAGGTGGGGGGTCTCTGGTCTCCTCGGATGAGGGGTGTCCTCCGAGTCTTTTCTCCCCTATGTAAAAAAAAATAGGTCTACTTAGCACACAGATATTTGATGGCAGAACTACAAATATGAAACATTGCTTGGAAGTGGGGTACAATTGTCTATTTTGGCAGAGTTCCAAGATGTAGAATTTTTAGTGTCCTTTGTCAAGCTTCAATACTTACCTGTTTAGTACAAGCTTCACAGATGGAGACACCCCTATAGCATACACTGGACCACCTGTGTGGGCCCTCTAATAAAAAGAGTGTTCTTGTGTCCCACACTAGTGCTCCAGCGTCCAGATGTGTAACCAGCTGCTGAGTGTCCTCTCCTTACACAGAATCTAGTTTGCATTTAATTCTACTAACAAACACATCTACACAACCAAATTAGTTTCATACAAGTAGGCCCTAAAAAATGTGGGCAAATGCATATGGCCAAAACAATGGTGTTTTCTAGGCCGAACGAACAATGTTTTATACGAACGAATAATGTGCCCATGAACATGAAAGTTGCCTTTTGAAACTGGATAACAGTTAAGAAAAGCACATGGAGCAGCATGAACGTAATAAACATAAAGAATAGGACCACAGGACAACTACTTACTTTTTTGCAGCACTCTCCGGATCTTTCGGTACTGCTCATGCTCTCTTAATTTCAGGTCCCGTGCTGATCTTTCGATCGTCGTACCCCGAAATTCCGTTGCAGACTCTTGACCACTTTCACCATAATCTTGGCCTTTCTGACATTGGGGTTGGGGTAAGGTCCATACTTCCCGTCATAGTCGGCCTTCTTCAGGATGTCGACCATCTCCAACATCTCCCCAAAGGACATATTCAATGCCTTAAATCTTCTCCTTCTGTATCCAGATGTTTCAGGCTCCGGGCTTTCCTCCTCCTCCTCCTTGTTGCTGTAATTAGCACGCACCTGCTGTGTCTCCGCCATGTGCTCTTCCCCCACTGCGCCGAACGAAACGGGGCAGAGAATAGACTAGAAAGAACGTCAGGGGCGGGCGGAGTTACACGCATGCGCAGTGTGTATAAAGCGCAACACGCATGTGTAGTACATATGATCTGTGAGCGGAGGAAGGAGTATCGGAGGCGCCGATCATGATAATGAAGGTAAGATCTAAACTTGGGCCTATACTGCTTCTAGATTGAGGCCTATATTGTAACAAGATTAAGATAGTTTTGCCTGACATTAGGGTTTGTCTCGTGTTGTGTCTTGCAGATAAAATGGATGGCTTCAATGACCACAACTTCCTCCCCCTGTTCATAGACAAGTACAGGGAGCTGCCCTGTCTGTGGCAGGTGAAACACCCACAACATAATAATAAACAAAAGAGGCAGGCAGCGCTGGAGAAACTGCTGGAGTTGGTGAAGCCGGTGGTCCCCGCGGCAACCATCCCCTATTTTAAAGCCAAAATTGGTGGCCTGAGGAGCACTTATCTAAGGGAGCGCAAGAAGGTCACTGATTACCAGAGATCAGGAGCTGCAGCAGATGATGTTTATGTCCCCAGGCTGTGGTACTATGAGAGACTGCGATTTCTGTCAGACCAGACTGGAGTCAGGGAATCCCCCTCAACCCTTCCTTCCACTCTTCCTTCCACCCCAGCTGAGGCTTCCGATGTCCAACCTGGGACTTCCAGCCAGGAAGAAGTGGAGGAGCCCAGCTTGAGTCAGGTATAGCATTATTCTACAGATTTCTGGTCAATAAATAAATGATCTTTACTAGATGCTATTATTGATCACTAATTGCTGATTTAATACAGTTTTTTACATATCAATAGACAGTAGTGGGCAAAAATAATTGGGACAAGAATGAAAAATGCTGGGCTCAGAAGGATAGTCTGTTATATTTGTTAACATTCAATTTGCAACAGTCATGAGGCAAAAATTGTGTGTGATTGATGAAGTAAAAACTAAAACTATGTCCCTTTTTCATACACAGGAAGACCTCAGCCAGGACGAGGCTCTGGAATGTGGCACACAAGAGGAGGCTGTGGAATGTGGCAGCCAGGAGGAGGCGGGGGTTAGTGGCAGCCAGGAGGAGGCGGGGCTAAGTGGCAGCCAGGAGAAGCCTGGGACCAGTAAGAGCCTGACAGAATTGCAGGTCCCTCCCCTCCGCCTTCCATACAAAAGACCCCGGAAGGGGAGTCACATGCAGGATTCAGCTCTCAGGCTCATTCAGGAGGCTTCTGCGTCCCTCAGAGCCTTACCCACTCCTGAAGAGGCCTTTGCCTGCATGGCTGCCACCAAACTGAAGGGCATGCAGGAGGGTCAATGCCTCATGTGTGAGAAACTTCTTTATAAAGTCCTAACTAAGGAGGTGAGTGGCAAAATCACACCCAATACCGACGTGATTGAGTTGGACCATCCTCCTCCTCCTCCTGCCACAACTACACCACCACAGCCACAGCGTGGAAGGAAGCGTGGAAGGAAGACCAGAGAGTGATGACCCTGGGTTCAGTCTGGTCTGGCAAAAGATGCAGTCTCTTGTATGACCACAGCCTGGGGACACAGATGTCATCTGCTGCTTTCAGGATCTCTGGGACTTCTGGACCAGACTGCACTCCCTTATATATGGACTCCTCAGGCCACCAATTTTGCAGTAAAAGAATTGATGTCTGCCCTGGGGATCAAAGGCTTCACCAATTTCTGCTGTTTCTCCAGCATTGCCTCCCTCTTTGTTTGGTTCTGAGCCCTTAATAAAGGAATTTTTGTTTCAATTATACTCGCCTATGTGTGTTTTCCTTCAAAAAGGACAGTTTCTTTGTGAGTAGACAGGTACATTGCAAAAATACAATGTGAAATTAACAAGAGACACCAACACAAGCAACCTCCTTGAGATTAAATAATACAAGAAAATAATGGTGTTGTGGTAACTTGATACACAAAACACACACAAAAATATTATGGAGTGAAACCCCCCAAAAAATAAAAAAATACATCAGCCTGGAAAAAAATACAAACACAAAAAAAAAAAATCAGCCTTGAAAAAAATACAAAACAAAAATAAAACAACAAAAAAGAAATTTGGTCAGATGTGACAAATCAAAATATATTGAGGGAATCACGATAAATAATAAAGAAAGAAGTTTGTGAGAAGTCTGTGTGAATATGAGCAGCAAAACTACTTCATTCTTCTCACATTATAAAGAAGAAGAGAGTGCGCTGTATTAAACAATTTAAAACATTGCAGCGTGACGAAAGTGCTGTATCCATTCCGAACGCTAATTTTACCAGACCGAGCTGTTCCGTCTCAGAATTTCTTCTGAGCGTGCGTGGCACTTTGTGCGTCGGAATTGGCCACACACGGTCGGAATTGACGCGATCGGATTTTGTTGTCGGAAAATTTTATAGCCTGCTCTCAAACTTTGTGTGGCGGAAAATCCGATGGAAAATGTCCGATGGAGCCCACACACGGTCGGAATTTCCGACAACATGCTCCAATCGCACATTTTCATTCGGAAAATCCGACCGCGTGTACGGGGCATTAGACCGAATTTTAATGGTTCAAAGAATGTCAGGCAAAATGGTCGGCCCTCGCGCATGTTCACTTCATTAAATCTGGCCCTCTTTGAAAAAAGTTTGGACACCCGGTTTAGGCCAATATATATTCTTCTACATATTTTTGGTAAAAAAAAAAATCACAATAAGCGTATATTGTTTGGTTTGCACAAAAGTTATAGCATCTATAAACTATGGGAAAGATTTATGGCATTTTTATGGCATTTGTATTATTTATTTATTTTTTACCAGTCATGGCGATGAGCTGCGATTTTTGTGACGGACAGATCGGACACTTTTTTGGCACCATTGACAATTATACAGTGATCAGAGCTAACAAAATGCACTGATTACTGTGTAAATGTCACTGACAGGGAAGGGGTTAACACTAGGGACGATCAAGGGATTAAATTTGTGTTCCCTCACTGTGTTCCAACTGTGTTGCCGCGTACACACGGTCAGAATTTCCGACAACAAATGTTCGATGTGAGCTTGTTGTCGGAAATTTCGACTGTGTGTAGGCTCCATCGGACATTTTTTGTCTGAAGTTCCGACAAACAAAATTTGAGAGCTGGTTCTCAAATTTTCCGACAACAAAATCCGTTGACGTAAATTCCGATCGTGTGTACACAATTCTGATGCACAAAATTCCACTCATGCTCAGAATCAAGCAGAAGAGCCACACTGGCTATTGAACTTAATTTTTCTCGGCTCGTCGTACGTGTTGTACATCACCGCGTTCTTGACGTTCGGCATTTCTGACAACATTTGTGCGACCGTGTGTATGCAAGACAAGTTTGAGGCAACATCCATCGGAAATAAATCCAGGATTTTGTTGTCGGAATGTCTGATCTTCTGTATGCGGCACATGGGGATGGGAGTGACTAGGAGAGGAGACATATTGTTTTTCCTACTTAGTAGGAACAAACAATATGGCTCTCTCCTCTGACAGCACAGGGATTTGTGTGTGTTTACACACACAAATCCCTGTGCTGGCGCTCGTGCATGCTATCGCGCGTGGCCGGAGGCAATCATCCACACACATCGGGTCCCCCCACCATGTGCACGTGACCTCTGGTGGCCAAAAAGCAGAAGGACATACCCGTATGGGATTTCGCCCAGGGGAGCCATTCTGCCGCAGTATATCTGCGTGAGCCGGTCGGGAACCGGTTAAAGGATGTGTACCTGTACATAGTATATGAGTTCATGAGGAAGAGGCCTCCAAAAGAAGAGCTGTGTGAACTTTAGGAATAAAAAAATTTGTATAACAACTACTTTTTTAAACTAAAAAAAGTTTAGTACCATCAGTTTTAAACCATATGTAAGATTTATTTATTTATTATTGTCCAGGGCTCAGTAATGCTTTAAACCTTTAAATAGGGTATCCCCTATTCAGTCTATCATGCATGCTGCTGACAGACTCATCCATCCTACAAACCCCTATCTGCCAATCTATCCATTGGTTGCCACTCACCCAACAAATTAAATTCAAAATACTAACAATGACTTACAGAACTATCCACAACTTGGCCTCCAGCTACATCACTAACCTAGTCTCAAAATACCAACAAAATCTCTTTCTTCGTTCCTCCCAAGACCTCCTGCTCTCTAGCTCCCTCGTCACCTCCTCCCATGCTCACCTCCAGGACTTCTCCTGAGCCTCTCCGATCCTTTGGAATTCCCTACCCCAATCTGTCCGAGTATCTCCTACTTTATCCACTTTTAGGAGATCCCTGAAAACCTTTCTCTTCAGAGAAGCCTATCCTGCCTCCAACTAACAACTGTTCATTTATATTCTTCATCAGCTCATCCCTCACAGTTATTACCTATTGTATCACTTGACCCTCCTTTTTAGATTGTAAGCTTTAACAAGCAGGGTCCTCTGATTCCTCTTGTATTAAATTGTATCTGTACTGTTTGCCCTAATTTGGTAAAGCATTGCGCAAACTGTAGGCACTATATAAAGCCTGTAAAATAATAATAATAATAACCTGCATGCTCTGAGATTTTCCTCTCAATCCCTGAGTTGCTGACCCAGAAAAAACAGCTAGTAATACAGTATGTACATAGCACTGACTGGACTTTGACTTTAATTACAGAAATGTTTGAAAACAAGAAAAACAAAGCAGGCATGACCTGAAAATGTATAAGTGAACTTGTGAGTATTTATCTTACCTGGAATACTACCTTATAAATCAGCTCATCTTACAAAATATTGTGTGCTATGTTGAAACTATGAATATTGTCTATGGGAAAGTACCATGATTCAGAAACAACAAGCTTTTGTTTCCTCCATTACTTGAATCAAGGGCGGGTTTGGCAAACAGGTCCAAAAACCCACAAATTGTGTAATTTAATGCAAACCCTTTTGAAGTCAATGGGAGGAGAATCTTAAAAATCTTTTTTTTTTCAATTTTCAAGGATAATAGACAAGGTATAGTCAAAAGAAGGCATGAGAGCTGGGCAATGCCAAGGGGACATCTACCAATGCAATAAAAAATGTTTTGAAATATTCTGCAAGGAACAGTTCTTTTTATAAGGCTTAAATTGAAACATTTTAAAATGCACAATATCCTTAAGTAACATAAGTAACATGCTTGGGGAATGTTTTAAATCTGCCTGTGAAGTGGCTCATCAGTATGATGTACAAACAAAAATGACATTTACAAAGAAAAAAAAATGACCATTTAAATTGCCATCTGTTAAATGACATTTCTGGGTGCTATGTTCTGTTTGTAAACAAAGCGGCCAGGAATCCCCTTCATTTGTACCAGACCCTTATCCCAGATGAAGGTCTGGTATTGACTGTAAGGAGGAACCCACATAAAAGGTGGGGTTCCACCTAAAAATAAATGCAAAACCCTTATTCTTGATGATGGTCTTGTATGGAAAAACCTCATCAAAACCTCATCCAAAGCGGTAGAGATGAATGGAATTGCCAGCCACTTTGTTTGCAAACAGAACAAAGAGACAGAGAAATATCATTTAGCGGCAATGTAAATGTTATTTTTGTTTCTTTGTAAACGCTTTTATAGATACTACAGTGCACCACTTCAAAGCAGGCTTAAGGCATGTTATTTAAAAGGCTTGTGAATTTTAAATATTTTGCATGGCTACCTTCTAAATTGAAATGATACTTCCAAATCCTAATAAATGTCCCCCTGCAGAGTAGACCCCCACATCCACAGAGCTAGGGAGAGCCCTACATTATTTTTTGCCGTAAAGGCCATTGGATGTTATGGTGCACCATAACAAACAATGACCCTACAGCTGCTGGCATCCTAGAAACCAATGACATCATCAGTTGACAGGTGGCTGCCTGCATCCTAGCAACCAAAGATGCTTGTGGCACACAAAGCAGGAAATTGTCAATTAGTGGTAGTAGAAATACAGCTCCTAAATTATGATTTCTGGGTACAGTCAGACGTTCGCTTTCATGGAGAAACAAACAGTCTATTTAGCCTGCCCAATCACTGAACACCCAAAGTTTGTGCAAATCCTGGGCAGCCACAAACCTGAACCCAATCCCTAACTACTAAGATAAAGCCTAGCAAAATAAAATTTGCACATATGAAGTTAATATATACATATTGTATACTGTACAGTATATTATGATTGTTTTATCAAGTTTGTTAGCAGTATTTTAATTTGTTTTGTAAAACAAAGTGGTTTTACTGGAAACATTTACTTAATACCTTATAAATAATATATTATAGTATTTCAAAAGTAGGGGGAAGAGAACACTCAGCAGCTTGAGCAATATATCAACCCCTCCCCATGGGGCCACCATTAATTTCTACCTGACACACCTCAGGAGCTTCACAGGGCATCACAGATTGAGGGCAAACCAACTTCATCTCATCTTACTCAGCCCATATGCCTGCCTGGTGATAAATGCAATGTTTTCTGTTTCTGTATTGTAATTATTGCCTATTTTCTGCCCGCATGTTGTAACAATTGACTGCTGCTTGTGTATTGTATATGATTGCCCATTTCGGGCCCATGTACTTTCAGGATAGTAATTTTTTGCTCATGTATTGTGAAGTCGCTACTGTTTACAGGATCATTTAACCAAAATGAAGTCCCCTATAGGCCTGTGGCTATCAACGCATCCTTCTCTTATCATAACATTTTGTCAGCGTCGCCTAGCACGCCTTTATTATCTCTATGTTTCATGCACTCCTATCGTTTTTCCATGCCATTATTATTCCTATGTTTTGCCTTACGGGCACTACATATGCCACTATTAAAGCAGAGTTCCACACAAAAATGGAACTTCCGCTTTTCGGAACCCTCCCCCCCTCCGGTGTCACATTTGGCACCTTTCAGGGGGGAGGGGGGTGCAGATACCTGTCTAAGACAGGTATTTGCACCCACTTCCGGCATAGACTCCCATGGGAGTCTACGCCACTTCCCGTCCCCACCGCGCTGTCTGCTGGGAACACACAGCTCCCAGGAGAGAGCGGGGACCACTTGGGACGCACAGTGCGACTCGCGCATGCACAGTAGGGAACCGGGAAGTGAAGCCGCAACGCTTCACTTCCTGATTCCCTCACCTAGGATGGCAGCGGCAGTTGCCGAGAACTGAGCGGGTTCTCGGCGTCCCCTGCCGACATCGCTGGACCCTGGGACAGGTAAGTGGCCATATATTAAAAGTCAGCAGCTGCAGTATTTGTAGCTGCTGGCTTTTAATATTTTTTTTTTTTTGGCGGTGTGGGTGAACCCCCGCTTTAACACATTTATTTTTTTACCAAAGTGCTTACATAAAAAAAAAAAATTCAGATCATTTTAAAAAAATCTCCATTTTTTTTGCCCATTAGTTTTTATCTCATTTCATTATGTAGCACCCTGATGTTTAGGCAGGGCTGCTATTAAATTTATTTGCCAGGTTATAGTTGCCTTGGCCAATTGTTAGGAGATCAATTGATTTTCCCCTAATTCTGGAATTCTTGCACTTCTCTCTTCTGTCACTAGGTGGCCGGGTACCTGGTGACATTGGATAAGACACAGGCATAGCAAGGACAGATTAGGAATGAATGGGGTGTCTCAGCCAATAGGCAGGGATCTTCTTGGGTCCCTTGGCCTGCTGGGAGAGCCTATTTATTTGGGTGGAGCCAGGTGATTGGGGTTTGGAGCCACCTGGACGACTGTCTGGGTGGACGTGTCCTATTGCCCCTGGTTTCTAGACCAGAAACCTAAGGCTTCTCCAAGGAACATCTGGCTGCTAGGCTAGTTGAGAGCCTATCCAAAAGTAGTGCAGGGTTGGAACTGTGAGCTTGCAGTCCAACCAGAAGTAATGGTCCTGCCAGCCGGGGGACCAGTCGTGGTCGGAGGTAGAGGGGAAGCTGTCGCTATTAAGAGACCATCCACCTTGCTACCGGAGAGCATTGTGAGTAAGCTGAGGCCAGTACCAGAGCAGACTTCTCGCCAGCGGCTGACGGTGAAGAAGTGGGAAAGCATCAGCAAATGCCAAGTCAGGGACCCAGCGGCACAGCATAGGTGACGCTTGTCAGCGAGGTGTGAAGCTTGAGGAGTAACTGTGAGTGCCAAGCCAGGGACCCAGAAGGGAAGAGGGGGTGATGCTTGAGGAAGATACTGAGTGCTAAAGTGGAAGAGCTCAGGGGATGCAGTGGCTAGTGGATCTGAAGTCTATTGAAAGACTGGGAGCTCATTGAGCAAAGACCCACAGTGAGTAATTACATAGTAATTACATAGTCAGGTTGAAAAAAGACAAAAGTCCATCCAGTTCAACCTTAAAAACAATAAATAAATAAAATAAAAAATATCGTACAATCCAATATACCCAATTTTATACCCTCAGTTGATCCAGAGGAAGTCAAAAAACCCCAGCAGAGCATGCTCCAATTTGCTACAGCAGGGGAAAAAATTCCTTCCTGATCCCCCAAGAGGCAATCGGATTTTCCCTGGATCAACTTTACCTATAAATGTTAGTACCCAGTTGTATTATGTACATTTAGGAAAGTATCCAGGCCTTTCTAAAAGTGAGTGAGTGTGGAGGAAAGCTGAGAACTGTTCATGTTGCAATTAATTGGATACAGCTGTCGTTAGTAACAGCTACAAGATTGTTGCCATAGGAGACAGCAGTCCTACCTATACAGAAGTGGTGTCCGGCTGGAGGCCTTCACCTGTATAGCTGTCTACCTATAGATGTCTCGGAGTTTGCCAATTAACATTGCATCTACCTAAGGGTGTCCTGGCCCTAACCCTCTCTCGCCCCGTTCTGTTTAATAGACAATAAATCTCTTTTTGCATTAAAAAAGTGTCTGGCGCCCACCCATTCTTCTTACATTACACCCACCATGCCTTGCAACTCACTCTACATGGAAGGATGTCAGCTGTCTCTAACTCTGGAGGTCACCATTAGGCCTCGAGGGGCCCGGGACTTTGCTACAATTATTACTACTGAAAATAATTTTGACAAATCGAGGAACATTGGGATATTAAAAATTAATATGTCTTTTGTTTCAAATACACAAGGTATGCCATTGTTGACTGGTTAAAATTCCTGTCACTTCCTTTTCGTAAGTAAGAGGAAATCCCCTCTAAGTCAGTTGTTGCTGAAACTAAAGATCTCACCAGAACTGATTTCCCCTCACCTCCTAATCTCTTGAAAACTGAAAAATTGGATTAAAAAAAAACTTACAGAGATTTTAACCCTTCCATACTCTCTCCAAACAATCTAAAATCTTTTAGTTTTAGATACACATAAATGCATAATTTTGAAGTTTAGTTAGTAGAACCTTAATTTTCTCTTCTAATGTAGATTAATTTCATGTTTTATGTTTTGTACATTTTTTCTGTGTTATTTTTCATTTTGATTATTTAATACAAAATTGGGTCTCTTTGTGATTTCCCTAGTCAAGTGCTGTCAGCATGGGACTTTTTCAGACACTGCTAGCAACTCTCCTATCTAATTAATACACCTAATTAAAAAAAAAATCTTTTGTTAATCAACACATGCCTCTGTTAAAGAAGGTATTGCCTCATATAGTGTACAATAAAATCAAACATTTGGTATAGCTAAAGTCACATTTAATATATTCTTAAAGGAAGTATAGAGAATGGAATCTGGCCTGCATATCCAGATGAACTTGAATGTGCCTACTGTATAGTCTCTGTAGATTCAGAGTTTACAATATTGCTTGCTTGATCTGGGCATGCTCTGAGTGCTTTTTGCTTAGTACAAATCTTTCAGAATGCTTCTACTATTGCTAACTTCATATAAGAAATATGCAAAACCACCTTGGAATGTTAAGATGTGAAACATGGAAAAAAAAATCCTCCTGTTGCATAGTTGCTGGATGAATAGAGATCTCATAAATAAAAACACTGGGGGAATTCATAAAGGGTGTTGTAGATATTCTGTTGGACGCTGCAGTGAAATTGTTGGTGCTTGCAGACAGTTCATGTACCTATTTGTGACAGGTACATGAATCTGTCTGTGCTGGGCACTAGTGTCTATTTTGGACACTTTTTTCTCAGTGAGCTCCCTCCCTCTTTGGCCACTGTGCCCACTACACTGACAGGCATGTTTTGGGAAGATGGAATTTGTTTATTGATTAATGATTTAATTTTTTTTTTGTAATCAGGAGTGCACACTTTAATGAATATACTTAACACCAGATTACTGCTGTGATACAGCATATATGAAAGGGCTCATTTACACTGAAGCTTTCTGTTGTGGTGCATTGTGATGTGGTGCACTGCATTGCAACATTCGTGAACTCTACTGTAGAGTGTGTTGTGGTGCTATTCATGGTGAATGGCACCACAACGCACATATAGTGGGTACATTGCTATGCATTGTGATCATGTACGTAAACACATACTTTTATGTACTTGTTATCACAATACACAAATATGGATGAGCTCTCAAACATATACAATAGACCCACAGATCCCTGAGTACAACAGAAATATGCTGAGAGGAGAAGGGAGAGAGTAGCTACAGTGCTTACAGTGATAGACACTGCTTACAAAAAAAAAAAAATACAAAACAGCTATGTCATTTCTTTCCAACAGCAATACATGCAGCAACCCTAACAACCTTCATGATTGTCATGCCTATGTAATGAAGACACAATAACAATAGTGGCCCCAAAGCTTGCACTTAAAAAAAAAACAGCCAGTGGTGGCAACACCCATGTTCTACATCAAACAAGTCTGCAGATACAGACTTCTGATTTTTCCTTGTCAGTAAACATTTTTAGCTCACGACTCAGAAAGTAATAGCAAATCAGTAGGAAACATTTTTTTTTTTTAAACTCAGCCTTTTGTATTTAACTGAAGGTAGGTTCTTTTAAAGAATATGTTACCCCAACAATTCATATTCCAGGTGTCTGTTGTGCCATGTACTTGAGTTAAAAAGTATCTTGATCTCTGTGAATTGCTACCTTTGTGTGAAATACCTTGTGATCCTGCCGCTTCCCCTGCTCTCCTATTTCAAACTGACCACACTAGGCATTAGAGCACATCGTTAAAAGCATGTTCAATTTCCTGGCTGTGTTGGGAACACAGACTGCTGTCCTCTAATGCCGTGTACACACGACCGGACTTTACGGCATACTTTGCCCGGCGGACTTTCCGACGGACTTTACGACGGACTTTACGAATGAACGGACTTGCCTACACACGATCAACCAAAGTCCGACAGATTAGTACGTGATGACGTACGACCGGCCTAAAACAAGGAAGTTCATAGCCAGTAGTCAATAGCTGCCCTAGCGTCGGTTTTTGTCCGTCGGACTAGCATACAGATGAGCAGACTTTTCGACCGAACTCGAGTCCGTCTGAAAGATTTGAAACATGTTTCAAATCTAAGTCCGTCAAACTTTTGAGAAAAAAAAGTCTGCTGGAGCCCACACACGATCGAATTGTCCGACGGACTCCAGTACGCCAGACCAAGTATGCCGGAAAGTCCGTTTGTGTGTACGCGGCAAAATAGTTAGACTTATACTGAAGGACTAGAAAATGTTTTAGTTGTTTTGTTTTTTTCTTTGGAAGGGGAATGTTTACTTCACTCAATAAATGTAAAGATTTGCTCAATTTGAATGCAAAGTCATGTGCAAGGAAAGTAAAAAAAAAAGGAATTGTACCTGAATTATTGAAATACAGTATGTACAACTTCACTTACTAAGCTAAATCAGCATTCACACTATATACAATATAAAATAAATATGCTCCAATAAATAAACCTTAAAGTATGCCATTTTTAAAATCTTAACGTACTACACATACTGTGTATATATTCTATTAACATGGAATATTATTGCTAAATTACACACAAGGCATTGTTAAATTGCCCTTTCTGTGAATTACTTTGCAGTGCAAATAATAGCAATTTTAAGGCAAGACTGTGCTATAAAGGAAGGAAGTACTGGCAATCTTCCTGGGAAGGGATGTGAGACCAATTCAGTAACAATCCCTACAGGGGATACCAAAAGGTCAGTAATGATAATGGATAAGCTATAAAGCTCTCAGATTTGCTAATTATGATTGACAATGCTTAATAATTACTTTTATATGACAGCTAATTTTGTGAACACATGCTTCATAATATACTATCATACAAGATATTAGAAATGCCCTTGGATTTCAAAGCATTCAGCCTTTGGTCCCATCAATGGTTAAAAGTTTCTGTCTCTACTAGAGTAATACATATACATGGGGAATGTATTAGGGCTAGTTCACATGGGTGGCTGGGGCATGGTAAAAATAGGCTGTGGAGCAGCCAGTTTACCAAGTTTCTTAAACTGCAATGTGGGTTGGATGGGGTTGTACACATGCTGTGGCCGCAGTGCTTCACTTTGTGGCAAAAATGATGGCACATGTTGCATTCGGTGGGCAGTACCGACACCGAACATGACTCATTCAAGTGAATGGGGCCACACCACAACCACCATGCAAAAATGTGTAATGCATGCTGCTGAGATGTGTGACATATCACCTGAGACTGAGTGAAAAAGAGGGGCATGGAAGACGTGTAATCTAACGCATGAATCAAAGTGATATAGTTTATTTATAAACAAAGTAGATAATTACAAAGAAATTACTACGAGTTCATACAAACTAGGTTACAAGATATTCATTAAAAATTAGTTATGCCCATACAAGGGCAAATGCTTAAGGCAGGCTAACGCTTTTAGAGGTGTTCACTCTTCATCAGAGCCTTGGAAGGTAAAAGAAAGTCTGTAGGATGTGGTAGATATACATGGAGAGGGATGGCTGATTAGAAGATGTATCCCATAGTGGGTGATGTATTCTCCTTTACTCTGGAGGTATCCACATCACATCGCTCTACATGCCATAGAATTAATGGTTGGCTTGTTATTTGTTGTTTGTCTGTCGTCTGTACCTATCTTTGAACTTGTGGTAAGGCTGCAGCCAATACACATCAATTGCAGGCTTAAGGCAATCTAGGGAATTCAGCGATCCTCCTAACAGAGTGCTGTCTTGTGTTGCAAGAGAAGTGCTAGCAGACTGCCTAGCACTTGCAACAAGTTCAAATGCAGGTACAGATGACAGACAAACAACAAATAACAAACCAACGATTTATCCTACGGCATATAAAGTGATGTGATATGGATACCTCCAGAGTAAAGGAGAATACATCACCCACTATGGGATACATCTTCTAATCAGCCATCCCTCTCCATGTATATCTACCACATCCTACAGACTTTCTTTTACCTTCCAAGGCTCTGATGAAGAGTGAACACCTCTAAAAGCGTTGGCCTGCCTTAAGCATTTGCCCTTGTATGGGCATAACTAATTTTTAATGAATATCTTGTAACCTAGTTTGTATGAACTTGTAGTAATTTCTTTGTACTTATCTACTTTGTTTATGAATAAACTATATCACTTTGATTCATGCGTTAGATAACGCACCTTCCATCCCCCTCTTTTTCACTCAGATTCTTTCGGACCACCCCTGGTCAGTTTAGGCAGCGGGACACGCATGATGGTCCTATACTATTCACCATTCAAAATTACTACTATTTTACATTAATACCGCGTGCACAAGCGCAGGAGAAACACTTTTTTCTGTTTATACTTTCACATATCACCTGAGACGCCTGTCAACCAGCACCGAAAAGTGATTCACCAGCTATCACTTTTCAGAGAGGTGGTAAGGACTGCTGTAAATGTGAATGAGCCTTTTTTTATACATCTATTCAAAGTACGGCCAGCAAACTAACCTACAGGTCATGTAGATCATTGGCGAATAACTACTGTAAGCCATTGAAAGTTCATGGATTTTCTGTAAGAACTATGGGGATTCCGTCACTGACTGCTCTTTCAGTCTTAAGAAATGCGCAGTACAGTGCTGTTTACAAAGAGCACTAAATGAAAATGAAATGCAAGTCATTCAAGGAACACCCTGAAGCTGATTTGAATCACTTACAATTATATGTGCTGACTTAGTTCAAAACATGATTTTTAATTACATTGCAATCCTAATCTAAATAAAGAGACCCATTTTCTCAGATAAGCCCAGTGGCAAACATTAAATGTCTCATGACTTCAGCTTGACCATACTTGGACTTTGATTAACTGACTAGCTAGATGAAAAAAAAATGGCATGAAATGTAAGATTCAGAAGAGATTAAGAGCCTACCAAGTTATGGCCTCAAGATACAGATTTGTCCACTAAATGTCTGCCTAATTACTAAAATGCAGATGTATTGTATATACTAGGGTAGTGCTGAAATCTTAAATATACATTTGTTCTCAATTATCTCCAACTCAAATTGCAGCATTTAAATGGATTAAAGAGATAACGCTATTGTTAATGGTCCAACACAAAATCTGTTCGAAAAATTGCAGCATGTTATACGTAGACAGGTTTTAAGAATGTGTTTCGTTATGTTACTATTGCAAAGTTTTGGAATCTTGTTGTGTACCAAGAACACTACCAGCTTTATGCAATGAACTACACAAGGAGTAAAGCACAAAGTGCATTAACCTACAACAATATTCAGAGTGCACTTTACTGAAGCCAGGCTAGCAAAGATGTTTGATTTCATTTCAATGGGCAACATGTTTAGCATGCTATTACTTGGACTTTTCTACTAAATGAATCTTAATACATTTTCTAAAGTAAATTTGTTAATAAGTGGCTGAACCTAACATGAAGTAGTAAAAACTTTGCTTGAAACACGTGGTTTAAATTATGGTAATAACATGTTGGTACCCGGTGCAAACTATAGACCTTCTCTAAAGGCATCATGGGCAATTTGAATTATGTGCACATAGCATTACAAATTCTAAACCTCAATATAATGTAGCATTACCTCATTCAAGTGATGACTGATTGCTCTGTAAAAAGTGATTTCATATGTTAATGAGCCTTAACACATAGGTTAATTAGAGATCCAGACAGGTACTATGGATGGAAATATAGCATCATAGATGAAAGTATTATACAAGGCTGCATGAACAGACATAGCACCAACACAGGCAGGGTGATCATACTCAGGGTGATAGATAGAAGCAATGACAGACTGAAGCACTGTTGCTCTTATCTTATATGAAAACTTGTTTACATGCTGGCAGTTTTTTTTTTTTTTTTGTCTTTTTCTTTTTTTTTTTTATAAGGTTAGACTGGTACAAAACCTAGCCACTAGTTATTATTAAAAACACTGATTACAGTTTTTTTTTTTTGTAGGGTTTGTTTTAACAAGTATGCATTTTTGTGTTTGTGTAGAAATATTTTAACGATCAGCTTAAAAGATCATCATCTGTATACTAGCTGTACGCTAAATTCTGACACTACTTGTAATGGCATGATTTAGCCCTGAAAAAAACAAGTGTACAGTTTCATATATAAAGCTAAAAGCTAAAATAAAACATGCATTTTATGGCGTATAAGTTGTCAGCAAGATTTTATAGCTAACATATTTATCAAGTATGGGAAGCTTGTTATTTATATTTAAGTCATTTAGTATGGATACCTGGTCTGTGGCAGGAAGGAAGCTAAATGTTTAACAGCATATCTCATGAGTGATCTACAGAAAATTATGTGCAGGTGTTGAGCAAACCCTGAACACCTGGTGACCGGCAGAGATGTTTATTGACTTGCAGTACCTGTTCAGTAATTGCAAACAACAGAAGAGGGTTGAAATGCAAATGTGCAGAAACATTACAGGGCTTATTTGGAAACGGTGCAAAGAGTAAGCGCAAACACATGTGCTGTAACCCTTTATTAACCAATCAGAATTCACTTTACTTTAGCCAGATTAGTAATAGCACTTTGCTTTTTTTCACTCTTATATAGAATAAGCCCATAAGTATGTAATGCTATGATGCCAAATGAGTGAAAATTAAATAGGGCAGTACACCGTTCTTTCATGTGATGTGCAATGGGGTTACAAAAGCAAATACAGGCAGTCCCCGAGTTAAGAACGGGTTAGAGACTGTAGGTTTGTTCTTAAGTCGAATATGTTCGTAAGTCGGAACAGCATGGGCAGAATGGCAGATATGTTGTATTCCGATGTTCTGTCAAATGTGCCCGCCGTCGAAAAGGGTCTGTCGAATATGCCCGCCGTCGAAAAAGGGTCAGTTGAATTTGCCCGCCATCAAAAAGGTTCCGTCGAATGTGCCCGCCGTTGAAAAGGTTCCTATTGAATGTGCCCGCCGTTCTGTTCGTAAGTAGGAGTCGTTCACAAGTCGGATGTTTCTAACTCGGGGACTTCCTGTAAGCTGTTCCTTCCTGCAAAGGAACTGGCAACAGATCTTAACCATTTCACCTCCGGAAGGTTTATCCTCTTTCCTGAACAGGCCATTTTTTTTTTTTTTGCGATACGGCACTGCGTTACTTTAACTGACAGTTACGAGGTCGTGCGACACTGTACCCAAATAAAATGTATGTCTTTTTTTTTTTTCACACAAATAGAGCTTTCTTTTGGTGGTATGTGATCACCTCTCTGTTTTTTTATTTTTTGCACTATAAACAAAGAACGACAAAAAAAACCAAAAATTTTTACTTTCTGCTCCAAAACACATCCAACAATAAAAAAATGTAAAAAATTGAATGTCTATATCAGTTTAGGCCAATATGTATTCTGCTACATATTTTTGGTAAAAAAAAAATCAGAATACGCCTATATTGATTGGTTTTCGCAAAAGTTATAGCATCTACAAACTATGGGATATTTTTATTTATTTATTTTTTATTTTATTTTTTTTTTACTAGTAATGGCGGCGATAAGCAACTTATAGTGGTACTGCAAAATTGTGGTGGACAAACCAGACACCTGATTGACACTTTTTTGGGAACCGGTGACAGTATTACAGTGATCAGTGCTAAAAATCTGCACCGTCAGTGTACTAATGACACTGGCAGAGAAGGGGTTAACATCAGGGGCGATCAAAGGGTTAACTGTGTGCCTAGCTAATGTTTCAGTGTAGTGGGGGAGGTGCTTTTACTAGTGGAAGACATGGATCAGTGTTTCTGCTTTACAGAAACATAGGATCCATGCCTTCTGTACTGACAGAACGGCAATCTGCCTTGTTACAAAGACAAACAAAGACTTGCGGGGCACACCCTAACTATGCATCACATTAAAGATGGCGCTGCTATAAAGACCATACAAACAGAACAAAAGATTATAGCGCACACATACGCCCGTATGTCATTTAAATCCTACAAGGCTATTTAAAGCACCTGAAAATAATAAGCAAATAAGCAAATATGGGGATTTGGTCACACCATATGGCCATACTTTTCTTAAGCCCACTACTGCATCAAAGTAGTATCTCATTTTCAGTGGGTCCTACACTATTCATAGAATGAAAGATCCCACTTCTCAGCCATGGGAGAAATAGACTCCTCTTTATGGGAGAATTAAAAGGACTCCTCCTATAATAAAGGTGGACACTGATTAGAAGTACTGGTGGGGGATGATGGGGTGCTCCATCCCAAGGGGTCTGGTCAGGGCCCATATACCAGACAAACAAAAACTTGGGGGGCACACCCTAACTATGCATCACATTAAAGATGGTCCTTGTATAAGACCATACAAACAGAACAATAGATTATAGCGCACACTTACAAACATGTCATTTAAATCCTACAAAACTATTTAAAGCACCTGAACATGATAAGCAAATAAGCAAACATGGGGATTTGGTCACACCATATGACCATACAGTGCTTAAGCCCACTACTGCGTCAAAGTACCCCATTTTCAGTGGGTCCTACATTATTCATAGAATGAAAGATCCTGAGTTATAGGAGGAGTCCTTTTAGTTCTCCCATAAAGAGGAGTGTATTTCTACCATGGTTGAGAAGTGGGATCTTTCACTCTATGAATAGTGTAGGACCCACTGATAATTGGATACTTTGATGCAGTAGTGGGCTTAAGCATAGTAGTATGTGATCCTGCACAGCACACCCTCTGTGTAGCAGTAAATCTGCTATGAGGCAGTCAACAAGTGGTTAATGAATGAGGTGAAGCTCTGCTGACTTCCATTGTCCAATTATGTACAAGCAAAAATGCTGTTTTTTATTTTATTTTTCTTCCACATTATTAAGTATTCTTTGCAACGTGAAACTTCACCACATCCAGTAAGCTCTAGGGAACATTTCCTTGCAAAGTACAACTTTTCTTGCAACAGTCTATTTGCTCTTAGTAAACAACTGCAATATTAGCAATTTCCTTGCTCCCTAGACCTGGCTGCACATATGTCAATGTGTTCTGAGATGTTTTGTGTGCAATGGCTAGTATTTTGACCTGTGAACACAGTATCAGCTGGCAAGTAGATACAAGTACTATTTTCTGCTTTTTCATTATAGTAGAAATAATCTCTCAGTAAAAACATTATGATTTGCTGGAGTATTACCAGATAATCTGGATTGTTGTTGTTTTAAATACATTTTCTTACTTTTTATATTCTTTGAATTTGTGCTTTGTGTACTGTGGCTGTACAACTCTTGGTGACTTTTTACGGTTTGAGTACTTCTCTTAACCACTTCAGCCCCGGAAGGATTTACCCCCTTCCTGACCAGAGCACTTTTTACAATTTGGCACTGCGTAGCTTTAACTGCTAATTGCGCGGTCATGCAATGCTGTACCCAAACGAAATTTGCGTCCTTTTCTTCCCACAAATAGAGCTTTCTTTTGATGGTATTTGATCACCTCTGCCGTTTTTATTTCTTGCGCTAATTTTCTACTTTTTGTTATAAAAAAATCCAATAAACTCAGTTTTAGTCATACATTTAGGCCAAAATGTATTCGGCCACATGTCTTTGGTAAAAAAAATGTCAATAAGCATATATTTATTGGTTTGCGCAAAAGTTATAGCTTCTACAAACTAGGGTACATTTTCTGGAATTTACACAGCTTTTAGTTTATGACCGCCTTCAGGATTTCTAAGAGTGTAAATTTTTGATTTCACTCTTCACTGCCTATCACAGTTTTGGAGGCCATGGAATGCCCAGGAGGCACAAACCCCCCCAAATGACCCCATTTTAGAAAGTAGACACCCCAAGCTATTTGCTGAGAGGCATGGTGAGTATTTTGCAGCTCTCATTTGTTTTTGAAAATGAAGAAAGACAAGAAAAAAAAATTTTTTTTTCTTTTTTCAATTTTCAAAACTTTGTGACAAAAAGTGAGGTCTGCAAAATACTCACTATACCTCTCAGCAAATAGCTTGGGGTGTCTACTTTCCAAAATAGGGTCATTTGGGGGGGTTTGTGCCACCTGGGTATTCCATGGCCTCCGAAACTGTGATAGGCAGTGAAGAGTGAAATCAAAAATTTACGCCCTTAGAAAGCCTGAAGGCGGTGCTTGGTTTTCGGGGTCCCGTGCGCGGCTAGGCTCCCAAAAAGTCTCACACATGTGGTATCCACGTACTCAGGAGAAGCATCAGAATGTATTTTGGGGTGTAATTTCACATATTCCCATGGCATGTTTGAGCAATATATCATTTAATGACAACTTTGTGCAAAAAAAAAAAAATTGTCTTTTTCCCGCAACTTGTGTCAAAAATAAATATTCCATGGACTCGTCATGCCTCTCAGCAAATAGCTTGGGGTGTCTACTTTCCAAAATGGGGTAATTTGGGGGGGTTTTGAACTGTCCTGGCATTTTATGCACAACATTTAGAAGCTTATGTCACACATTACCCACTCTTCTAACCACTTGAAGACAAAACCCTTTCTGACACTTTTTGTTTACATGAAAAGATTATTTTTTTTTGCAAAAAAATTACTTTGAACCCCCAAACATTATATATTTTTTTTAAAGTAAATGCCCTACAGATTAAAATGGTGGGTGTTTCATATTTCTTTTCCACACAGTATTTGCGCAGCGATTTTTCAAACGCATTTTTTGGGGAAAAAACACACTTTTTTAAATTTTAATGCACTAAAACACACTATATTGCCCAAATGTTTGATGAAATAAAAAAGATGATCTTAGGCCGAGTACATGGATACCAAACATGACATGCTTTAAAATTGTGCACAAACGTGCAGTGGCAACAAAATAAATACATTTTTAAAAGCCTTTAAAAGCCTTTACAGGTTACCACTTTAGATTTACAGAGGAGGTCTACTGCTAAAATTACTACCCTCGATCTGACCTTCGCGGTGATACCTCACATGCATGGTGCAATTGATGTTTACATTTGACGCCAGACCGACGCTTGCGTTTGACTTAGCGCGAGAGCAGGGGGGGACAGGGGTGCTTTTTTTTTTTTTTTTTTCCTTTATTTTTTTGTGCTTTTTTATCTTATTTTAAACTGTTCCTTTAATTTTTTTTAATCATTTTTATTGTTATCTCAGGGAATGTAAATATCCCCTATGATAGCAATAGGTAGTGACAGGTACTCTTTTTTGAAAAAATTGGGGTCTATTAGACCCTAGATCTCTCCTCTGCCCTCAAAGCATCTGACCACACCAAGATCGGTGTGATAAAATGCTTTCCCAACTTCTCAATGGCGCTGTTTACATCCGGCAAAATCTAAGTCATGAAATGCTCGTAGCTTCTGGTTTCTTAGGCCATAGAGATGTTTGGAGCCACTCTGGTCTCTGATCAGCTGTATGGTCAGCTGGCTGAATCACCGGCTGCATTCTCAGGTTCTCTGTTGAGACAGGAGAGCCAGAGAAAAACACGGAAGACGGTGGGGGGCATTCCCTCCCACTGCTTGTAAAAGCAGTCTAGAGACTAATTAGCCACTAGGATTGCTTTTACATGAAAGCCGACCGCTGGCTGCAAAGAATGATACCAAGATGATACCTAAACCTGCAGGCATCATTCTGGTATAACCACTCAAAGTCTTGAATTGCGTACCTGAAGACAAAAAAATGGTTAACAATAAAACAGTAAACAGTAAAGTATAAAAAATTGCATACCTGAAAAGCAAACATGATAAAACATAATAACAATAAAATATTGCAGAATAGAATACAGTAAAAAAGAGCAGAACAATAGAGAGAGAATAGAGAGAGAGAGAACAATGAAACGACAACTATTTTTTTTTTATTGTATATATTTTTTTGTGTGTTTTTTTTTTTTTTACACTTTTTTTTTGTAATTGTAACTTTTATAACTGTAATGGTTCCAGGTTCGGGACTCTCAAAATGCGATGGCATCTTGGGAGACCCTGTGAAAGAGTGCCTAGTCTGTGCAATGCTGTACCCTACGCTAATACTCAACTAGTGTATGGTAGCGTTCAAAACATTTACCAATGCAAAGACCAGGATTATCAGGACAGGAGGGACAATAATAGCGGGTGTCACGCCTATATCCGCGCTTGCTGCAGACACGACATCTTTTTTGGGGGGGTTCGTTGGGTAGGGGTACTCGGGAGGACATAAAGAAAATGCCTCTCATGCAGCCGACTGCATTTGGTTGGGGATGTGAATGAGGGAAGTACGGGCGCTGCAGAAGTGGTGGGTTCCCAATTAGGATTGGCGAATGCAGCAGGAAGGGCACTATGGGCACGACGGGCCTGTCTTTGTCTTCTTCTTGGTGGCAGCGGGACACTACTTGTGCTTGCCACCTCACCAGCTTGAACTGCACTTATGGGACTCGCCACATCACCAAGTGTTACTGCAGTGCTGGTTTGACTACGACCGGGGTGTACTAGGCCGCTGGTGCTTGCCAGCGGTACTGGCGCTAACCTGATGCTGCTTGGGGCTGGTGCTTTCCAGTTCACCAAAACGCTACAAAAAAAACTGTTAGCGATCGCAAGGATCAGGCCTGACTCTGCGAACACTGCAGTTATGCGTTTAATGTTTTGTAAGTGACAGTGATCGATCGATACTGCACTTGGGTGGGCTGGGCCGGGCGGAGGGGCAAAACGCAGGTGCTAGCAGGTATCTGGGCTGATCCCGCTAACACTGCGTTTTTGGGAACCCTAAACTGCTGGGGACGCTAGTATAGATCTGATCGGATCAGATATTGATCTGTTCAGATACTATACCACTAAGGGAGGTGTACGGTGCGTGCGTGGGTGTTAGCGGTACTGGCACTAACCTGATGCTGCCTGGGGCTGGTGCTTGCCAGTCCACCAAAATGCTACCAAAAAAGCTGTTAGCGATCGCAGGGATCAGGCCTGACTCTGCAAATGCTGCAGTTATGCGTATAGTGTTTTGTAAGTGACAGTGATCGATCGAAACTGCACTTGAGTGGGCTGGGCTGGGCCGGGCAGAGGGGCAAAATGCAAGTGCTAGCAGGTATCTGGGCTAATCCCGCTAACACTGCGTTTTTGGGAACCATAAACTGCTGGGGACGCTAGTATAGATCTGATCAGATCTGATATTGATCCGTTCAGATACTATACCACTAAGAGAGGTGTATGCTGCGTGAATGGGTGTTAGCGGTACTGGCGCTAACCTGACCCTGCCTGGGGTGACGCATATCACCGCCGGGTGATCAAGGGGCTAAACCTTTATTCGGTAATAAACGGCGGGTGCCCTGACACTATAAAAAATAAACGAACTAACCAGCGTCACCCGTAACAGTTATACGGTGATCACTGGTGAAAGGGTTAACTAGGGGGCAATCAAGGGGTTAAAACCTTTACTAGGTAGTATACGGGGGGTCCCTGACGCTATAAAACGCTGACGGCGAACCTATATATTTACCTCCCTAACTAGCGTCACCAGTGACATTAATACAGCGATCAGAAAAATGATCGCTTAGTGACACTGGTGACGGGGGGTGATCAAGGGGTTAAAACTTTATTAGGGGGGGTTAGGGGGTACCCTAGACCTAAAGGGGGCTAACACTAACTGCCCTACCACACTAACTGTCACAAACTGACACCAATGCAGCAATCAGAAAAAAAAACTGCTTGGTGTCAGTGTGACGAAGGGGGGGTGATTGGGGGGTGATCGGGGGGGGGATCGGGGGTGTAATGTGTGCCTGACATGTTCTACTGTATGTGTAGTGTTGGTGCACTCACATTGAAGTCTTCCCTCCTCGGCGCCGGAACGGAAAATACAGAGCCGAGGAGAGATGACATAATTTCCTCTGCTGCTGTTTAGCATACAGCAGCAGAGGAAGAATCCGATTGGCTAGGAGTGATCGCCAGGGGGGGCACGAATGGATGGTCTCCCCCTCACCTCTCATCGCTCCCAGACACAAGCCGACCGCCTCGGGCACCCGGGGGGCCCGCCCGTGGGAGGCAGATCACGTACAGATACGTGATTCTGCCTGCCCGTGCCATTCTGCCGCAGTATATCTGCATGAGGCGGTCGGCAAGTGGTTAAAGAGGAGCTTCAGGCATCTTCAGAAAAAACTAAAAGTCAGTAGTTACATATACTGTAGCTGCTGACTTATTAGGGGAACTTACCTGTCCAGGAATCCAGCGGTGTCCTCACCCGAGCCGGCTTCCCCTTTTGGGTGGAGCTCCACTTTAAGAAAGACACGGTCAGCTCATCCAGAACTACACATGCCTTGATCCTCTGCACTGCTACTAAAGAAAAGTAGGCATGCATTTGAGCAATGGGATGCTGCATGTGATATTGTACAATGGGTGCTCTGCAGCTGAGCCACTGTCATTCAAACCAGCATTGAGTTTTGCTAAAACAATGTAAAAAGAGGGCACAACTTTTGGGCCCACTTTCTTGGGATTTCGGTCACCCCATCCCCAGTTGTTATGCTGTTTACAGTATTTAAAATAAGACTAAATGTATGTAAAAATGTTTGGTACTGTGTCCCTTTAAATATGCAAATAGAGGATCCAGACTAATCCAATAAGGATACATGGAATTTTCGGGAATATGTCGGGACAGTATAAAAGGGCAGCTGGAATGGGGATTGAGCTCTGTTAGCCATTTGCAGCAGTAAAATCTGCTTCAGTTCTAATAACTGAGGAAATATGTCTGTAATTTGCTTGATGTTAAAGTTGATGTTAAAATAGTCACTTATTTCATTGTTTGAAATTATTGATAACCAATAAAGTGCCACGGCCATTTCTTACCACAACTGCCTAGTGTGTTTTATTTGAGGTAGTTGTATTTGGGGAATGCTGAATTTTGGGGTGGATGTGGCCTGTAATCCCACAGGTGACTCATTCAGGTTGAAATAAATGGGACTCACACATCCTAAAATGAAAGCACCTCTACTGCATGCAGGTACAGTAAGTATGTATTATCACTGAGGATGAGTTTGAGGATGAGCTCCAAACTCTAGTTGCTAGATGGTCTGATTTGGCTCATTCACCGGCACTGAACCTCTAACTGATGCTGCAGCTGGAAATTGTGAATTTAGAGGGCACACTATTTTTTTTGTGTGTTCATCTCAAAATTAATACCAGTGCCCTGTGTCTGTTAAAGATTTTAAGGGTAATCCTACAGTTGCTTTATTAACAAACAGAATGTAGCTAGCTGTGGAATGTTATTTAGTACAATAATTTTTTTTCTAAATGGCTTTTTTGCTTTAGTACATCCCACAGGTGTGTCACGTCACATGCAGGTTTAAAGCATGTTACCTAAAGCCTTTAAGACAGACCTGCTCCCCTATGAATGGTATTTTGAATATGGTTTCTTATTTTATCAAAAGCCTACAAATTGGCATTGAAAAAGGTAAAAAAAAATTACAGGATTCAGTTCGAATAGACTTCAGTGGAATTTGGGCACCACGAGTAGGGTTTGTGGGTTTTTTTGTTCATTTGTTCGACAAACCTTGAGCGAACTGTACATTACTCAATCATCAATAGATCAACATCAATTGCCACCATAGGACAAGTGGGAGGACTGCTGCAGCTGACACTCCCTGAACACCAGGAGAAAAAGTATGTGTGAAAGTGATTAAAGTGCACTGTTCCAATGTATCACACTAACATACTATAAGTGATGACAATAAAGATTGAAAAAAGCTATATACAGCTATTAATATGTATAATATAATAATATAATATATTATATATACATACATATACATATATACATAACCCAAATGAAATTGAAAAAGTACAATTATGAACAACAACCTACTTGGCTGAAACATAAATAACAAATAAAAGTGATTCACACCTCTGCCAAGCAGGTATGAGATAACAATAGTGAACAAGTGAGTGCACAGTCCCAAAAATTGTTAAATGATACAAGTGTATAAAAAATATTGTGAAAAAGAAAAAGAAAAAGAAAAAATATAAGATACAGTCCCAAGAAAAACTGTAGATAGGTGCTGAAGTTATAGTATTCAGTAAACTTCAAAGTGCTGTATGCATCACCATTGTGCACAAGTAATGAAATGGCCTCTGAGGCCGGTTCACACTTGTGCGATGCGAGAACCCTGTGAATCAACTGCGGGTTCCTGCATCGCACCCAACTCGCACGGCAGTTCACACTGCCATATGCGAACTGCTGGGGAGTGTCATTAACTGTTAATGACACCCCCATTTCAGCTAGCGTATCACACTGCGAACTGACAATTCGGACATGATACGAATCGCATATGTGTGAACACACATGCGATCCGATTCTGGTCCAAACAAAAAAAGGGTTCTGTGCGTGTTTGGCTGAATGCGGTGCGATATCAGCCATACTATCTGTATGGCTGATATTGCACCGCACAGGCATCACATGTAATGTGAACAGCAGTGCGCTGTGAATTACATGCGATGTCTGGCATCGCACAAGTGTGAACCGGGCCTTACCAGACCTAAAAGGTCAATGAGCATAACGCTGATCACAGCTGAGGCAACAGCGGTCTGGGTTGGTTTCTCTCTAGGACTCCGAAACCACAAAAACTCCAGGCTCACCAGACAAGGGAAAGAAACGAGGAGGACTGAGTGTAGGGGTGATGTGTTCCCCAGATCTCCTCCCCGGATCAGATCGGTGTCTCGCAGCTCCACTCAGTTAGGAGGACAGAAGACGATTAGATCATCTGGGGTGGGGTGTGAATCACTTTTTATTTGTTATTTATGTTTGAGCCCAGTAAGTTGTTCATAATTGTACTTTTTCAGTTTAATTTGTGTTATGGAAAACAACAACCTCCGCGCCAGTGGTGTCAATAGTTATAAATAGTTATATAATAGTTATAAAAATGACCCTGCCTGATTCGTATAAATTCATATACAGAATTGCCAAAAGTGAAAAGTGTAAAAATTAAAGATTAACAAACACATATACCAAGCTGCTCCCCAAATTTGAACAGAAAGATCAAAGGTGAGTAATAATAATATTAAAGGGGGCGCTAGAAGCTACAGAAAAATTTTTTGAGAAAAAAGAAAAAAACAACACAAAAACCAAAAAAGTTATAGATTAATGTGCTTAATTAAATAATAAAAAGATATGAATATAAAAAAGTGGCAATCACAATAGGTAAATAACCTGAAAAAAAACTTAAAGAAACAGCAATACTGTGATGACAATAGTAGTGATTAATTGTCCCAATCCAGTGAATAATTCAAAAACAAAAGTGATATCTTCAAATATGTGCCAAATTCTTGCTGTTGATATAAAGAATTATGTCACCAAAGAAGAAAGAATACACCTTGAAGTAATAGATATCTGTTTACCAGATACCAATGACCCCTTTACTTAAAAAGAGAGTCACTAACGCTTGTACAGGATTGTGCCTGCTCACATGGAAGGCTGAACAACTGGATGATGCCTTAGGCATGGATCCCTCCCGTCCCACTCATTCAAGATAAGGATATAAGGGAAACAAACAAAGTTTCCATAGCGTAAAACCATTTAATAAAAATTAAAATAACATTGAAATAGCCAAATGGCCGCTTACATTTGTAAGTGCCTACCCGGCACTGGGGCTGCTCGTATGTCAGGGTATGATTGGTGTCAAAGACCTGTCGCATCGCATCATGTTCGGCGTGCGTTCCACCCAGTACGAAGGGACAACCAGAGGATCCGGATGTTGGAAGGCAAAAAAAGACACGTGACCACGTACCGCTCCGATGTACGTTTCGTTGTGAACGTCTTCAGGGAAGCGTACGTTGGTCACTAAGTTACGAGTATATATCAGAAGAAAAAGGGGCGGGTATAACTAGCGTGATAAAAAACTTCCGCTCGTATCAATAAAGTTGTGATTCCGATCAGTATACACAAATAGCCAGGAAGCAAAACCTCCCTCTAGTGGCCATAAGTCATAATGATCCAATGGTTTCTAAGGCTAAGCAAGTAATATTACCTAGCACTTTAACATGTAATCATATGGTGCTCCCCCTACCGTTCATTAACAAGCAGGCGGGAATGTCCCATGCTGACAAAAATAATAACTTTAATAAATTTAATAGTTGTTGTTGAGAATCCAATAAAAATTAGTTATTTAAGGTGTCTTAGTTACTAGGGAAAAAAAACATTTATTTTACCCTGTACACAGTCTCGGTTTACATTTAGCATAATAAATAAGTAACCAATATTACAAATAAAAAAAGCTAAAATACTGTAGAGTCTCATAGGTCAAATCACTAGTCCAATAGTAATATAGTCCAATTTGGAGAAACTATGACTCTGACCTACACTCCCTATTTTAAGAATCCCATCAAATAATGTTATATCTACCTAAAATTAGTGTGATTGGCAAAAAATTTACAACAAATCAACCCCACTACCATATTCAATAATGTGACCAGTACATACCCTAAACTAATCATTAGTTAAAAAACAATTAAGATCTAAATCTATATTCATCCCATGTGGTTGCATACTTTGTAGCTTATAGAGGCAATACGTTTCGTTTTTGGATACTGCCCTTTTCATATGGGTACCCCTCCAATCTCTTGAGATTTTATCAATCCCATAGAATGTACATAATGATGGATCACTATCGTGATAAAGTTTAAAGTGTCTTGAGACACTATGGTTAGGATAATTAATTTGTGTTATGTCATTTTGCACGGATGTTAGTCCCATTATTTTCAGTCTTTATTATCATCACTTATAGTAGGTTAGTGTGATACATTGGGACTGCGCATTTTAATTACTTTCATATATAATGATAGACTTGATATCACTGACCCTATCATCTGAAGTTTAAGAAAAAAAAAAACAGGAATTGTTTTTTCACCCGACTGAATGAAGAATGAAGTAAACACAGCTTCAGGAAATGCATCCTTGATGGCTACTCCTAATCTGTGACTCATAAATAATTGAAGGTACTGAATCAGCATTACAGTTAAATATATTTATTTTTGCATGAACACAGTAAGGAAGAGCCTATGCAAAAAAACAAAAAAAATGTAATGGGTCATTCTCAAAGCATCTTGTCCTCATATTGATGGGTACAATGGCCTCTTCCCCACATGTCTGGCTCCATGGATAAGGGTTCTGTGGGCAGGACTTATTGAAATTTGGAAGCCATCTTTAAAATAGGGTAGTCCCCAGATATCTAGCCCCCCCCCCCCCCCCCCCCACATGAATAGATAAGGGAGTACTTAGTACACCTAGTTATTCAGTCACAAAAAAGGTACATAGCAAATAAACACACACACCATACATAAAGTCCCTTAGGTCTGGTATTGATTTTAAAGTGGACCCCTGCACCAAAAATGCTGTAGGACCCAGCAAAACCCATACCAGACCCTTATCCTGGCATGATGCCTGGCTAGTCAGAAAAGGCAGTAATAGCAAGTGTGTGGCCACCAATCCTGAACATGCCAGGCCACATGCCCTAAACATGGGAAGGTTATTTTTGTGAGGGCACCCCCACACCCATCAAGGCACCTTGTTCTTATGTTGATGGGGACAAGGGTCTCATCACCACATTCCTGGTCCAGTAGATGTAGGGGTCTGCTGTGGGGGGCCTTATCAGAATATCAAACTGCTCTTTAAAATAAGGATGCCCTATATATCTGACCCCCTACGTGAATGAGAATAGAATACATAGCATCTATTGTTACTCAATCACAAAAAACAAAATGTAAATAGTAAAAAACACACACACAGATCGTTGAGAAATTATTTATTAAACAAAATAAAAAAGTCCCATGATGTAAATTCAACATCAGTCATGTAGTTTAGTAATGTAGATCTAGCATCAATCCCGATTAACAACATCCCGATGATCCACTCACACAAATATGATGACTCATTTCAAAGATCCTCTATTTGGTCAGTTGCATCCCTCTGGAATGCCTGTTGGCTTGGTTACAAATTGAAACAAGAAGGCAAGTGGGCAACTGAAACCTACAATTTAGCTAGTAGTATATACCACCCCACTAAATGAATGACCCCTGGTTTCAGCAGCTGGAGGTTCAGGTGGGTAGGCAAACTAGCCAAATTTTGCTATTTAGTTTACACATTTGGCGAACTGCAGTTTGGGATTGGATTAAACTCATGGTCAATCTGAACTTGAAGCTCACGCCTAATAGGAAAAAACCCCTTGAAAGTGCCCTGCATGTAGGTTAGGGGCCAGGTGCATAGATTAGGGGGGGGCGGCACCCCTGAGCCCTGCATGGACGGCTACCACTGCTTGCCACTCATAACAGGGGTTTACATGAAATGTTCCTTAACACAGGAATAATATGAAAAGCTATCACGATTCTGGCCACATGCAACCATGTGGATCCTTGAGTAGCATAGGTGATGTTGCCTGGGGCAACTGTTCCATTGTTAAACAACTGTCTTAAATATTATAAATAGCTTTTATTAGTTTAAATATTGAAAACCAGTGTGTAACAATGCAGTTTATTTAATAAAGGAGGTGAATGTCAATTGTGAAAAAATTTATGCTTTTGCACATGATGGGGTGATTGAAGTGAAGTCATGAGCAATGTTTCATGGGCTAAGTGAACATTCTACTCCATTAGTAAATCAACCACAGTGTTTATTTAGGTGTTACAAATTAAATATATAAACACATAGATGAGTATTGGTTATGCTTGATGTGCATAATAATAATTTATTAAATAATAAATATATTTTTAAAGTACTAGCTTATGTTTCTAGTGTTTTTCTATTTTAAACCACTCTTTCAGCCTTCAAAGGTCCTGTGATGTATAATTAGCGTATGTAATAGTTGTGCAATAGCTCAGTTTGTATCTTGTTTACTATTTTGTCAGAGTATCACAGCTGATTTTAGATTTTCAATTTAAAGCACTATTAAATGCTGATGCATGAACGACTGCATCAATGTTGTTTCCTCTATCCCCCCCACATCAAATTAATTTCATGCTCATTTGAATGACACATGTCCATATTGTATTCTAGGATCTTAAGTGTGTATAATCCCTATAACAAAATAATGCATTGTAGCTGATCAGTTATTAGATTTAGGGGCTGTTTTTTTTTGGCTTTTTTCCTTGTTTTTCACCTGGTGATCCTGCCTAACACACTTCCTGTCCTAGGCACACAAACTCAGTATACAGTGCACAGGAAGTTACAAGGCCACTGGAATTTTGGTAGCATCACCAGGTATTTTTTGAACCTGTGTTATAGATATAACAAAATGCATTTGATTGTGTATTTAACAGAAAAAAGGAAAGCCAATATAAGTCCACTGTTAGGGTTAGGGATGAACAAATCTATTTGGGTTTGGACATCCAACAGTTTCACAATTCTTGCTGGAATTTTATGAACATTTGCACCTTTGAACCTTATTGAAATCTATGGGGGGGGGTTCTTGTTATTCTGGTCCTTTTGAGGGTTAAAAAGCAAGCTATTTTCAAGCAAAGGCATGTGAAGTTAGCCATAGGGACATGTGCCAATGCCAAAATTAAAAAACAAAAAACAGAAATAGCATATCTCCCCAAACAGAATTGCCAACTCTCCCATATACAGACTGACAATATGCCTTCTGTGAACACACCATTTTATAGAAAGTGGGCAGAATTGTCTATTCCTTTAAAATTGTGCCTCTTATGGCTCACCATAGCCCCTGGTTAAGGCAAAATATAGGCTGTTCCTTATTTCTGGGTTCCAAACCTGTAAAGTTTTTATCCAAAAGTTTTAAGTTTGCAAACTTTGCAAATCTCAGAGATTTACCAATAATTTATAGTAGTGGCAAAACTGATACTCTTCCCTAGTTATGGTTTACATACACTTTAGGTTAAAAGATATTTGTTATAGTTATGCCAAAACAAAGTTCCAGATAATAAATGAAAGCTTTCAGTGAAAGCTTACCAGCCAGGCATATAATGACTTTTTTTAAAACTAGGCTCACATGAGTGAAAGCAGAAAGCCATGTAATTGCATGCCTTCCTGCACCCACAGAGGAAAATGCACTGCTGCTTAGGAGATGCGTAGGGTTACATTAAAGTAGTTTTAAAGCCAAAATGTTTTTTACCTTAGTTTATTCCCTGCATTAGGGTAAAAAATGTTTTACAGCTTTCTGTCCTCCTCCACCTCCCTAATTACTTACCTGAGTCCTCAATCGATCCAGAGCTGTGTATGGCTGGATCATTTCTCTACTCTCTTCCTCTTCACACAGGGATTTAGGCAGCTGTTGTCAATGCAATGCTGTGAGGAGGAATGGGGGGGGGGTGAGGCTAAGCCACGCTATGTCTGTCTATGCAGTGCTGCTCCATAGACACACACACAGCTCAGGAGCGAGCATGCACGCACTGTGTGTCCCCATAGCAAGCGGGTTGCTATAGGGGCACACGGAGAAGGGGAGGAGCCGAGATTGCCAGCAGGGGACCACGCACACATAGAAGAGGAGGTTTGGGGCCGCTGTGTGCAATATCATTGCACCCCCACTGCAACTGTGTTTTTGGAAAAAGTGCAGGGACTTTTTCCCTGCATTTTCAGCAGGTACAGCAGCCCATTCAAATGAATGGGCTGTTGTGGCTGAGAAAGCACAGCCACCGGAACCAGCATAGATGTGAACTGGGGGTTAATCTGAACAGGACATATGTAATTAAGGATTATCAATGCCTTTTCAACACAATAAAACAGGGCCATGGCACTGAGGGCAGCAGACAGTCCAGCCTGGCTCTGGCAATCATGTTGTGGTGCCGGGTAACCCTTCAGGCTGTCAGTACCAAGCAGTGGAAAATGGTAACCCAGTGATTAACTTTGCCAGTGTCATGCACACTTACCCATATGGCAGCACAGCAGTGGTAAATGGTCTGTTCTGGTGAGGATACTTAGTCTCTGAGTCTGCAAGCCAAAAAGGAAAGAGGGAGGCTCAGCTCAGCTGCTCAGTAGCAGTTCATGCAACAGCCATAGCTAAACAGCACTGTTACCAGCTTTCCCTTGTGTGTCCTCTGCTCCAGGCTAAGCTCCTCCCAAGTCAAAGGAGGGAAGCAGCAGTACAGAGTGTAGAGGTGGTCCACGGGTAGGACTACATGTGCCGCCTGCTCCTGCTGTTCTGTGCTGGTACTAGATCTGTCAGCCCACCCCAGTCCGGCCCTGCCTGGCTGCCAGTAACAGCAACTGTGTGCTGTCCTGAGATGCATACTCACTCTGCCCGCCACTGATGACTGCTGTGCTGCCTTTTGCAGCAGGACTGATGCCATGTGCAGCAGCAGGACAGGAACATGCTTCATTTTTTGGCAGGATGCTCAGGTGAGGTTTAACCCCCCTGACCCCCCCCTTTCCCTATCTGTGTCCCTGTCCTCCTCCCACACTTACTAACAGTACATTTTTTATGCCAAGTTACTCAAAAAGTACTATGCTGAGAAGGTAGAGGCGTTTTACAACAGAGCACTGGAGTCCTAGAAGCTAAGGAACCATTTTTTCCCAGTAGGATATTAGGTATCCTAAAATAAAGTAGGGGTATGTTATGTAAACAGGTTACCTTAAATATTTATTTTGCATCAAACTAACTAGAATCTTACATCTCCTAAATTTTAAATGTTAAATAAATAAGCAAACTACAATCCCCGGTGAATCATAGCTTGTGCTGATTTGCTATGGCTGATTCACTTGTAGAGTGATAAATAGTCTTTTCTGGATCCAATAACAGTTCAATAGCAGTTCATTTACTGTATATAGAGCCCATGGTGGCCCTACTATCCCTTTAAAAGAGAACATGGATGGTGAGGCACTCCATGTACCCCAGTTCCCCAATGCAATAGTACAAAAGGGTAAGTGGGAATCCCTCATGCTTTTGCTCTAGCACACACTACAACAAGTGTGCACACATAGCAACTCAAGAGCAGAAATCTCACAACAGGAGTCACTGAGAGATATAGGAATTTGTTTGCTGGTAGGAGAAGTTTGAGGTTCACAAAAAACAAAAATGCATACTCACTTACATTCTACAGCATTGGTGTCATGCTGCAGCTGTCCAGCTCTAAGCCCAAGAACTGAGTGGTCAAATGAAAATTGATTACTCAGCTCTCGGTTACCGTTGAACAGACAATAGTGACTGTTAGTCATCACTCTCTGTTCTGCCCCTCCAGCTCTCATTAAAGTGTAGGGCTGCAGAGGAGGGGACAATTGGCTACAGCTCTCATCCACATGGTGAGAGATGGAGCCATCTGTCAATCAGGCAGCTGTGTGAATCCCAACATAATGATTGGGATCTTTCCAGAGCCTGAAGCGGCTCTGTGACATCAGCTGACAGAGGACTTTAGCCCGCTGTTGGCTGATTCTAGTCACAGGAGTGCATTTTTGTGAACCACAAGAGAAGTATAGCCAAAAAGCTTTGGATATACTTCTCTTTTAAATCCTCCATTATCCTTCAAAACACTGAATTATTCATTACAGATGGAATGGCCGGTTCAATTATCACTTTGGAAAGGTAGATTCCAGAAACAAACTCACTACTGTTTAGTATTACTGTGATCCAAGTGTTAACACTTTTGCCAACTTTTAAAATCTTACTTAGACCAGGTCCCAGTCAATCACTTCTCTTTGTAGAACAGTTTTAGGTAAAGATCACATTGGGTCCCAGCTGGAAACATTGAAATATTTGTTTAACTATGATAAGCCTTAATTGAAAAAAAAAATTGTATGAAAACTTTACAAGGAACAAACTCAGAGAAGATAATCTTTCCAATAATCCTGAAATATGGTCAGATGTGTGGCTGGCATCACGGCAGCAACACAGATGCTGTATTACATGTCCTGATATTTTAAATCACCTTGAGAAAATATGTGCTAGTCCAGGGAACGTCAGAACACTGTAGAAGCAATTTCTAAACAATGAAATCAATCTCACAGAGGTATAATTAGGAAACAAAATCATCCAACATGATCTCCTTATCCCATTCAAGTCCACAGAGAAGCTTTAAACGAACATGGAGGAAAAAAATATGGGATCTGCCATTCCTGGTTTTAAATGTTCATGTTCCAAGGATGTCATCTTTAACTTGATTTCAGTAAATAGTGTAAGTTATCGACCTAATGCACAGCCAAACCTTAAGGCTTAAACTATATAGAAAAATTTAGCATAGCTGAAAATTTGTACACTAGTGATCAGGGATTCCAAATGACATCATGATGACATGGAGCACTCATAAGACTTTGTCTCAAGTTATTAAGTCCTTAGCATCATAATTTGGATCTAGTAAAGTCTAAATAAGGGTGCCTACACAATGGTAATTTTGCATACCTATAGGATCACGTGCTGCCTACCTATTAGTTCCTTGATTCTACAAGAGGTGGTAATTAATGATAGGCAAGGGACTGGTACTAGATGATGTTTAGGAGAATAATACAGTAGTGCAATGTTAAGGAATCCAAAAGACTCTTTTTACAGTTCATTATATGCTGATAATCCACCAAAGGACTATAATCTGCACAAAAGATTAAAGATTCTTTTTTTTTCTATTCTATGTTCTACTTACAGAACACATCAAAGTTGATTTGCCCTGTTCATACCCATTTCAATTAAAATAAGAATGAACAGTCAAAAAATCCCTGTTAAAGTATTTACTATAGTGCTCTACTATCTCTAAGACATACAGCATATGCTCATATTAATTTAAAAAATGTAAGACAATATTAGTGTTTTTATTTTTTTTTATTTTTTTTGGTCATCATTTTTTTCAATAATCCCATGTTTTGACATATGGTGTGGAGGATCAGAACATTTAAACCTGCAAGTATACATATACTGCAACCTAGCAACATATTGCGCTTATAGCCTAAACATGAATGCCCACACTGATGCTAGAAGATCACAACATACATTAACATGTCTTCTTCTGATTCCTCCTCCATGATGGAGACATGCAAGTTTGCAAACTGTTTAATAAAAAAATATTATAAACAAGTTCTACTATATTTTTTCAAATGGTTATTGAAAACACCATGGTGTTGATTTACTAAAACTGGAGAGTGCAAAATTGGGTGCAGCTGTGCATTGTAGCCAATCAGCTATGTTTAATTAAGCTTTGGGGGGAAAAAAAGGAAGCGGATTGGTTTCAATGCAGAGCTGCACCAGATTTTGGACTCTCCAGGTTTAGTAAATCAACCACCGTGTGTCCATATTAACTACTAAAACACAGCATGGGATATGTCATAATCATGCAAAGTGTCAAAAGAAAACTCCTGCAAACTCCCTCTTCAGTTAGATGAATTTCTATTTATGGTGATTTAGACACCTTACAAGGAAATTCTAGTATCATTTCCACTGTGTGCGAACATGGTGAGGCTAAATCACTACACAAAATATAAAAGAACAGGGGCAAAGAATTGGATTGTGGGCTTGCTCGCACACATAGTTATCTCACATGCATAGTTACGGTCCATGTTTTAGTGCACATAGTGCTGTCCTTAAAAATAACCCCAAATTAAAAATAATAATAATAATTGATATACATTGTGATATATATGTGAAAAGCTAATAGGCATATGAAAGCTTCCCATATGATATGCTGCTATATGAAAAAGTTAGTATGGTAGTGCACAAGAATTTTTAATTGCAATCTGTATTTAAAGTACTAACATAAAGACTCTGCAATGACTATTACTTCTGAACATGCACACAAAAATATCCATCCTGCCCAGTAAATAGCCAATATGTATGGTCTACCCATTAAAAAAATAAATGTTTTTACAGTCTTCTTTAAAAATAGCTCAATTTCATTGATGTGGTTATATTTCTTTATCTTATACACTTTTAAAAATGTTCACAGATCCTAGATAGAGCCAAAACACATAGGAAAAACACATTTTTATTTTAGGCAGCCACTGCCTATGTGGTGTACATTCGTTGTAGCCTGTGCATGCATGTTCGCTTGTGTACATTATAGACAATACTATATCCCATGAGGATATGAAATGCTATTTTGCATGGCATCAATGCACAATCATATACACATTTCAATTAGCAAATTAATCAGCGTATGACTCTTGATATACAGTATCTACATTATTCTTATATACCGTAGCTACAGTACTGTCTGGCAGTCTCAAGATACTCAGGTGACTGTCACGAATGTCTCGAGTTGTATGCTAGGTGAAATCACGAGCTAGTTGTTGATGTTGTCATTGTCAGAGGTTTCCAAAGTACTTTGAAAACATCATTATGCGTTAGACTGACATGGACATATTTATTTTCTTTTTTCATCATATTATATTCACATGCTCTTTGTTGTTTATATATAATCTTAAATTGTAACTATATTGTTGGGATTTAGATGAAACCGAGAAGGAATTGTCTCTTTTTTTCTTTTTGATGATAATTCGTTGTTCTGGAAATTTTTTTTATTTTTCTAACAAAAATTATATTAAAAAAGTTATTTTTCCAAATATAAAAAATAGTTATCGCAGGACCTTGCAAACTATTTTGTGGACAAGTTTTTAGTAGATGAAATAATAAAAAAATATTACTAATCTTATTCCATTAGATAAAACACCCAGGATAAGCTGATTTATAGTGCTTTATGTATAATAAGTCTGTGTTGGATATATTTCTATGAATGGATGTAGGTGATAAATTGCTGAATTTGAGTTGCACTTAAAATAAAGTTTTAATACATCTGCAATTATTGTTATTTATTTTTTACATTTGTGGTTTAAACCACTATTGGAGGGTGAGTTTTTAAACCTATATAAAAACAGAAACCTTGATGCTCTATGCTTCCCTTCTTATGAAAGTTTTATAAATTTTTTTTTTCATTAGGACTAGTCTCTAAAGGCCTCCTACATAGGATACGAAAATCCGATAGAAAAATTCATACGATGAGCTGTCTGACGATTTTCGGATCGTTAGTACAGTGCTTTCGACAACTGATTTTGCTTGTGCAGACTATAAAAATTTGTCGGATGTGTACTCAAGGTCTGATTTTCGTTTCATTAGTACGGTTTTCGTATGAAAAAAATTATAAGAGCAAGACTATGTATGCTCAGAAACGAAAGAATACATACAAAACTATTCAACACATTACATCACTTCTGACGTTGTATTCTGTCGTGCAAAAATTTTCATATTGTGAGTAACCTCTTCACTTTCGACATGAGACTAGCATGCCACAAAAAATGGACGTTCAATCGTCCAAAAATCTAAGCGTGTGTACACGGCTTTAGTCCATGGACACAGCAGTTGAGATTTTCTAAACAAAACCAGAGAAATGCCCTGCTCAACTTAATGACCACACTGCAAACAACCAAATTACCCTGTCTAACAGTATGCGTTAAAAATAGGGGTTTAGTCTGCACACATTTGCAAATACATGCATAAGCTACAGAGCCCCATCAAGGCACCCCAGTATTTTCTGTAGTCCTAACTGTAAATTTTGAGAGCCTCCATAGTAGAAACACATGTATTATAATAGAAAAGCAGAGGGCAGGTGAGCCTGGAAGGAGCCCACCAACCGTTAAAGGCACAGGGGTGCACTAGACACCCAGCACAGAGCATTATGGCAGCAAAGGTGTCCAGTGCATCCCCTCACCAATATTTTAACAGTAGAAACAAATACACAGCGGTTAAAGTTTTCTGTATCTCAGAACACCTATTTAAACATGTTTTGAATATTGTGTGGGAAATGAATACTTTGTGACTATTTTGGGTTTTCCCACTTTCACTAGCATTTACCTAAACTGAGAGTTTATTATACATTGTAGGCTGTGTAATGAAGGGTTAATGTAATTTGAATCAGCTTTTCACCTTGGATCAAAGGCACAACTAAAGTACAATTAATACAGTTTTATTTTAAATAATGTATTGTTAAATCAGTGCCAAACCAAGTTCTGCTGCATTGTACATATGCTAACCTGGTGCTCATTTTTTTTTGAGGAGGCACAGACAAATTGAAAAATACTGAAAAAAACCCATCAATTCAGCCTTACTGTGCCCATTAAATGCAGCCACTGTGCCATCAATTGCAGCCACTGTGCCCATCAAATGCAGCCACTGTGCTCATCATATGCAGCCACTGTGACCATCATAGGCAGTCATTGTGCCCATCATATGCAGCCACTTGTGCCCCATCAAATGCAGCCACTGTGCCCATCATATGCAGCCCCTTATGCCCATCATATGCAGCCACTTGTGCCCATCATATGCAGCCACTGTGTCATCAATTTCAGCCATTGTGCCCATCAAATGCAGCTACTGTGCCCATCATATGCAGCCATTGTGCCCTTCATATGCAGCAATTGTGCCCATCATATGCAGCCACTGTGTCCATAATAAGCAGCCATTGTGCCCATCATATGCAGCCACTTGTGCCCCATCAAATGCAGCAACTGTGCCCATCATATGCAGCCACTGTGCCCATCATATGCAGCCACTTGTGCCCATTATATAAAGCCACTTGTGCCCATCAAATGCAGCCACTGTGCCCATCAAATGCAGCCACTGTGCCCATCAAATGCAGCCACTTGTGCCCATCATATGCAGCCACTTGTGCCTGTCAAATGCAGCCACTTTTCCCCGTCATATGCAGCCATTTGTGCCCATCAAATGCCGCCACTTGTGCCCATCATATCCAGTCACTTGTTCCCATCAAATGCAGCCACTTGTGCCCATCATATGCAGCCACTTGTGCCCCTCAAATGCAGCCATTTGTGCCCATCATATGCAGCCACTTGTGCCCATCATATGCCACCACTTGTGCCCATTAAATGCTGCCACTGTGACGCCCACCCGCTGTCTGCAGCCAGTGACGGCGGCGAGCTGTGGGATGGCTCCTGTGTTCTTTATGCTTCCCCCTCTTCTTTTTTTCGGTCTGCTAGGCATCCAATCAGGGTGCATGTGTCTTCAGCCAATTAGGTGACGGATATTAGACCCGCGCTACCTGATTGGCAAAAAGGCCGTTTAGTGTTAGAAAAGCAAATATTCATTTGCTTTTCTAACACATCTGAGTGGACTGCAAGTGAAATGCTCCGCGCTCCAAGTCCACCTTTTTTGAAGCCTATTAGAGCCTATGGCTCTAAGCAGGTACTTAAAAAAATACCCCTGCCACTGGAATTCAGGCGCCTGACATCTGAAAAGGGGCCGGATGCCTGAATAAGGGGTGTCAGCAGCGGCTATGGATAGATTTATGCTATGTATGAATCTATCCTTTAGTCATAGAGTGGGTGGCTGGAGAGAGGGGGCGGCGCCCGTGCGCCCTTAATGGACAGGCCGCCCCTGATGCTAACAGTAACAATGCTGAATGAAAACGAGGGTGGAGAAATGACATCAATGTACAGCTTTTTCTACTTTGTCCAATAGGCAAACAGTGGGCATGTTCTTGACCAAATGATGTTAATGCAAGTCCAAAGACCTGCCTGTTATGTCAGTTAGGGGTGTCTCGATCACAAGCTTGGCTGCACAAAAATAATTTATCAAGTAAACAAGTTTCCAAATGTTTATTTTAACTGTGTTTTTATCTTTTTTGCCTGTAGGCTAGGCTAGGTTTACACTAGCGGCAGAGCTTGCCTCCTCTGAAAAGGTGGATAGTTTTTCATAGGCATTTGACAGGTGGTGAGGAAACGATATGTCACTTCCTTACCACTTACCACTCATATATTGCACACAGTTGCAGGGCATTTGCAGGATGGTCCCTATTCACTCAAATGGGTCTTGTTTGGTGATAGTACTGCCCACCAAACATGACAGAGAGGGATCATTGTAATTTTGTTGTTTAAATCACAATAAAGGCCTATTTATCTTATCTTATCTATCTTATCTCATTTAACTTTTTGCTGTGGTTGTGGCATGTGTACACCCCAACTGGCTGCCTTTGGGGGGGGGGGGGCAGTATAAATGCAGCTGAACCCAATCCCTACACCCCCCCACCACCACCATAAATATCAATGAGCCTTCAAGGAGAACTTTCATGGATTGATTTACAAAAGGCAAATAGAATGTGCATTTTGCACAGTTGCTCCAGAACTTAGTAAATGGGAATAAGTTCTGCTGACTTGCATCATCCAATCAAGTGCAAGCAAAAATGCTGTTTTGCTCTGGAGCAACTGCACTTGCAGAGGGGAACTGCACTTGGCAAAGTGCACAGTCTATTTGCCTTTAGTAAATCAACCCCTAAGTGTTTGGTGAGTGCACTTATTATTGTTATTGAGCATGTATGTTTTATAATATTGATTATTTTAGCTGTACATATGATCAAAATAATTTAAAAGTTAATTACCTATTTATTTTAGCAATCAAACTTACTGATTAATATACATTGTTTTACCCAAATCAGCAGATGGCTCTACAATCAAGAGAAAAACGTACCCAAGCTCAACCACTATATAGTACAGTTGGTGTGTAGAGTAGTCGGTGCTCTGGCTAATTAAGCTCACAAAAGATCCATAGAAAGTACAGGCCGGCAACTAGACAGCTTCTCCATAGAAAGTATTTATTTAAACAGTAGCGCAATAACATCATCCAAAAACTGACGCGTTTCGGCCTTAGGCCTTCATCATCATCACACATCAGGATTTTTTGGATGATGTTATTGCTGTAATGCTTAAAGAAATATTTTCTATGGAGAAGCTGTCGAGTTGCTGGCTTGTACTTTCCATGGCTCTACAATCAGTCTGTTAAAAATCACATATATAGTCTGCATTTACATGTGTAGACTACGCTGGATTTTGTTGTATAATTAAGAGTCACATTGAGTAGCCCCTGGTCCTGAATAGCATCATCCCATGTAAAGCCAGCACACATACTCTGTGTATAATTTTTAAATAATGATGTTTAAAGTGCAGGTCAAGCCAAAATAGTTTTCCTATTTTCAGATAGAATGAGGAAGGTTTAGAAACCCCCGTTGCATCTTTACTGATATTCAGGACTCTATAAGAGAGATTTATCCCTACTTCCTGTCATGGTTTCATAATATAGGAATGGAGGAAAAACCTAGACAAAAATAAAAATCTGACAGGGGTTCTAGTTTTCAAAAATCTTATTCTTTTTAAGAGAGACTTTTTTTCTGCATGTGTTGATTTTTGAAAATTCCTTCCACTTTCTGCCTGGTAAAATGTTGTCACTAGGATAAGAAGTGCGGGAAATATTTCTAACAGCGCCCTGAATAGCAATAAAACCCAATTCTAATGCTTCACTACTATATCCAAAACTAAAGAAAAAAGTTTTGGCTTAAAATACAGTACACTTTAAAAATGCAATTACCAGTATTTATTTTGAAGAATTATTAGAACTTTAAAAATGTAGCTAATGCATACTCAGTCTAAGTTTTATTATTAAAAAAAAAAAAAAAAAAGCTAATTTTCTTTAGGTTGCTTAAAACTTTAAAATGCTGCCTAAGGATTGTACACAGTCACAAAGAGAGCAGCACACTCCAGAGTATCACAGAATAGAAATCTCTGCAGACAGGCATGTAACCAAATGCCATATGCCCTAAAAAGCTAGCAACAGCAGTAAAGAGCCCTGGGAGATGTTTGTCATTAGCCCCTCAGTCAGCAGAGGTGGAAACTCATTCAGCCCCATGCTGGACTTTCATTATGGCAGATCTGAATCAGATGGTCTGTTTTATTCTCAGGCAGTGTAGTGTTACTGGGGATGCTGCCATCACTTATTCCTGAAAGTCACAACGGCTGCGCTTTCAATCCAGGAACATGCCAAGTGGACATCACAAAACACAGTGTTCTGCTGATTCTTAAGGAATGGCAGAGAGCTATTGTTTTATGGGAAATTGTTATACTTGAAAAGTGGTGTACAATATAATATAGCTGAACACAGTGATGAATGAGCAGACAGACAGCTGAAGTCCAAGAATACTTTTAACTCCATTTAAAGGACACAATGTATAAAACAATGCCATCCAATGCCACATAAATACTAATTTTACAAATGTTTTCAGTCAGGTTTAGGCCCCATACACATAGGTGTATTAAAATTGCTCCTATGCACGCCGGCTCTTTCTGCCAGGATCTTTCTGGGGAATGTTTTGCCCATGTGCATGAGGCCTTAGGAAAAAACATAACTCCATCAAGGTGCTTCAAGCAATTACAAGCTGCAAAGAGCAAGAATACAAGGCCTCATTCACACTGGCACTGACAAAGCTGCACTTCGATGCATTTGGAGGACAATTTATAAACACATATATATTAGGGTTGCCACCTCATCCCTTTAAAACCGAACACATATTAATTACACAGGTTCTCTGACTGATTAACCAGTTGCCGACCGGGCCATAGCCGAAAAAGACGGCTACAGCGCGGTCGGCTTATTCTGGGTGGGCGTCTATGGACGTCCTCCCAGAATCTTGCTCCCGCGCGTCCCCTGGGGCACGCACCCGGGAACATCCGTGACCGCCAGGTCCAGAAGAACCGGCGCATCACGTATCATGGTAAACGGCCGCTGATAGCGGCCGTTTACCACGTGATCACTTCATCAAATTACGGAGAGATCACTTGTAAACATGACATGACGCCGGTTCCTCCCTCCCCTCTCTGTACCGATCTGTACAGTGCGAGGGGGGAGGGGGAGAGATCGTTTGCAGCAGCGCTGTGGGCTGGATCTGTAGTGCCACAGCACTGCTCAGTTCGCATACTCTGCAATACTCTGCACTACTATGTCAATACTCTGCAGTACTCTGCCCATACTCTGCACTACTATGCCAATACTCTGCAGTACTCTGCCCATACTCTGCAATACTCTGCCAATAATCTGCAGTACTCTGCCAATACTCTGCAATACTCTGCTAATATTCTGCAATAATCTGCAATACTCTGCCAATACTCTGCAATAATCTGCCAATACTCTGCAATACTCTGCAATACTCTGCCAATACTCTGCAATACTCACCAATATTCTGCCAATACTCTCAAATAATCTGCAATACTCTGCAATACTCTGCCAATACTCTGCAATACTCGCCAATACTCTGCCAATACTTGCCAATACTCTGCCAATACTCGCCAATACTCTGCAATAAATTTTAACAGAAACAAAGAAATTTTTTTTTTTTGTACCGAATTTTCAGTCTTTTTTGATTTATAGCGCAAAAAATAAAAAACCCAGCGGTGATTAAATACCACCAAAAGAAATGGGTACAGTGTTGCTTGAGTGAGTAATTGTCATTCAAAGTGTGAGAGCACCGAAAGCTAAAAATTGGTCTGGTTAGGAAGGGGGTTTAAGTGCCCAGTGGTCAAGTGGTTAAGGTGGTACTTAAACTCACTTGGTGCCTTATCTGCATTAAATTAGCCACAGAACCTGAGTAATTCATATGTGTTCGGGTTTAAAGGGATGAGGTGGCAACCTTAATATATATGCATAGCTCACAACTGTCCCTGATTTCGAGGGACTGTCCTTGATTTGGAGAAATGTCCCTTTTTCCTCCTCATTTGTCCCTCATTTTGGTCTGCTCTATATAGTTGTATATAAAATGCACTTTTTATCTTTCAAAAAGTGTTTCCCAGCGCTAAACCTTTTATCAAAATTCTAAATTGCTGCATTTGTAAATTTTAAAAGCCAGTATAAAGGAATAGTAGTGGTAAAAAAAAAGCCCACGTGGATTTAGTTAACCTTTTTATTTGGGTAATTTTCCTTTTAAGAGGATGTGGCGGGGGGCGTGTCCTATGCCTACATATGTTTGGTAGTAGGTGTCCCTCATTCCCCATCTCAAAATGTTGGGAGGTATGCATATGCTTGTAATGATTTAAAATAGTATAAATAACACTGTGCATTAAAGTGATTGTAAAGGCTCGCTTTTTTAAAAGAAAATAACAAACATGTTATACTTACCTCCTCTGTGCAGTTGTTTTTACACAGAGCAGCCCAGATCCTCCTCTTCTTGGGTCCCTCTTTGCTGCTCCTAGCCCCTCCCTCCTTTGAGTGCCCCTCAGCCAGCAGCTTGCTACAGGTTGTCACCCAAGCCGAGTCAGAGCTCCTTGAATCCATTCAGACAGGGAGCCCCGACCTGGCCCCACCACCTTTCTCCCCTGATTGGACTGAATGATTTTAATTGACAGCTGCGGGAGCCAATAGCGCTGCTTCTCTGTCTCAGCCAATTAGTAGGAGTGTACTGGATGGCTGAGGGGATTGTGGACATTGCTGGAGAGAGAAGGGGCTCAGGTAGGTAATTAGGGGGGTGTTGGGGGGCTGCTACACACAGAAGGTTTTTTATCTTAATGCATTAAGAATGCATTAAGATAAAAAAACCTTCTGCCTTTACAACTCCTTTAAACTGAATTTAGAGAAAAGAGTTTGCTGTGCATCCAGGGATAGATTAGATGCATCTGAACATGGCTAAAAGGATGTAAAATGATATTAACACACATAGGCTTCATGCACAGTGGGGCTTTTGTAAACACTTTTCTCCTAGCAGGAGAAAAGCAGCTTGAAATACGCACCTGAGTCGTGTTTTTGCAAATTGCATTTAGGCGTGTCATTCACTTGAGCATTTGTTTATTTTATTGGGCAGAATATTAAAATATTTATTCTGCCCATTGAAATTAAAAAATGCTCGAGCACTAAACGCATGCAGCGCTTAGGCAAGTTTAGATGCATTTACACATGTTTAGATGCGTCAGGCGATTTTTCTACCCAAAAGCTCCTCTCCTGAACACAATTTAGGTGCTTTCAGATTGCCTATATGTGCATGGACACAACATAGAGGGGTTTTTCGTTCTTTCCCTATTGGATGAACTGACGTGATCAGTTCTTGAAAGCTGTGTACTAACAATCAGATTATCATACAATCACTTCGAAGGGTATCTTCCCGTATGATTTTCTCATCGTGTGTACAGGCCATAAGGTAAAGGTGCATTTAATTGCAGGAGAACTTGAGAGGCATAAAGTTTGTTTTTCCTGCCCAGATAATTCCTCCTACATTTGGATAACCTAAACACAGGAGTGTTAAGCCTCATACAAACGATCAGATTTTCCGAGCGGAAATGTGTGATGACAGGCTGTTGGTGGAAAATCTGACCGTTTGTATGCTCCATCGGACAATTGTTGGCCACTTTCCGTGGACAAATGTTGGATGGCAGGTTTATAAATTTTCCGGGGACAAATGTCTGTTGTCGGATTTTCCGAGTATGTGTACACAAGTCCATCGGACAAAAGTCCAAAGTACAAACACGCATGCTCGGAAGCAAGGACGAGCCAGAAGAGGTTGGTCATGTAAAATAGCGTTCATAATGGAGAATTAACATTCGTGACATGGCAAATTATGAAATCTCGAAATGCATCGCACATTATCTTCTTCTTTAACCACCTCAATACAGTGCACTTACATCCCCTTCCTGCCAAGTACAATTTTCAGCGCTCTCACAGTTTGAATGACAATTACTCATGCAACACTGTACCCATATGAAACTTGCGTCCTTTTTTTCACACAAATAGAGCTTTCTTTTGGTGGTATTTAATCACTAGTGGATTTATTATTTTTTGTGCTATAAATAAAAAGGACCGTAAATTTTGTGAAAAAAATGCCTTTTTCTTTGTTTCTGTCATAAAATTTTGCTAATTAGTAATTTTTCTTCCATAATTTTGGCCAAAATTTATACTGCTACATATCTTTGGTAAAAAATAACCCAGATTAGTGTATATTATTTGGTCTTTGTGAAAGTTATAGAGTTTACAAACTATGGTGCCAATCACTGAAAATTGATCACATCTGATCAGACCTTCAGTACATCAGGTGAATCTCATTTCTTGAGACATTAACAAGTCAAGAATGTACAAATTCCCTCCAAATGACCCCTTTTTAGAAAGTAGACATTCCAAGGTATTAAGTAAGTATCATGGTGAGTTTTTTTAAGTTGTCATTTTTTCCCACAATTCTTTGCAAAATAAATATTTGTATTTATTTATTTATTTTTACAAAATTGTCATATTATCAGGTTATTTCTCACACACAGTATATTCATAGAACAAATTACACCCCAAAATACATTTTGCTACTCTTCCTGAGTATGGCGATACCACATGTGTGAGACTTTTACACAGCCTGGACACATACAAAGGTCCAACATTGAAGTAGCACCTTCAGGCGTTCTATGAGCATAAATGACACATCTCATTTCTCTATAACCACCTATTACACTTTTGAAGGCACTGGAGCACCAGGACAATGGAATTGCCCACAAAATGACCCCATTTTGGAAAGCAAACACCCCAATGTCTAATCTATGAGGCATAATGAATCATTTGAACGGTTAATTTTTTTCCAGAAATTTTTGGAAAATGTGGAAAAAAAATAAAAACGCATTTTTTTTTACACAAAGTTGTCAATTTATAAGATATTTCTAACACATAGCATGTATATAGCAGATAGCAAGAAACCCCTGTATAACTAGTATGCCTCCAGAGAATGGCAGCTTCAGCCTGTGGATCCCACACAGGCATTTGGCTTTGTGACTGATTTTATTTTTAATAGGAAGTCCAAGCTTGAATTCAAGTATGGTGTTTAATAATTAAATTTGAATATTTTCCAAACATATTTTCTTTCCTATTGCTAAGAATTTAGTAGTGGAGAACAATTTTGGACCCTTTAATTTGAGGGTCCTTCCACCCCTGCAGGGTGGATCCCTACTATAGGAGGCCAACTATATAGAAGAAAGATCAATAGATTCAGAAAATTTTATTTGCACTTGGACATAAGTTAAGTAATCAAATAGCAGCACCCATAAGTAACTTACTAGTGTATTGCAAAATTAAAGGGGAACCCCAGCATTGAGTTTTTCTCTTAAATGCCTTAAATACCCCATTTAAAAAAAAAAAAAAAACTATACACACCTTTTCCCAGCAGTCCTCTTGCTGCTCTGGTGATATCACAGGATCTTCCTCTCATTCTGTTAGTGGGAGATAGGCATTCCTCCTGGCGAGGCTCACATACTGCAATGATGTGTGAACGCCTCTTTGTCCTGAAATATTGTGAGCATAGTCTATGTGATACCCCCAGGGGTGTGTGAATGACAGACAACAAAATAGCAATGGATGTTGTTCTGTCCGAAGTAGTTCATTGGTGGTGGATGGAGAAAGAAGAGATGAGTAGAACCTTGTTTTTTTTTTGGGGGGGGGGGTTCTGCTTTAATCCAGGCACTAACAGACTCAAGCAAAACCTGTTACTTTATCCAATTTGTAAACTACTGCATAACTTGTGTGCTCCTGTTTTTTTTTTTTTAAGCAGATTCATTAGACTTTTTTAGTGCATTAATTATCTGTGAAATTGCTGACATACCAATAATAAAAAAGTAATGCAATATATCATATAAAGGTTTACTTAGATCTCTCAGTCTACAGGCGGTTTCTATAGTGTAATGGGGCATTCAGCAGACTTTTTCTCTTAGCCACAATTATTCCTACAAAAATATGCTTTGAAAATCTAATAAAAGCTGTTTAAGACTATAATAAAAAAAATGGCAGACCTACTAAAAAACAACCACATTAAATGAAAATATTTGTCCTTTGGTTAAAGCAGGGAAGTCCACTCTGTCCTGTCACTATTCTCTGAATGAATGAAGTTTGTCTCTGGGTTGTAGTTTTTTTTTTTTCTTTTAAGAATTACACATAGTGAGTGCTAGCAGCCATGAGAGCTGTGTCAAGGCGCCATCTACTGATTAACTTTATTGTTACAGTCCTGAAAAGGTTAGCTCAATCCGACATAAGCAATAAATCATTGATATGTTTTGCCATTTCAAGTTCACCTGCAAATAAAAAAATACATTTCATCTCACTTAGCCTATCTTAAAGCATCGCTAAGCAATTTAGTTGGTATGTTTGTTAATTCTTTATTCCAATTGCTTCCCCTTGGCTAATCACCTGATTTAGATGAGATGCACTTTAATGTGAATATGGTGCAATTGTAGTAATTGGATAAACATTGTTCTTCAATTTCAACTTTGACCGTTTTCAAATATGCAAAAAGAGAAGGTTGCATGTATAATTTACATACAAATCTACCCAAGAAATAACACATATCTATTTTAATAGTTTTAGTTCGTAAAAGATAACAGCTTCATAATGAGTCAATAGAGGTCATTGTCTTAATTATTTAGAAACGGGAATATATAACATTCCAGGATATTTAAAAACAATTTATATTGCAGGCCGGATAATTCTTTAATGTTTGTGCAGTGAGTGTTTGCAGTGAGCTAAGCTACAATTGGTCTTATTCATCAAAGTCTGAAGTGGGAACTGTCTGTATCCTTTTAGTCTACTGCTACAGTATGTCAGAATAAAAAGAAAAATAAGACTGGTTGTTCTGGGCAGACATTCTGTCTTTAGAGAATTTGATAAGTCCAGTGCTTTGCTATTCTAAAAAAAGACCAGCACAGATATTTGAAGCTGATAACTAATCAGAGGTCCCACAGGCAACCTGTATACAATATAAATATATTGCTTGATACCATTTTGCAGCTATACCTTGTTAACTTTTTATGGAGGCCATATACCTGTTTGTGAACGATATACTGTAGGTATGAGTGATCAAAAATACGTGAAACAGAATCATCACCAATGAAATATTGCATGAGCCAACCACATGCAGTATTGTTTTGCACTTTCTGAATGACTGAAAGTATCATTTGAATATATGATCTACGAGTCATAAATCTAACTGATCTATTAAAAAAGATGTTTCAAGTGATCTATTTTATGGTCTGTTTTCTAATACATACGCAAGATATATTTTTCAAGCTTGTAGAAGTCACTGTCAAAAATCCACCATTGCTGATCGACAGAGCTTATTGGATTGAAAGAATGGAGAGCCTTGGCTTTGCAATTTTTATTCAGTTTAATCAGTTTAGTTGATAGTTTTGAATGATCAATTGACCATGTTAATCTTTGTGTTCACCATTAGATGATAACTGTGCTGTCATCCTAAAGGTAAATTACATTTTGGTCCACTTGTTTTGTTGAGCATCATTTTAACCCACAGAAAGGCACAGGACTAATTCTTTGCTCTTGGTACCTTATGAATTTATATTTATCCTTAAATTAGTCAAAGTTACATGATCTATATACAAAAGTAAAGTTGATCCAGGGATAATCCGATTGCCTCTCTGTGATCAGGAAGGATTTTTTTCCCCTGCTGTAGCAAATTGGATCCTGCTTTTTTGTTTTTTTTTTTTATTTCCTCTCGATCATCTGTTATTCAAACAGTGATATAGGCATATGCAGTTGTTTACTTTGTATGCCTTTAATTTAAAGGTTTTTAGTATCAAGTCAAATGAACTGTGCAAAGTATGGGTCGCTGGACATAAGACAAACCCAGCAAGAGTTTGCGAACCCCGAACACAGAACATTATTGGACACTGCCAGGGAAACATGTACCAATAAAAAATTTAAAAATACCATTCAACAGAGAGGGGATCTTTTAATGTGGCCTAAAACAGGGGACTCCAACCCCCGGGCCATGGACTGGTGCCAGTCCATGGCCTGTTGCTGACCGGGCTGAACAGCAGGAGATGAGCAGTGACCGTGGTCCGGGATGGTCACCTCCTGCTGTGTGACCATGCCTGTGTGTCTTCTCCCGACTCCTCCGCCCACCCAGCCAATGATGTCATCCAATCAGCATGGCAAGGAGGCAGGAAGTTCTGCAGATCAGAATGGAGAGCTCCTCCTGCCCCTGCCTGCTGATAGAATGACATTGTTGGGCAGACAGGGAAGCCAGGAGAGGACACGGACTGATCACAGCCTTTGCCCTGCTAAAGGCAGTAGCTCTGTGCAGCGGAGGCAGAGATCAGAATAAGGAAGAGTGATATTAGGGAGGAAAGGGGGGCAGACTGCAGGGGCACTGTGATGGACAGACTGCATGGGCACTGTGATGGGCAGGTTGCAGGGGCACTGTGATTGGCAGACTCCAGGGGCACTGTGATGGGCAGACTCCAGGGGCACTGTGATGGGCAGACTGCAGGGTAAATGTGGTGAGCAGACTCCAGGGGCACTATGATGGGCAGACTGCAGGGGCACTGTGATGGGCAGACTGCAGGGGCACTGGGATCGGCAGACTGCATGGGCACTGTGAGGGTTAGGTTGCAGGGGCACTGTGATTGGCAGACTCCAGGGGCACTGTAATGGGCAGACTCCAGGGGCACTGTGATGGGCAGACTGCAAGAGCACTATGATGGGCTGACTGCAGGGGCTCTGTGATGGGCAGAGGGAAGGGGCTTTGTGATGGGCAGACTGCAGGGGCACTGTGATGGGCAGACTGCAGGGACATTGTGATGGGCAGACTGCAGGGGCACTGTGATGGGCAGATTGCAGGGACACTGTGATGGGCAGACTGCAGGGGCACTGTGATAGGCAGATTTCAGAGGCACTGTGATGGACAGACTGCAGGGGCACTGTGATGGGTAGACTGCAGAGGCACTGTGATGGACAGACTGCAGGGGCACTGTGGTGGGCAGACTGCAGGGGCACTGTGAAGGGCAGACTGCAGGGGTACTGTGATGGGAAGACTGCAGGGGCACTGTGATGGCAGATTGCAGGGGCACTGTAATGGGCAAACTGCAGGTGCAATGTGATGGGCAGATTGCAGGGGCACTGTGATGGGCAGACTGCAGGGGCACTGTGATGGGCAGTTTGCAGGGGCACTGTGATTGGCAGACTGCAGGGACACTGTGATGGGCAGACTGCAGGGGCACTGTGACGGAGTTGGCTGTAATTGCTAGGGGCACTGTAATATAAAGGGCACTGCACTGTAGAGGAGTATTGTAATCATTACAGTGCCCCTTTACAGTGTAGTCCCTTTTACCTCACAGTGCCCCCTTTACAGTGCAGTCCCCTTTACATCACAGCCCACCTTTACATTACAGTGCTCCCTTTACTTCACAGTGCTCCCTTTACTTCACAGTTCCCCCTTTACTTCACAGCCCCCTTAACATTACTGTGCCCCCTTTACAGTGCAGTCCTCTTTAAATCATACCCCCCTTTACAGTATATTGCCCCCTTTACATAGCAGTCCCTGTTACATTAATGTAAAGGGGCACTATAACGTAAAGGGGGGCTGTGATGTGAAGGGGAACTGAGGACACTGATATAAAGGGGGGACTGTGCTGTAAAGGGGGGCTGAGGACAGACTCTGTAACTACCCCCCCTTCCCCCCGATCCCTGGGAAAATTGGCTGCCATGAAACTGGTCCCTGATGCCAAAAACGTTGGGTACCGCTGGCCTAAAGGGCAACATTGGAAATCCCCAAATCTCCTAAATAACATGCTTAGGGGATGCCTTAAAAGTGCTCATGCATTTGCTGAGCAGTAATACGTAACCCTTTAAAAGTGAATGGTTTGTTTACAAACAGTGGATGGGGATCAGTTTTTTTAGTTTTAAGTGGCAGTAAGTCCGCCAGCAGATCCGCCTATTTAGCAGGGGATGTCTCAGTTGAGCCCAGCTAAGCAGGCGGAAGACATCCGTGAATACTCTGCTGATGCAGAGCAGCCACGGACACAGCCTGCTGTCCTCTATAGACTGTCTAATGGAAATTAACCGCCTGTCCGTTTCCATCCAACTGTCATCTAATCCGCCAGGCGGACAGGATCAGATGTCGGCAGGTGTCAACGGATGAAATTCCATTGACATGCGCCGATTCATACAGAGCAATGGATGGTCCAATCAGGTCCACCTGAAAAACTGACAGGCGGACACAATCGGTCCGTCAATGTGAAAGGGGCCTAACACTTTTTCCACTAAATGATAGATTCTTAGCTGGCTGATGTTTGTAAACAAACTAGCAATGCATCATGTGCGCCGCCATTGACCAACTATGTTTACAAACACCAGCTAGACAGGGATCTGTCATTTGCAACAAAAGTAGTGCCAGGGAAGCAATGTTGAGCAGTAGATCTTTGTGACAGCATATATACATTGTCAGGCAGCAGGGAAACAACATCATTGAGGGACATTGTTTATTAATTTACAAAGAGTTTTTTCATGATGTGGGTGTATTTTTTTGCTTTTTACATTTTTGGAGGAATGAGTAACAAGGGGTACTAATGCATTAATGCATCCAGCACTTATTCCCCTAGGGGGTGAATATCTGTGGTCCCCTTATTATAAAAATTCTACTAAGTCCTCCCCCAAACCCTCACCTTTTGGAGAACAGGGTGAGGCCATTGTTCCCTCAACATGGCACAAAATACCTTGCAAGAGGGGAAGTTTTGCCACTCTCTTTGCAAGATATCCTTCCAATGTTCAGGGCATGTGAACTGGTACGGTCCAGAAGTGAAAGGCACACATTTACTGACCCCCTTTTCCTGGCCACCCAGGTTGCATTCCAGAATAAATGTCAGGATTGTGTTTTCCTTTGTAATGTATACTGTACCTTTACAATAACAATAAACAATAGAATAGAAATTCATTACGGGGTGGGGGGGGGGGGGCTGTGAACCTACTGTGTAACCCTTGTTACTCATTCCCCCAAAAATCTAAAAAGCAAAAAAAGACACCCACATCATGAAAAAACTCTTTGTCCCTCAATTTAAATCCGACTTCAATGGCATTGTCCAGCAATCTACTGTAGATCCTCATCAATCATGATGACTCTTCACCTGATGATGTTTCCTCCAAACAATACCAGGCCAAGCTTCCTCCCTTGCAAGTCACCTTTCCCCCATGTTGAGGGGACAAGGTACTCACCCCAGCAAACTGGAAGCTGCCTTTATAAAAGGGGGGCCCTAGATATCCAGCCCTATCCAGGAAAATGAGTGCAGGGTGAATCAGTACCTCATTTTACAAACAAAATGTAAAACATGAAAAAACATAAACGCCCCCCCCCCCCCATGTAAATTTAATGTAATTCACGTAATTCATTTATGTAGTTCCTTGTCAACCATTACAACTTTCGGTTCCACAATGTTTTCACACCACCACTGAGTTCTGCTGCTCAACATTGTTGATCTGTAAAACTTCTACTGTAAAATGTCAGTTACCTGTCAGCTACTATATGTAAACAAACCAAACAAGGATCCTGGTTGATACTGTTTATCTGTCACAATATATGAAAGAGCTGAGTATGAAAAATTTCATCCTGGATCCCTGGCTGCTACCACTGCATGATGAAATATCCCTGACTGATCTTTGTAAACAAACATCAGCCAGAGATCTATCATTATCTGGCATTTAGTAGCGATCCCGAGTGAAATCATTCAACATTGACTATGTTGTATATTGTGATCAAAAGTAATTTTAGAGCACTGGGAAGCAGGAATTGTCTAACCAAAAACTATGTAACAGGAAGCAGGTGGGGGACACAAAACATGCTAATGAACAACAAAGCAGGGTGCTGGTGGCAGCAAATAAATAAAATATACTGTTGTGGCTATCCTCATTTATTTTTTATTTTTAAAAAGCATCTTGTCCCCATCATGATGAGAAAAAGGGCCTCTCCCCAACAACCCTGGCCCATTGGTTATGGAGGTCTCTGGGTAAGGGACATCTGGAAGCCCCATTTAACAATAAGAGGACCTCTCTATACCAGCCTCCCCTTTGTGAATGAGAAAGGGATACCACAATGTAAATCCACCATGAATATCATTGTCTCACAATGCAGATTCATGTCATTCACACTAAATCACACTCGCCGACCCGCTGAAAGAAAGAAAAACCCACCAACCACTAACACGATCCACTCCTGTCATTTAACTTAAATAGAAGGAAATCTCTCAGTCCCAACTGCTAAAGTAAACATATTTTGTCAATGGATAATAGACAGCAGCACCTGCTCCACCTATAAAATATATTTTATCCCAATGTGATACTCCGTGTCTGTGACTTATACATTATCTATATCATATATATATCTATATCCTATGGTGACTTCTAATGGATGTAACAAATAAATGATACTATAGTGAAATTTAACATATAAAGTGCATATATTAATGACTGTGTGAACCAAAGTCCAATGTGTATAATTCATCAGATAATTCAATAGAAATATATTCTTTACAGTGACAATTTAAAGTGCATATAGTGATGGCTGTGCAAAAAGTATTCTCCTTGTGAAAAAGTGCTATAGTGCTCCGTGTCCCATTAGTGTCAATACATTCACCTCATGGGGGCTGTAAATATCCACACTCACCAGATATGCTGGACTCCCTTGCCTTATATTAAGAGGAGTCTACTGTGCTTGTAGGTCATTAATGGGGACCAATCCCAGAATAAAAATAATGGCATATTCATCCAGTGGGATGTACTCCCTGGTGCTCTACTATGAATCTAATGAATGATTGAAGGGGGAGTGCTATTCACCACGACAAGCCTATTTAAGAGACTGGAATGCAAGGGAGCGTTCTGCTTTTGATAACGTCGCACATATATGATGAAGCACGTCAAGATGACTCTCTCACACATCATCACTGGCCCAGAGAGTGAAACACATGCTATGCAGTAAGCAGCAACCACGTTTCACACACGAGCAGGGCTAAAGTTTCATTGTGGTGACGTCCAGTTCTGTCATACTGACAATTTTAATAACATTTGCATGGATTATTTATTATATATGCTGCTGTTTTCCAATAAATCATCTGATGATTTTACTCTATGAGGAGTTTCTTTTCCATATACTGCACATTGCACATTTTTGTCCCTGGAGCCCCGGAGTCATCAGCGGAGGTAACCCATCATAGAGGGAGCAACCAGGGGATATCATACTGGGATTGGTCCCCATTAATGGTAATGACCTAGCATAGTAGACTCCTCTTGTTATAAGGGAAGGGAGTCCAGCATATCTGGTGAGTGTGGAAATTTACAGCCCCCATGAGGTGGATGCATTGACGCTAATGGGACACGGAGCACTACAGCACTTTTTCACAAGGAAAATACTTTTTGCACAGCCATCACTATATACACTTTAAATTGTCACTGTAAAGAATTTATATTTCTATTGAATTATCTGATGAATTTATTCACATTGGACTTTGGTTCACACAGCCATCTATACACTGTATGCACTTTAATTGTAAATTTCACTGTTGTATCATTTATTTGTTACATCCATTATAAGTCACCATAGGATATACAGTGGGGACGGAAAGTATTCAGACCCCCTTAAATTTGTCACTCTTTGTTATATTGCAGCCATTTGCTAAAATCATTTAAGTTCATTTATTTTCCTCATTAATGTACACACAGCACCCCATATTGACAGAAAAACACAGAATTGTTGACATTTTTGCAGATTTATAAAAAAAAAAAAACTGAAATATCACATGGTCCTAAGTATTCAGACCCTTTGCTGTGACACTCATATATTTAACTCAGGTGCTGTCCATTTCTTCTGATCATCCTTGAGATGATTCTTCACCTTCATTTGAGTCCAGCTGTGTTTGATTATACTGATTGGACTTGATTTGGAAAGCCACACACCTGTCTATATAAAACCTTACAGCTCACAGTGCATGTCAGAGCAAATGAGAATCATGAGGTCAAAGGAACTGCCTGAAGAGCTCAGAGACAGAATTGTGGCAAGGCACAGATCTGGCCAAGGTTACAAAAAAATTTCTACTGCTCTTAAAGTTCTTAAGAGCACAGTGGACTCCATAATCCTTAAATGGAAGATGTTTGGGATGACCAGAACCCTTCCTAGAGCTGGCCGTCCAGCCAAACTGAGCTATCGGGGGAGAAGAGCCTTGGTGAGAGAGGTAAAGAAGAACCCAAGAATCACTGTGGCTGAGCTCCAGAGATGCAGTCGGAAGATGGGAGAAAGTTGTAGAAAGTCAACCATCACTGCAGCCCTCCACCAGTCGGGGCATTATGGCAGAGTGGCCCAACGGAAGCCTCTCCTCAGTGCAAGACACATGAAAGCCCGCATTGAGTTTGCTAAAAAACACCTGAAGGACTCCAAGATGGTGAGAAATAAGATTCTCTTGTCTGATGAGACCAAGATAGAACTTTTTGGCCTTAATTCTAAGCAGTAGGTGTGGAAAAAACCAGGCACTGCTCATCACCTGTCCAATACAGTCCCAACAGTGAAGCATGGTGGTGGCAGCATCATGCTGTGGAGGTGTTTTTCAGCTGCAGGGACAGAACGACTGGTTGCAATCAAGGGAAAGATGAATGCAGCCAAGTACAGGGATATCCTGGACGAAAACCTTCTCCAGAGTGCTCAGGATCCCAGACTGGGCCGAAGGTTTACCTTCCAATAGGACAATGACCCTAAGCACACAGCTAAAATAATCAAGGGGTGGCTTCACAAAAACTCCGTGACTGTTCTTGAATGGCCCAGCCAGAGTCCTGACTTAAACCCACATCTCTGGAGAGACCTAAAAATGGCTGTCCACCAACGTTTACCATCCAACCTGACAGAACTGGAGAGGATCTGCAAGGAGGAATGGCAGAGGGTCCCCAAATCCAGGTGTGAAAAACTTGTCGCATCCTTCCCAAGAACTCATGGCTGTATTAGAACAAAAGGGTGCTTCTACTAAATACTGAGCAAAGGGTCTGAAAACTTAGGACCGTGTGATATTTCAGTTTTTCTTTATTAATAAATCTGCAAAAATGTCAACAATTCTGTGTTTTTCTGTCAATATGGGGTGCTGTGCGTACAATAATGAGGAAAAAAATGAACTTAAATGATTTTAGCAAATGGCTGCAATATAACAAAAAGTTAAACATTTAAGGGGTCTGAATACTTTCCGTCCACACTGTAGATATCTATATGATATAGAAAAGGTATACATCACAGACACGGAGTATCACATTGGGGTCTAGTATATTTTATAGGTGGAGCAGGCTCTATCTATTATTCATTTATTTCCAAATTTCCATCCAGTAGGGACAGTATTGACAGCAGCGGCTCAAACACATTGCCATCTATTACCTAGGTGCAAGTGTTTTATACTACATATTTTGTCAATGACATCATAAGGATCCACATGACCAAATATGGAACACTGACCGAATACAGAAGCAAACATACCCTTAGCATGGAAATAGTACCTATCCAGGGGGTGTACCCTGGTAAAATACCTTGTCCCCATGTTAACTGCTTTCAATGGAGCTACTTCTCTCATCTAATCAAGAGAACCCCTACTGGGGCTCTTGCATATAATTGGACTGGAAGTGCATTCACAAGCGTTATTGCACCCTTAAGCTTATTGCACCCCAAGCATGTTGTTTAAAGAAATTGTGTATTTTTGAATGTTGTGCTTTAAGCCTTATTATAAGTACTGGTCCCCACTGAAATGTATTTTTGTACATTTTTTTGCAGTGGTACATGTCTGCTTTGTCCTGTGAAAATGGCTTTGTTTACACTGTGAAGCTGGCCAAGAAATGTCATTTAGCAGCAAATGGTATTTTACTTTGTAAATGTCTCTTATGCTTTAGTAGATCTGACAGGTGTGCCACTTCACGGGCAGGTTTTAGGCATCCCCAAACATGTTATTTAAGCCTTACAAAAAAGAGCTGCTTAATGCGTAACTATTTTCTTTTTTTTTGCATTGGTAAATACCCCTTGAAAATGGAGGGAATTGATTTTCAAGATTTCCCGACTACTGAATACAACAAGCTTCACATAAAAATTTACTTCTTGTGGATTTTTGGCCATGTTCACCAAACATGACCATGAATTAAACCCAAACAGATTTGCCCATCACTACTGATAATCTATTTGATTAAAAGAAGAGGACTATACAATGAATAACTGTTGCTGATAAAACCTGTAAAAAAACCTGAAAAATATTCTAATTTTTTAAGCATTAATATAGAACAACCTTTGCCATCACAAGTAGGATATCACAATTGCAGGAAGCTACATCCCTCTACTCTACCAATTTGAAGAGCTATAAGGGATTCTCTTAACTAGTCAACTCATAATAGCCTGCGCTGAAGCTAAAGCAGCAAAGGTAGAGGACTAATGAGAAGAAAATCGTTCTTAAAGTGTATTTCTACTTCTGCAGTCAAACTGGGATAACAGCTACTTTATATTTGTTGCGTGTTCCCCTTAACATAGCATGACCTAAAATAAATTTCAATTTTTTTTGGCTTACCTATGTAAGTGCTTTTTGTTTGCTTAAAAACCCTATTTAGTATTCCACTTGTATGTAATGTTAAGGAGGAGGTTAAGGGGTAATGTTTACCATAATTAACCCTAGAAATGTTTTTTTTTTTAATTCTTTTTAGGTATGCTGTGTGAATTGGAACACATAACATAAATTTGAGTAGGGGATGGTAAAAGAAATTTGAGTTGGGGAATTCAAATTTGACTGCAAAGGTGTTAATAGACTATAAGGTTGAAGCTTGAAATAAACAGGCAAGCAAGCACAGGCCCAATCATAAGCCATAAAGATTCAAGTAGAGACTGAGGTGGGAGCAAAGACTGTACAGGTTAAGTCAGAAGCTTGGCTATAAGTTATCCAAATTAAAAATGAAGGAAGTGGCAGTCCTAGCTAAGCTCAGAGTCTCCAAACAAGCTTTAAAGGAAGAATCTCATTGTCCCATCTAGATAACCTCTGATGACCCTGCAAGGAGGACCTTGCAATTTGTCCCAAGCACGTTTGATGACAACACAATTGCTCTGAATGCTTTAAATCCTGTGCACCATCCTACAGTTCATTCACCTGCAAGAGAAACTGTAGCAGTCAACCTCACAGAGCAGAATATATGTTTAAGATGCACAGTGCTAAAAGTACTAAATAATAAATACATACAAAAATCACCAATACTAATATAAGTGATAAAAAATTATGCTAAAAAAGGTGCTATACATTATATGCATAAATAACAATATAGACTGCTAAAAGTACTAAATGTGCAAAGTGCAGAGTGTATTTTAGGTAAATTGTGATTTATCAATTAGTGGTCACTGATAGCAACCAGAGTTGTAACCACTTTGTAAAAAATGAAAAATGTGGTCAAAGTAATCCAAAAACAATGTGATCTTTCAATCACGTTACACAAAAAAACATGACCTTTAAAACAATGATGATCAAGTGCAACCAATTTGTTATGCAATTTGCATAAAGTACAAAGCGTAATCAGTACATTCCAGGCCAAACTGAGCTTTTAGTTTGTAATATTGCGATGATAATTTCTGGCCCACCGCAGATAAGTTTTGTGCTTAACCAAATCTGTAGTATCCAGTAGTACCCATGCTCTTTAAGGGTTTTTTTGTGCCCTTCCCCAAGTTTAGTTTGACTCACCAGATCATCACTAGATAACTGCAAAAATCACCCTAGTGCATCAGACACATCTTTACATCCCAGGTTGATGATGCCCAATGCAGTGACCCACTTACCATCATAGACCTTTCTGAACCCAGGTTGCCAAATTGTTTGTAAAGTTCCTATGACCAGTCACACACTGCTGGAGATTCACACTATGAGACCCCAAGATGCAAAACCTCCACTTGGATTGAATCCATCCTCTACTTGTTTTTCTCCTACAACACCTCAGGTAAATGGTATCATCACTTTCAGCAACAGTGAAAGGACACCTGGGGTGACAAGGCCCGAACAAACAGATACATCAGACCTTGCAAGGTACATGGCTCGCATAGAATGTGTTAATACCATCCTTTTGAAGTTTGATGATCACACAGAGAACAACAGGAGTGGGGGGGGGGGTCACATTTAAGTCAGAAGCTCAGGACCTTAACACCCCGCCTATGCAATAGCTTGATCAGCTTATTGGATGGTCAGGCCCTCCATCTTCTTATTGTGTTAAGGGACTCAAAACTGCTCAAATCCACAAACCACACAAATGTCTTATTCTTGCATGCATGTGAGGAATTAGCGGAAACTTATGGAAACCCTGAAGTCATCAAACTTGCTTTATTTAAAACATTGCAGTACTTCCATACATTTTCCAGCAGGGACAATCAGATGTTCCAGGAATTGAGTGATTTTTTTCTTGAACTCAAAATTGCAAAGAACAACCAACACTTACCAGGCCTTAGACTTGTTTGTTTATAGCACAACTTCGGGCAAAAAAAGTTTCCCCTTGCAGTGGGGCTGTACTCACACAAGATCCTCCCTGCACAAGACCGATCCCTGTGGCTCCTGCCCCAACCCCCCACACGGTCCAGCGGACCTGAACAGTGAACTGTTCCTGACATCAGTAAGCCCATAGACCTACTCTGCACATGAGGATGTCAGGAGCAGTCCACCACTGGATTGTGGAGTGGAGGATCGGATGAATAAAAGGCATTCTCCTTTCCCCTGGACAAAACCGAGCAATTCATCCTTGCAGTGCAGGTACAGCCTCACTGGAAGAGAAAACATTTTAGGTCACTAAGACAGGAAGTGAGGGGAATCTTTCCAGTGGAGACATATACAGCAATAAAAGCATTTTACTTAGTAATGTCAAGATACCTTAGAACTCTTTTTTTGCTGGCTTTCTCTGTTGAGTATTTATACTTTGTTGCTGTGAAGAAGAATGTAAGGATCTTCCCAATGCGGACACAGACAGAAACCTGACAAAGTTTCAAACCCTTCATTAGTATATCCTAAATTGTATTTGTTATCTAATGCCCCAATAATGTATACATAAAGCCTTAAATTCCACTTGCAATATTTTAAAAAGAAATTTCAAGTAATGTTTGACTCAACTTATGTTTTATTAGAGAGCACGAATAATCAATTGTGAATGAAACAAAGGTCAAAAAGTGTACTTATTTGTACTAGTCTAAGTAAGCTAGAAGACTTGCAACAACAATGCTAAGCAGAAAACACAGCTTTTAAATGTGACTCCTATATACATAGACAAGGTTCTGTACCTGCACATATTTTTTTAATATCATCTTGAACCTTTGCATGAGCTCATTTGTACATTATTTTGGTTGATAAGACAATGCTGCATGAAAATATTGTTCATATGAGAACTATTTTAAAGCATATCTTTTGAGTATAGAAAACCTTATTATAGCTAGATTATCTTTGTGCAAGTACACTTTAAAATACCCACATGTATCATTCAGCTTAATGTCTAATTATAAATTGGTAGAGGAAAATCAGCAGTGGAAAATAGATAGATAGATAGATAGATAGACAATTTTCTGCTACTACCAATTTAAGTAAGTAGAACATTTTAAAAGTGGACAACTTTTCAAGTCTATAGCAGTAAGATCTTCGAGCTGTGCATTAGTTAGCAATTAATGCACTGGGTTGGAATAATTTCCATAGGTTTAATTCATTTCTTTATCACCTATTGCTTCTCATTGCTCAACGCTATGATTGTTTCAGCCTGACTCAGCTCTGATGTGTCCCAAAGGCATGCATGGCAGTCTGTAATTCACACAGCTTAACAGACATTTCCATCTTCATCTTACCAGCTCACTGGATTCTTCTATGATTATTGTAAGGGTAACATTTCATAGACTTTAATGAATGCTTATAGCCTAAATGTGCTGAAAACTTTTCTGGCACTAAAAAATGCTGCCATGTAGAATATAAAAATAGTAAAAAAAACAATGAAAGTGCACAGGATAGCACTGTCAAGTTTCAAGAATTCAATCAGCGCAGACATGGTACAAACTATTTGGAGAAGATCTAAATATAACACAAAGAAAACACATATATCTAAGGAAGATAACATTTGTTTTTTGTTTTGTTTTATTTAAATTTTACCCTGCTGGAGTGAAGATCAAATGCACAGGCATCAGAACATATATGCATTAACTCTCTTAGTTTAAACTTTAAAACATGGACAACAGAGCTCACTTTAAACTGATGTTTAATATGTATTATTTTAGCTTAAACTATTGAGCTCTGTAAACAACAAATATTGGAATTGTCCATAATAAATATTAAAAAGAACATATGTTTAAAAACATTTTATTTAATATTTCAATATTCCCTTGCTAATAAAACACTATTACAAATGAAAATAAATGGAACAAAACTGCACTTTAGGACCCGGCTATAGGGTCAGAAACCACAGGTTGCTGCCTCCCTTACACAAAGTCCCTAGTGAGGTTCTTTGCAAAATGTATGAAAATAAGGAATTAGGGTGTATTGGCGCTACCTAAAAGAATTATATACTGGGATAGCCTAAAGTATATCACCCCTTGCTTGTAGTAATAAATCTATAAGCTATGCAACTTATCTAAATCCCCCTTGTAGTATAAATAGTACCACAGCTAGCAATTATATGCCTACTAGTCATATGCTGTGATAATTATATAATAAACGTCAAATGTCGCACAGCATGAATGGTCCTACAGCGTCTAGAAAAAAAGCCAGAGGCTATATTCCATAGTGTGCATTTGCTAAAAACCATATACCAATACGGTGATGTGCATATAGATTGTATTAGCCTAAACTAATACCAATGCGTATTAGACATAAATAGAAATTGCATACAAACAAAACAGCTACTAGAAACACAAAACTTCCAGCAGTTAGATCTCCAATATGTATTATGACAGTCCATATACTGGTGTTATTATAACTTATTCAGATTCCCAATGGTGACTTTGGTGATGCATCAATTTGTCAGGTGACTCTCGTGCTCCCCCTTTTGGTTGCCTACTCACCAGCTTCCAGAACCCCACCAGGGGTATAACGCCTGTGGTGTAGTATGCGGGGTCACTTAACTTGCTGCTTCATCTGGTAGGTATTAATGCTGTAATCAGCTCCCCAGGCCCCACGCCGGGGTAATGCTCCTGTGTTGGGAAATGGACCGTCTTGCTGCTGTATATTGTGCTGGGTGACTCCTATGTTTTTCAATCCATAGAGGTGTTGCTTCCCCTCATATATTCAAGAAAAAAGAGCTTCCATGGCGTAATAAAGTATGACCACTTTATTTAAAAACATGTGTGCCCACACAACAAGGATATTGGGCAAAAAATAAATTGAAACAAACAGAGCTAAACCACCAAAAATGATTTGCAAGAAAATATAAAATAAAAATAAAAAAATAAATGAACAGTAAAAAAGAAAAGAAAAAATCCAGGCACTATTGTGTATCTCTGTCCAGGTGGATTAGGACAGCAATAGACCTGGGCAATGTAAAGTTTAAAAAGTCCCTCCAAACGAGCATAAACAGCGAGGTGGGGGTGTGTATCCACCAGCCGCTAGACAGCGTACTCCTCTCTCGTATCACTATTACATCTCGTAACACTATTACAAATGATCCACATTTGTGGATCAACATAATGTTACAATGGTGCATTCACTGCAATACTCAAAAAAGCATTGGTGATCCATAATATAATGATATTTTCAGTGGAATTGTGAAGCTGGCGAGCTGTATCTAAAGCCCTAATACAAATTAGAGATTAATAAGCTGCCCAGGCAGTACAATCCTTGTATTTTTAAATATATCTATACAAAAAAATGTGTTAAGCAATATTTTAAAGTTTGCCAAGACGTGTGTATGATAAGGATATCACCACCTTACACTTGATGATCAGCTCAGGATGCCTCATTTGTTGTACTATACAGTGGGGATGGAAAGTATTCAGACCCCCTTCACATTTTTCACTCTTTGTTATATTGCAGCCATTTGCTAAAATCATTTAAGTTAATTTTTTTCCTCATTAATGTACACACAGCACCCCAATATTGACAGAAAAACACAGAATTGTTGACATTTTTGCAGATTTATTAAAAAAGAAAAACTGAAATATCACATGGTTCTAAGTATTCAGACCCTTTGCTGTGACACTCATATATTTAACTCAGGTGCTGTCCATTTCTTCTGATCATCCTTGAGATGGTTCTACAGCTTCATTTGAGTCCAGCTGTGTTTGATTATACTGATTGGACTTGATTAGGAAAGCCACACACCTGTCTATATAAGACCTTACAGCTCACAGTGCATGTCAGAGCAAATGAGAATCATGAGGTCAAAGGAACTGCCTGAAGAGCTCAGAGACAGAATTGTGGCAATGCACATGAAAGCCCGCATGGAGTTTGCAAAAAACACCTGAAGGACTCCAAGATGGTGAGAAATAAGATTCTCTGGTCTGATGAGACCAAGATAGAACTTTTTGGCCTTAATTCTAAGCGGTATGTGTGGAGAAAACCAGGCACTGCTCATCACCTGTCCAATACAGTCCCAACAATAAAGCATGGTGGTGGCAGCATCATGCTGTGGGGGTGTTTTTCAGCTGCAGGGACAGGACGACTGGTTGCAATCGAGGGAAAGATGAATGCAGCCAAGTACAGGGATATCCTGGACAAAAACCTTCTCCAGAGTGTAGTGATATGATATATATAGTGGGTAATTAATTAGTAGTTATTATAAGGATGCTGTAAGTACTCTTCCGCAGCAACCCAGTTCCTCCGGAGAATCACTTTATTGACTTCCAACACAGAACAAGGTTCAAAGTCCACAGATGACAAAAAAATCCGACAGAGGAAATCTAATTTAGAGTCCCATTTTTCCTAGATCTGCCCCTTCATAGTCACACACACAGACAAGACTATCCTAAAGACTGAACGCCATCTTATATTCACTAGACACTGAATGGTTGAGCAATTTGATTCAGGCCTTTGATATGCTTGAGTCTTTCAGACAGACAATAACCCCTAGCCCTGAACAGCTGCAGTCATTAACTGCCCCAATCTGCACTCCAACACTGCACTCCTGCATATCAACATCAACAAGTCCCCTTTGATATGTGTAATTAGATTAGATTAACAGATACCACCTGAACACCCTTTTGAGTCCTGCAATATCTACATTCCTAATCTGTATTCTTGCATATTAACATCAAGTCCCCTTTAATATACTAGTACCCTGGGAGGGAGTCTCTGCTAGGTCAATATTGTACTGTATGTGTACATATATATAATAATATAATATCCCACATAAATCAGTGAACATATTAGAACACAGAGTGCTCAGGACCTCAGACTCGGCCGAAGGTTTACCTTCCAACAAGACAATGACCCTAAGCACACAGCTAAAACAATGAAGGAGTGGCTTCACAACAACTCCGTGACTGTTCTTGAATGGCCCAGCCAGAGTCCTGACTTAAACCCAATTTAGCATCTCTGGAGAGACCTAAAAATGGCTGTCCACCAACGTTTACCATCCAACCTGACAGAACTGGAGAGGATCTGCAAGGAGGAATGGCAGAGGATCCCCAAATCCAGGTGTGAAAAACTTGTTGCATCTTTCCCAAAAAGACTCATGGCTGTATTAGATTAAAAAGGGTGCTTCTACTAAACACTGAGCAAAGGGTCTGAATACTTAAGACCATGTGATATTTCAGTTTTTCTTTTTTAATAAATCTGCAAAAATGTCAACAATTCTGTGTTTTTCTGTCAATATGGGGTGCTGTGTGTACATTAATGAGGAAAAAATGAACTTAAATGATTTTAGCAAGTGGCTGCAATATAACAAAGAGTGAAAAATGTGAAGGGGGTCTGAATACTTTCCGTCCCCACTGTATATTATTTGTTGTCATTTCTGACATCTATGTGCTATCAGAAATACTGGTATGAGATCTAAGGTTCTTGGGTCTTTTTACTTTTCCAGATCAGTGACCTTTTCATAAAACACTTTGGGCTCAATTCACTAAGATATAATGAGCATTTGCCAAAACATAAGTCATATGGCAGAAAACAACACTTATTATGGGACATAACAAATAGATTTTAGTTGAGTGAATTGAACCGTTTGATTTACTAAAACTGGAGAGTGCAAAATCTGGTGCAGCTCTACATAGAAACCAGTCAGCTTCCAAGTTTTTTTTTTTCAAAGCCTAAAGCGGAATTACACCCAAAAGTGGAAGTTCCGCTTTAAGAACTCCTTACCCTTTTATGCCACATTTGGCATGTCATCTTTTTTGGGGGGGAGCAGGTACCTAGTTCTCCTCTCCCCCTCCCTCCCTGCAATCTTCTGGGACATGTCACAGGTCCCAAAAGTTTGCCCAGCCATTAAGGAGGCGCAGCGCGATTCGCGCATGCACAGTGCACACCCGGCTTTGAAGCTGCAAACTGTCACAGCCGCCTGCCCACACTCGCCACTGGGAGAGACAAGGGTGAGAACCGAGGGTTCAGGCGGCCGCATCACTGGACCATGGGACAGGTGAGTGTGTGTTTATTAAAAGTCAGCAGCTACACTTTTTGCAGCTGCTGACTTTTAATAAACACAAAAACAGCTGGAACTCCGCTTTAATTGAACAAGCTGAAGTTAGAAGCTGATTGGCTACTAGGCACAGGTGCACCAGATTCTGAGTGCTTCAGTTTTAGTAAAATCAACCCCAATGGGTTAGTAAATCACTTGCAATTTTTTTTAAACCTGTAAGGATTACTGTGGTTAAAATATTTTTTTTTTTTTATAAAGTGCTCTTTATAAATGTAGTAATGTTTTATTAAAAAACAGTGCATTATGCTTTTTAGGTTAAAAGTAAAATGAGTAACTTCTAACTGACTCCGATCATATTTAGGTCCAATAGCAACCCACTGAAAGACTTCAGTCATACCAAGAAACTTCACAACACAAGATCCGTTCTGGAGCTTGCTATACATAGGAAGATCACATGCATTTTTAATCTCTTTATAATATGGATGTGCATAAACTTTAAAAACAGTTTTTTTATGTTTCAGCAATTCTTTATGGGGATCAGATGTCCTTTATAAATATGTCTGCTTTAAACTGCTTTAAACTGTATTAACTAATAACAATTTCTTCTGTGATTTATAAAAATGTGTAAAACATGGATTTTGCTTATCTTTACAGCTTTACTAGCATATTTGGGTTTGAAATTATTTAGAGGTTTACAAAACATGAAGAGATGTAAATGTAAAGTGTGTGATGGTGTTTAGCTGTGAGGATCAGAGAGTACTTAAAGGTATTTGAATTAAACCTGTTACCCAGGGCTGAATTTACTATGAAATACAGTAAGCAGTCTCTATAGGCGGAAAAGGCAGAAGTTGCTTTTCCTTGTATAATTATTAGCTACGCATATTTTTCTACAATCAGTTGGAGTAGTCATCTCATATAACATTACTTTCATACTATCATTATATTTGAAGCCAAAGTTAGTACCAGGAAAACAGAGAAAGGTCCTGTTTTAAAGAGTTGTTTTTTTTAATAGAGGAGTATTATGTAGGTTATGGTACCTACAGGCTTCAGTAATTAAAACACGGCTCTGCTCTTATTCACTAGGGCACTGCTTTTGTTACTTGGAAGTGCAGCTGCTCTGTCCAATATAAAAAAAAATATTTTACTTTAAAAACCAGGATGCAACACACCTGAAATGTAAACTGCTAAAGTCTTTTGGAGATCTCACTGGCTTATCATGGCACTCTACTTGTAAGATTTGCACCACTCCCATTGCAATAACTTGGTTGAAAACATGCAATCAGGATTCAAAAATTTCATGAATCTTGTTTTTGTTTTGTTTTTAGTTTTTTCATGTAAGGAATAGTTTTTTAAGGGCAAATGAAAATGTTGTGAATTTGTTTAATTTGCAGAGATTTATTCATTTTATGAGTCATGGCTGACTAGATTCCAGAATTACTGGATGGTCTTCAAACCTGATTTTGAATATGTGAACTGCTAAAGTGAACCCCTTATGAGTTCATTACAGCACCTCATGAGTCACAGGTTCTGTGCTGCTTATTGTCCCACTACAAATGGAAAACACTCCCTGCTGAATGTCCCCATAGCAAGCCACTAGGCTCTGTCACTGGCTCTGATTGACAGCAGTGACAGCCAATGCTGAGAACCAAGAGAGCCTTGGTTTTCATGCACAGTGATTTAAGTCTTTCCTGTAATGCCCTGTACACACGGTCGGATTTTCCGATGGAAAATGTGTGATAGGACCTTGTTGTCAGAAATTCTGACCATGTGTAGGCTCCATCACACATTTTCCATCGGATTTTTCGACACACAAAGTTTGAGAGCAGGATATAAAATTTTCCGACAACAAAATCCGTTGTCGGAAATTCCGATTGTGTGTACACAAATCCGATGGACAAAGTGCCACGCATGCTCAGAATAAATAAAGAGATGAAAGCTATTGGCCACTGCCCCGTTTATAGTCCCGAAGTACGTGTTTTACATCACCGCGTTTAGAACGATCGGATTTTCCAACAATTTGTGTGACCGTGTGTATGCAAGACAAGTTTGAGCCAACATCTGTCGGAAAAAATCCTAGGATTTCGTTGTCGGAATGTCCGAACAAAGTCCGACCGTGTGTACGGGGCATAAGTCTTTCTTTCATATATAAAAAAATAATAATATTAAACTTTTTAACTTTTGTGCTGTCAGAACATTCTGGATACAGGCATTCTCAGAAACATATTTTAACCGGTACATATGCAATGTTTCATCTGAGTCTTCAGATTAAAATTAGAACTTTTATCAGTAAGATCTAACCCTCATCCTGGATCTCAATGTAACCGATTTCCTATGTTGTTAATGACAGAGTAACATTTCTACAAAAAGTCCAACAATCAGTAATTTCTTCAAATGATGCTATCTTACACAACAACCACTTGCAGAGGTCATAGCACATTGTTTTCAATAAAGCTGCATGAACAATGTCAGGGAGTTGCAGCTGGCAATTTTCTCTATGTTGGATTTTTTTTGTCCTTTATGTCCTTATGGCCGTAATTGTTTCATTATCCCATTAACTCAAATTGAGTCTTTTGGAACACTCTTAGGATGTTAATGTGCAACTTCAACATAAGAATTCAAAACAAATTAATAATAATACTATCAGCAATAATAACTGTAGTGCTTTTCTAGGGCTCTTGTTCTTTTGTGCCTTGAATAAAATAATGGAATTAAGTGCTAACAGTGCTTTTTTTTAAATATCATAAGAAAAAGACAAATCAAATGTATTTATGCAAATGTGATGTCTATTGACTGCAAAACAAAAAGGTGCACAGGCAGCACATCAGAAAAAAGCTGATTTAGTGTGTACATGCTTTGGTTAAATTAAAATATTGGTCACAATTATAGATATGCAGGTAAAGGAAAAACTCAATATGTGAGTACTGTTTGCGTGTGTCATATAACAAGCAGAGATGAGTGTATACATAACAGATTTAATTTTACCAAGTAACAAAGAATATGCACTTAGCAATGTGGACGTTTACCTTGCTTAGTAAATAAAGAAAAGTTGTTTGTTTCAAATACTCAAAGATCTTTGCTTGCACAAAATCAGATGACTGAAGTGAAAATAGATTCACCTTATTTTAAAAGCTTAGTGAAATGCTGTACTTGTTTATTAAATTAAATACATTTAATTATCATTTATAGCATTGCGTGAGAGACCACTTTAACATGACTCTGGTTCCTCCTGCTGGTCCTACATCACTACAGGACACAAACATGAGGTATGTAGGTGTTAGCAGATTAAACCACAGAGTGGTGGACCTGCAAATCGATGCTACCAGACATGTCACATTCTGATTTTTCTTCAGATGGCAGCTTCTTTGCAATGCTACAGAGATCACAGATACAGGTATTGGGAGAAATATGTATTGACCATCTGCTTTACACTTTTTTACAAATTTATTTAAGCAGCAGGGTCACTTTAAACACTACTGCAGCTCATGTGTAAGTAAACATATATGAGATAACTGTATTTCTACTAATGGGAAGAGTATGACTGATAACTCTGCAGAGAAAGCTGCCTCCTTGCCTCTGCTGTCTATATAGGCCAAGGTCTTCTGTACCTAATGGTATATAGATAAAAACTCTTTGATTATTGGTCAAGGTGCTAGTTTAAATGCATAGAACAGCATGCTCTAAAATCTCAAGCAATTTATTCACAGTTTTTTTTTTTAAACGTTCTTTTTAGAACACCATAACATACATATACAAGCTTAGTCTCCTCAAGGTGATTTTGGTACTTCATGTAACTACAAAGCCATTGGCATCATCATTAAATATACATTTGCCTACACAAAGCCTAGATTAACCACACCCCTAAACCATAACCATGCCTTGTCAATGCAACTCATAATTATTTTCCTCTGGTGTCATTCTTGTCCTGTATGCTGGCTATGTGGTGTGGCCCCAGCAGATATATAGAATGTGTTGGATTGGATGAGATGGGTCTTGCAATTCATGAAACACATTGTATATATCCACCAGAGAAAAAACACATACACAGATTAAAGGATAAGAATGACACCAGTGGAAAATAATGAGGATTCCCATTGACAAGAAATGGTTATGGTTTAGAGATGTGGTTAGCCTAGGATCTGTGTAGGCAATGTGTATTTAATGATAATGCGAGTGATTCTGTAGTTAGGTGAAGTGCCAAAATAGCCTTAAAGAGGCTAAGCATGTATATGTACTGTACTTTATAACATTTGAAAAAAAATATATATATTTTTTTAACTGTAAATAAACAGTTTTACATTTTTAGAGAATGTTGTTGTATGCGTTTTAACAAGCTCCTTTAAAAGTCACAATAACCAAAGCCTTTTTGTCTATATACTATACAAGAAGGGATGTGGTTTAACAGAATAGGGGATCAGTGCTTGTATTGAATATTGAACCATATCCTGATTTCAGCAAGGTATTTGATACAGTTCCACATAATGATCTAATACAAGAGTTGCCCAAGCTGATTTCCAGTTGGCTAAAGGATAGATACTAGAGTATGGTTTTAAATGGGGTTCACTTGAAACAGAGACCATTCACTAGTGGTATTACCACAAGGCTCTGTGATATAACTAAGGGTTTATTGGGCAAGGTATGTCTTTTTGCTGATGACACAAAGGTTTGTAATAGGGTTGATATCCCTGGAAAAGTCTGAAACATAGGACATGATTTGGCATTGCAGGAAGATGGTCAAAGCAGTGGAAACTGCAGTTCAATGTATCTAAATGTAAAATATTGCACCGAGGGAAGGAGAATCCCTTGACAGAGTACAACATTGAGGGAACAGTGTTAGCTAGCACTACAGAAGAAAAAAAATTGGGGGTATTTATTTTAGATGATTGCAAAGCAAGCAAACAGTGTGACCAGGCAGAGGGAAAAGCAAATAGAATTCTAGGATGCATTACTAGAGGGTTCACCAGCTGGAGGAAGGAGGTCCTGATTCCCCTATATAGATCTTTAGTGAGACCTCATTTAGAATACTGTGTCCAGTTCTGGAAACCTCACGAAAAACCTAACGAAAAAAAAAACAAAAAAAATCGGCCAGACTCGATGGACTACTCAGTCTTTTTTCTGCCGACACTTTTCTATGTTTCTATGGTAAATTCATCCCAGACTATACTATATTCATATTGTTCCAATGTGGTTGTGCACTGGCACTCTGTTCCTAGTAAAAAAGAAGTCAGACTAGCTGCACCCTGTAAAAGAAGAAGATGAGAAATACCTACCTCTCAAGTGGCTGGTGCCTTTAATCTTTGTTCTGCTAAAGCCACCTCTGTTACCCAGCTCTTTTGAGTCCCAAACCGTCTGAATAGAGGCTTTGTTCTTCCTGCTTGTAGCAAACACTTGTGCTAGATTTTACACAGCAACCTACTCATCCATTGCCCATTGTGTATTCAATATCCCTATGACAAACCTTGGTTCCTCCTTCAATGTTCTTCCCCTCCATTCATTAAGGGATAAACATTTTGTGATTTCAGGGAAGCCACTCATATCTGCCAGTAAAGAGGACATTATTGACTTGCGCGTATTTATATTTATTTAGGAGAAATTGGCAATAGTTTTTTTTTTGATATTCATATTTTCCAAATGACTGACCAGCTAGCTAAATCCTTATAGTCAAAGATATTTTCAGAAATTTGGATTCTGAGTCTATAGGACTGTAAACTGATGTATTTTCAGGGTCCAAAACTGCCATCTTTTGTAACATCTGGTGGCATGAGCAAGATAGCACCATAAAAACTCATGACAAGAGAATGAAGATCTATCAAAAAGAAGTGTGAGGAACCTGCTGAATCATGCTGCAAGATAGATGTTTTTAAAGGTTAGGTTACAAAGGCAAATCCATTGCATTTTAACACTTTTGAAGAGTTTACTAGGCAGAATTAATACTGCATTAGTTCTTTTTTGTTGCTTTTTTAAAATGGAACTGAACTCACAAAAATGCTAGTGGATGCAGTTTTATGTGTGAAAATTCTCAATTTTTTTTAAAGTAAATTGGCCTCAATGTTTCTATTATATCTAATTATACATTCATATAATATACATAATGGATATAACTTCCAATGTAAACCTGGCAGATACAGAGCTATATTCGGTTTCAATCATTTTAATTATATTTATATGATTTTTCTATGCAATACTATTTTAAGCAAGATGTCTAAAGAAGCTTTCAAATATATACTGTATAGTATTCAGTGAAGAATGGTAACTTTTCAGTACCTTTGTCTGAGATTTGAAAAAAAGGCTTTTGTTCAATAAAAATAATATAATTAAGGCAGCTTTCCAGTGGTGACATGTGGGTGTCAGCTCATATTTGGCCCGTTTACAGTGATTCTTTTTTACTTTTGTATACTGTGGTTGCCTGAGGCTCCTGATATTATTAAACTGTTGGCTATGCTGCAATGTATTCTTTGGTATTGTTTGTGATCTGGAATGCCAAAAATGTTTAAATGGAACTTCTATTTCAATTCTGATCTCTAGAAAACTCACCGGTACCGGATTTAGGAAATACTCATTTGTATTATCAGGGTGTTGCTACATGGCCAGCTAAGCAATTAAAATCTGTCTCAAAACAGGCAATCTAAGACTACTTTATTATTTCTGAATACTGCATTTAAACTTCTATTAATGTATGACTGGCTATCCTTATTTGAAGACAATGCTCTAGCATCAGATAACTATGTAAACTCTAGTGGCCTTGTGTTTCATATCATATCTTTGTCTACTCTATTTAATCCTCAAGGCACAAATTGTTTATAGATTTAAATCTGAACTCCAGGTAGATATAAAAGAGACAAACGATTGCAGCTCTGTATTCTTATTTACGTTATTAAATGTACTTTTTAAATGAACAGCAGAATGCAACAGAGTTCAGAGAGGGAGAGTTAATTCAGAACAAGGATCCAGTTGGCTATGCTGTAGTACAAGGAGCATACTGATGTGAAGAGAGAGCAGAGAGACAGACAGATGAGCTCACAAGTTTGCTGCCTCACTTTTTACTGTCCATTCTTGGGTTGGGGTGAAGAGGGGAACTGTAAGTAAAAGTGAAACTGTATCTATACAGTATATGATTTTATCTTTCCGCAGAGAGTGGAAGTCCTCCTTTTAGGAAGATCTCCCTTTATCTACTTATTTACCTATCCAACAGTCCTAATCTATTCTGGACCTGCTGAAAAGTATATGAATCCGTGTGAACAGGTATATACATCTATACACCCTCTGAGGCCCACACACGTATTCCATGTCCATTTCACTAAACCTGTAATGTGTAGTTATTAGTTGATAATCTACTCCTTTGCTATAGATGGTGGAATACCTACCCCATTAAAGTGACATCCTTTGACCTTTGATCATTGTGATACTGTATGGAGGACTTTTAAAATTTGCTGGCACTTCATGGACATTTTGACTGTAGGTATTGACACTAGGGATGGGCGAATGATTCGGCCCTAGCAGAAGTTCAGGCCGAACTTTTGCTGTTCGGACATTCGACCGTTTGTTCGCCCCCCCGAACCGACCACAATGCATTGCGGTGTTGAACAGTGCATTACAAGCGCTGATTGGCTGAAGTAGTGAAAGCTTCAGCCAATCAGGGCAAAGAGCACTGTCAGAGTCATGATTGGACACTGTCATCATGACTTTATCCAATCATGACTCATTCTCGCCCCACAGTCTAAATGTATTCTTTCAATGACAGCCATTTTCAGTGTGATTTCGGAGTGGAGAGAGATAGAACAGGGCTTTGTTCAGTGCTATTAGTTAGTTAGTGTGCTATACTGTGCTATTTTGCTTCAATTGTCAGTGTAGAATATTAGTTTAGTGTAGTGTAGTGAGGAGGACAATCATTCAGCTTTGCATAGTGTGCAGCTAGAGTAGGAACAGCTCAGAGAGTTTCAGTGTAGTGTAGTGAGACCATGTCAGTAATCTTGACATTAGTGTATAGCTAGAGTAGGGACAGTTCAGATAGGGTCAATGTAGTGATGATTGAATACAGTCTCTTTACTTCTGTGTGCTTTACTGCCAGTTTAACGCCATATAGTTCTGTGTGCGTTACTGCCATTTTAACGACATATAGTTTTGTGTGCGTTACTGCCAGTTTAACGCCATATAGTTCTGTGTGCGTTAATGCCAGTTTAACGTCATATTGTTTTGTGCATTACTGCCAGTTTAACGCCATTTATTTCTGTTTGCGTTACTGCCAGTTTAATATCATATAGTTCGGTGTGCGTTACTGCCAGTTTAACGCCATTTACTTTTGTATGTGTTACTGCCAGTTTAACGCCATTTACTTCTGTGTGCGTTACTGCCAGTTTAACGCCATATAGTTCTGTGTGCGTTCTCGCCGGTTTAACACCATATAGTTTTGTGCATGACTGCCAGTTTAACTCCATATAGTTCTGTGTGTCACTGTACGTTTGGCGCATTATATTGCAGTATGTTATAGAGTATCCATGGAGTGTGTCTGTGTAATGTGAGTACTCAAATTAAAGTGCACCAAACACCTCATTACATTGATTAAAGTGCATCTACGTACAGATTTCAACTTCTTCTTTACATTTGCTTACAAGCACCGCTTCTTCCTCCCAATAATGTTTGGGAGGACAACAAGGAGAGGCAGATGTTCCCTTGGCACTGTAAGGGGGCCAGCAACAAATGTTTCCACAGGCAAAGGTGGATGTGGTGGTTAGTCCTCAGGCAAGGCATCATTACCTCTGTTTAGTGAGTTTGCCCATGCTATCCAGCCACACCATGCAGAGGAGGTGGTGGACTGGCCCGCTAAACCTTCCTCATCCTCCTCATCCTCTGTCACACAAGCAGAGACACATGTGCAGTCCCCTGCAGTTGCCAGAAGGGATAAACCTGCCTACTTGTCCACATCTATTCCTGCCATAGCCCCAACATCAGCCATTGAGGAGTCAGCTGAGTTATTTGACCACAGCATCAGCCATTTGCTCCTTGATGATGCCCAGCCATTACTGGATTCAGATGTTGGTTCTGAGGTTGAGGATGACAGGAACATGAGCCCAGAGAGAGGGAGGAACACTGGTAGACAAATTGGCATTCGTGTTCCCCAAGCCCCAGCGTAATGCCAAGTTGTCTCCAGTGGTAATGATAAAGATGGAGGAGATGGAGATGATGATGATGATGACGATGAGGTCACTGATGCAACTTGGGTGCCAGATAGAGCAGAGGAGGAAACTGAAGGTGAGGTGGCACAACCCCATGGAGGCTGACATCAAGAAAGAGTAGAGAGCAGCCACCCTATTCCATCACATTCTGCAGCTGTTATCTCCCGGCCCACTCCCCAAAGCTCACCTTTTTCAGCATATCTGCAGCAGATCGCACTGTTGCTATCTGCAAACTGTGTCTCAGGCACATCAAATGTGGCAAAAACACCAACCATTTGGGTACCACATGCTCAACAAGGCATTTAACGTCCAACCACTCAGCCTGTTGGCAAGAGCACCTAAAAGCCACACAAAAGGGGCACAAATTTGTACCTCCTCCTCCTCCTTTCCCACTTCAGTCTGCACCTGCTATATCGAGTCATTACCTCTCAGCAGCCCAGCCTCCATTGACAGGTATGATGGTATAGCACAGGGTGTCCCAGGCCCTAGCAGCACATCTGCCAGCAGCACACCACCAGCTGTAGACTGTATCCGGCAAATTTCTCTGCCCCATCTGCTGCAGTGGAAAAAAAAATAATGCTCCTGCCACCCACATGTCCAGCATCTAAATGCAAGCTTGTCAAAGCTGTTGGCTCTCCAACTTCTGCTTTTCAGCCTGGTGGATTCTGCCCCCTTCCGTGAATTCGCACAATGTGCTTTACCATAATGACAGGTACCCAGTCGCTACTACTTTTCACGTAAGGCCATTCCATCTCTCTATAATAACATGGAAGGGAATGTTCTGGCATCGTTGGACAAGGCAGTCAGCCGTAAAATCCACCTTACTGTTGACACGTGGTTCAGTAAGCATGGACAGGGACGATATATTTCTTTCACAGCACACTGGATAATGCTTCTTGCAACTTGAAAGGATGCAGGACAGGACTCGGTGCTGCAGCTTGTTTGCTCCCACATCTCCATACAGCTGGTGGTGATAATGCCAGACCTGTGAGCTCTACCCCCTCCTCCTCCTCTGCCACCTCCATGCCCTCCTCTGCAGAATTGTCCTATGAACATCAGTTACCCCCTAAGCATTTAAAAGGCTATTCCCAGAGTCAGGCTAAAAGGTGCCATGCAGTGCTTCAGCTGGTGTGTTTAGGGGACAGGACCCACTCCGGAGCAGAGATTCTTGCAGCTTTGCAGGGACAGGCCCAGAAGTGGTTCACACCACACCAACTGGAGCCAGGAATGGTGGTGTGTGATAATGGCTTAAACCTCCTGTCCGCCCTTAGACAGGGAAAGTTAACACATGTGCCATGCCTGGCACATGTCCTCAATTTGGTGGTGCAGCATTTCCTAAATACATACCCAGGACTGCAAGATGTGCTAAAGCTGGCCAGAAGAGTCTTTAGCCATTTCAGGAGGTCATACACAGCCAGTGGTCAGTTGGCTATAATTCAACAGGAAATCCACCTGCCCGTAAACCGCCTGATTTGTGACATGCCCACCAGGAGGAACTCAACTTTGTCAATGCTGCAGCGGCTATACATGCAGCAGAGGGCCGTCAACGAGTACCTGTGCAAATACGGCACAACCACAGGCTCAGGCCGCCTCGGCTTTTTTCCCACGCCAATGGCTGATCATTAAGAATGCATGCACTGTATTGTCACCATGTGAGGAGGCCACAAGGATGGTGAGCCGTGACAGTGCATGCATCAGTGACACAATCTCTATTGTGTTCCTGCTGGAGCAGACTCTGTGTGGCATTATGGACAGGGCACTGGAGGCAGAGCAGCAGGAGGAAGAGGAGGACTTCCTTTCCTCTCAAGGCCCACTTTATCCCACTTTATCCAGACGCCATCATTTCTATGTCACAGAACACACAGGAGGAAAGAGGGGAGGATTCTGGCACTTTCATAGGCTTCAAAGAAGGACAAGACATGAATCAATCTATAAGCGATGGCTTTCCAACCCCAGGACCCTTGGGAGTAGTACGTGGCTGGGAGGAGGAAGTTCCAGATGCTGTCATCCAGAGTGACCCAGAGGAGTGCTTCTCAAGCCTCTGCAAATTTGAGGCACATGGGCAACCTTATGCTTCAAAGCCTGCAAAAGGACCCAAAAATACGTGGCATAAAGGAGAAGGATGATTACTGATTGGCAACCCTCCTATACCACCGTTATAAGGGGAAGGTCTCAAAACCCATCCTGTCCCCACAGAGAGTGCAGAAAATAAAATCTCTTGAGGACACGTTAAAGAGGTTTTTTTTAAAAATGTTTTTCCTGACTCTAGTAGGTTACAGTGTCGTGGAAAACATAATTTTGAGTCTTCTGTTGGTCCAGAGAGGAGCGTTGGAGAAGGCGTCTGCCTAAGTGAGGCACTTCGGAATTTTTTTAGTCGTCGCCGCCCAGGGCTGTCAGCTTCCACATCCCATCGGCAGCGTCTGCATCACATGGTAGACGATTACCTCTGGTCAAAAACAGAGATGGAGATCTTTCCAGCTGACGATCCACTGACTTACTGAGTCATGAGAATAGACCACTGGTCAGAACTTGCCCAGTATGCTATTGAGTTGTTGGGCTGCCCTGCATCCAGCGTGCTTTCAGAACGGGCATTCAGTGCTGCAGGAGGTTTCATTACTGATCATAGAACGCGTCTGTCCACAGACTCTGTGGACTGTTTGACTTAAAAATGAATCAGTCCTGGATTACCAGCTATGAAGCCCCTGATGCCAATGTCACTGATTAAGTCTTTTTGGGATGTGGAATCTCTGCAGGACTTCGAGGCTGCCTAGCTTTGAGGGTGTTCAATCATTTCATCTGGAAGAATGTTTTTGGTATAGGTTTCATGGGCACAATTAACACCCAAAGACCAATTTTTCAGCACCTGTTTGACAGGTGCATATCATTGAAATTTTTTTTGCCTTCATCAAGAGCTCCTTTATAGGGTTACGGTGGGAAGGTGCCCCTGACACCCAAAGACCAATTTTTCTGTACCTGTTTGACAGGTGCATATCATTGCAATTTTTTACAGCAAGGCCAATTCTTGCTTTCATCAAGAGTACCTCTATAGGGTTACGGTGGGAAGACGTCACCGACACCCAAAGACTAATTTTTCTGCACCTGTTTGACAGGTGCATATCATCGCAATTTTTTTTTGCCTTCATCAAGAGCACCTCTATAGGGTTATGATGGGAAGGCACCCCCAACGCCCAAAGAGTAATTTTTCTGCACCTGTTTGACAGGTGCATATCATTGCAATTTTTTACAGCAAGTCCAATTCTTGCTTTCATCAAGAGTACCTCTATAGGGTTACGGTGGGAAGACGTCACCGACACCCAAAGACCAATCTTTCTGCACCTGTTTGACAGGTGCATATCATTGCAATTTTTTTTGCCTTCATCAAGAGTACCTCTATAGGTTTACGGTGGGAAGGCGCCACCAACACCCAATGACCAATTTTTCTGCACCTGTTTGACAGTTACTTCTATACAAAGTCAAAGTGACACCAGAATGTATCCAAAAAATCTCTAATCTTGTTCCCAGTGCACTACATTGTGGTCTCATCATACACACTGGCTCCCCAGCTGTTGCTGAGCAAAATAAAGGCAGCTTGCAGGGAAAAATGTCATTTTTTTGGCTTTAAAAAATGCAATTATTGCTGCAGCAGATTATAGACATGGTACGGATCTGCCACTTTAAAGATAGACTAAGGGGACCCCCCCCCGGCACTATATTGGAAGGAATTCCTTTACTTTAATAATCAAAAAAATCACTGCTCATTTAAAAATGACATTTTTCACAAACTTTTTATTTATTGATACATGTCCCCCAGGGCAGGACCCAGAGCCCTACAACTATTGTATGCCCAATTACTTGCATATAAGCCTTCACAATGGGCACTTTTGATTTTTGATGTTCGGGTCCCATTGACTTTATTGGGGTTCGTTATTTGGGTGCGTTCGGCCCATCCCTAATTGACACCCCTACTCATACTACCTTTGGCTATATGACATAGTTGCTCATGGGTGGTCCACTCATTATATATCCTACTTTGCTTTAATAGTGTCAAGCCCACTACTCTTCGTTTTTGCTGTGACCCAGCCGACCCCTGTGGATCACAGGTTGATTGCCTGGGCCCAGCTGTCCCTTGGTGATGCTTGGAGGATAAGATGCAGTGACTTTTCACTTTGGCTATTCATTTAGTGTTTAATCATCTTTAAACAGGTATTAATGATATTTAAATACAGTACTAAAATGATTCATTAACCTGTAGTATATACACTATATGCAATATTCCTATAGCTATATTCTCATTATAGAAAGTAACTAATTTTCCCAATGTCTATACACCCCTGAAGAAGATTATATAAGCAAATTTCAAAACGCTTTGGGTGTTCACCATCTGATGTTTTCTGTTTGGTGATTTCAAATGGAAATTTGAATATACCATAAAACAAAAGGAACTGGAAACTAGCCATTTTTTTAATATTGTATAATGTGTTTTTTTATATATTTTGTTATATTAGTAAATACTCTTGTATAATTTTATAATCTACCTTAAGCTATACTTTATTGTGCAATTTTTCATGTTGCCGTTTGAATTCCCATACATGAGGGTTTTCTATCTACATATATTTAACCACTTTAATACCAGGCACTTAGACACCTTCCTGCCCAGGCCAATTTTCACCTTTTAGTGCTGTCGCAATTTGAATGACAATTACGCGGTCATGCTACACTGTACCCAAACAAATATTTTATCATTTTGTTCCCACAAATAGAGCTTTCTTTTGGTGGTATTTGATCACTTCTGCGGTTTTTATTTTTTGCGCAACAAATAAAAAAAGACCGAAAATTTCGAAAAAAAACAAGTTTTTCTTTGTTTCTGTTAAAATTTTTTGTAAATAAGTACGTTTTCTCCTTCAATGATGGGCACTGATATGGCTGCACTGACGGGCACTGATACGGCGGCACTGATGGGCACCGATGAAGTGGCACCAATGAGGTGGCACTGATGAGGTGGCACTAACGGGCACTGATGATGGGCACTGATAGGCGGCACTGATGGGCACTGATAGGTGGCACTGATAGGCACTGATAGGTGGCACTGGTATGCAGCACTGATGGGCACTCATAGGTGGCACTGATGGGCACTCATAGGCGGCACTGATGGGCACTCGTAGGTGGCATTGATTGGTACATATGGGTGGCACTGATGTGTGGAACTAATGGGCACTGATAGGTGGGCACTGATGGGCACAGATGGGCACTGGCAGGTGGCACTGATGGGCAATGACAGGTGGCACCGATGGGCAATGACAGGTGGCACTGATAAAACATTGCTGGGCAGATCTGGGCATTGCTGGGCAGATCTTGGACATAATGGTGCCAATCAGTGCCCATTTGTGGGCACTGATTTGCACAGATTGGGCACATGTGGATGGCCATGGGGTACATACCTGGCCATCCATGTTGCCCCTTCCCTGGTGGTCCTAGTGGCATCCCTGGTGGTCCAGTGTGATGATCTGAGGGGGGCTACGCTGATAAACAATCAGCGCAGACCCTACCTGCCAGGAGAGCTGCCGATCGAGCAACGGCTCTTCCTATAGACAGCGTGATCAGCCGTGATTGGACACGGCTGATCACGTGGTAAAGAGCCTCCGCCGGAGACTCTTTACCAAGATCGGTGTAGCAGTGTGTCAGGCTGACACACCGCTCCACCGATCGCCGCGATGCGTGCCCCCGGGGGCGCGCTGCGGCATGTTATCCTGCTGGACGTCATATGACGCCCAGTCAGGATAACAGAACCACTTCCCGGACGTCAATCCGCTATAGGGCGGGCGGAAGTGGTTAAGGGATGTTGGCAACCACCAGCTACAATTCACATTTCCAGCACATATGCCCTTTCTAACTGTTCTGATATGAAACTATTCCTCCTACTAATTAATTATATTTAAGTAATCAGGCTCTTAAAATTCCTGCAAAATACTCCCTACTTTGCTCTATAGCAAGTGAGCTATACAACCTCTGTTACTTGTGTAGATATTGGGGTTGATTTACTAAAGGCAAATGGGTTTTTAAAAAAGGGTTTTTAAAGTGACACTAAAGCTTCATTTTTTTTTAAAATACAAACATGTCATACTTACCTCCACTGTGCAGCTCGTTTTGTACAGAGTGGCCCCGAACATCCTCTTCTGGGGTCCCTCGGTGGCTCTCATGGCTCCTCCCCACACTAGATAACCCCATGGAAGACGCGCTCCTCCGGGGGGTTATCTTGCGGGCGCACTCCTGAGTCATTCATTCGGCGTCCATAGAAGCCGAATGTATGACTCGGCCCCGCCCCTCGGTACCTGGGTCATTGGATTGGATTGACAGCAGCGGGAGCCAATGGCTGCACTGCTATCAATCCATCCAATCAGGACCCAAGACACCGGCTTTTGCTGGTGTGCTCGTCCCCGGGACGAGATAGAGGGGGTACAGGTAAGTAAAATGGGGCTCGGGGGGGGCTGCAGTATTATAGGAGGTTTTTTACCTCAATGCATTTACAACCCTTTTAACTTTACAAGGGAATTTTCCCTTAGCTTTTGAATTTGGTGAAAATTCATATTACACATAAAGAATCACATGCAAGGGAAGTAAAAAAAAACAGTATTTTTGCTTGCACATGATTAGATGATGTAGTGAGAAAATGTCAAATATCAATGACCCTGTTATTCAGAGTGGTAACACAGAGCTTCAGTGGAAGTACTCACACCAAGCCTCCATTAAAATATCAACGATCTTCCCAGGATTCCAACTCAACTAGTTTTGCAACATTGTTTGTAAATACAATAAGTCGGAATCCTGATTCAGACGCAGAAGATTCCTGGTATTTTAAGAGACTTAGCTGCTGAAGAACAAGATTTGGCAAGCTGACAAGGCTTGGCTAATTCTCAGATCAAGGCTTGGTTAGCATTTGTATATTCAGTATATGTATACGTGTGTATGGCGCCCATGCCCCGGAAAACGTTCTTTTGATGATGAAACATGTAGGGCAGAGCTTCCTGCTGACGTCATTGCGCACGGGAAGTGCGTGTGTTTTTGCTGGCTGTGTTCAATCTCGAATGTGTATTGCAGTATATCCACCTGTGCGATAGTGCAATTTTAAAGTGTAATAAAGGTACCATTTGATTTTCTACACTATGAGGAGCATATATGTGCTTGTTTTCACATTAACTGAGCGGCATGACCCCTATTAGAAACGGCACAACAAACTCTGGCTCTGTGACTGGCCGGAGTCTCGTGATGTCACTCCCACGCATACGCGCAGGAGCCACCAGTAGCGGCATGACCCCTATTAGAAACGGCATGATATGCCCTTTCTAAAACGTGCATGCTCCAATGCCATCGGCGCATGCGCCGCAGTCATTGGCGCTCGGCTTTTTCATAAATATCTCCTAAACCGTGGAGGTTTAGGAGATATTTCCAGCACCTACAGGTAAGCCTTAATATAGGCTTACCTGGTGGTAAAAGTGGTTGTACAGAGTGTACAACCACTTTAATGGACACAATTATATTTTTATGTATTGTTATATTGTTATATTTAGTGTATGAGATCTTCACCTTATTCCCTAAACAAAGTGACAATTCCCTTTGTAAAGCATGTATACATGCTCTACTTCATTGATAATTCAGCCATACTCTGCAATTAGCATGATATAAACCCCAAATATAGCACAATCAAATATTTTAGCTATGTGTCACAAAGAGCCTTGTAACGTGGATAAAGTCACATTTTTTTTTGAATAAAGTGGAGAAGTATTAGAATCCCTATCAATTTTTTTTAATTCTAAATGTGTCCCATTTAGCTTCTTTAACTGCTTCTGGACCGCCCACTTACTCACATTTACTGCGGCAAGGCGCGAAACAATGTACCTGTACGCTGTTGTTTCTTCTGGGTCTGGAGCGCACGCGTCCAGTCACAGCGGGAGCCAATCAGGTGGGTCCGGCAGACGCGATATCTGCCCAGACCCGCCAATCATTGACAGGAGAGGCAGGCCGATGTTATGTAAGAGAGGAAGATGGAGATCTTGTGTTTCTGCTAAGCAGGAACACAGATCTCTCTCTTACTCCAGTTAAGCCACCCCCACATAATTAGAAAGCACTCCCTGGAGCACACTTAACCCTCTTTTCGCCTCTGATGTTAACCTCTTCCCTGCCAGTGTCATTAGTACAGTAAGAATGCATTTCTTTAGCACTGATCACAGTATTAGTGTCACTGGTCCCCAAAAAGCGTCACTTAGTGTCCTTTGCAATGTCGCAGTCCCACTAAACATCGTTGATCAATGCCATTGCTAGTAAAAATAATAATAAAAATGCCATAAAAATATCTCATTGTTTGTAGACGCGATAACTTTTGTGCAAACCAATAAATATACGCTTATTGGGATTTTTTTACCAAAATTATGGAGCAGAATACATATTGCCCTATGATGAATAAATTTGATTTTTTAAATTTTTTTATTGGATGTGTTTTTTGTTTATAGTGCAAAAAATAAAAACCGCAGAGGTGATCAAATACCACCAAAAGAAAGCTCTATTTGTGGGAAAAAATTACATATATTTTGTTTGGGTACAATGTTGCATGAACACACACTTTTCAATCAAAGCAACGCAGTGCCGTATCGCAGAAAATGGCCTGGTCATGAAGGGGGTGAAACCTTCCAGTGCTAAATTGGTTAAGATTTCTTAGCACTTTTTCTCATGGTGTCTATGGTCACCAGTAGGGATCCAGTGTAAACACAAGTTTGTACTGTACTTGGCTGTTTGGCATTCAAAGAGCCAGAAATCCCCAGCCATGTTAACAAAAGAACAGGAGGTAATAAAACAATGATGTAAAGTCCCCATCGACTTCTACCAAATCATTTTTTTGGGGGGGCACCCCACACAAAAACTGAGATAAAAGAGTGAGGCCCCCAAAAATTCACACCAGACCTTTACATGAGAATGTAGCCTGGCAAGCCTTAACTACACCAGGACAAATGTCTTACTCTGGCAAAGCACCTTGTTTGCATGTTGATTAGGACAAGTGCCTCTTCCCCACAACCCAAACTTGGTGGTTGTGGGGGTTTGCAGGCAGAGGGCTTGTCACAATATGGAAGCCCCCTTTACATATATTCATCCAACCAGATACCCCCGTCCCCATGCGAAAAAAGTAAGTGTCATATATTACCCCTACTCTTTTACAAAAAAAATATGAAAGTGTAAATAAACACACAAACACAGTTTTTGACAAGTCTTTTATAAAAAAAAAAAAAAAAAAACTGTATATACCCCAAAAGTCCCACAATGTACATTCATCATCAATTAGCTACAGATCCACGTCAATCACGATTCCCAGCACCCGCTGACCCATCAAAAGAAAAAAAATGTCAACTGCCACCACATGTCTGGTCCTCTTGCTTCACTTCCATTGAAAGACAGGTCTGAAGGATGACAGCTGATATAATCAAATAGGCGGGCTCTCCTTGCTGACATCATTGACCATATGTGACCATGCTGAGGGCATGTGGCTGGATATTCTTCGGGAGTTGATGACTCCCAAATCTTTCCATTGACCATTGCAGGTCGTTCGTGAAAAAATCTTCTATCGCAGCTTTCTCCACCAACTTTTTAGGACAGATCATCTGCATGTAAGCCTTATATTTTGCTTCAGTGATATGATATCTCCACTAGTTTATTCTCATGCTTATGCATTGAAGTAACCCTACTGTCAGACAAAAAGGAAAGGACATCATACATATTACTAAATGGTAATTCAAATTAGAACTGCTTTCTTCCATACGCATACTGATTAAACAGTATTATATATTACTTAGAAATAACTTTCAAATCTTCAAATGATAGACCCAGAAAATGGTTTATCAAGCTGGGCAGTTTTATTGTACATTGTTAGCAAGAAGTGATATTGTTAAAGAGAGAATTTTGCGGTCTCTGTACTTTAAGGTAATTGAAAGAAATCTGAAGAAGGGCACATCAGTGAATAGGCCAGCGGCACTGAAAAATAGCTTCAAAGAGGTCACACAAATTAATTTTTAAAAAGAACTATAAAATTGCATTTGTGATATATGGCATAGAAAAGCAATATTTAAATGAAATTGTTATGGATATAAGTTTCGTCCCGGGCATTTTAACTATTTCTAGCATAAAATATGATTTCACTTCATATATAAAACATAGTTATTCTTCATACTCAATGTTATTCTCATATAATAAAATGTAAATGTTTAATGCACACATTAAGCTCAAATGTCATTAAAAATTGTAGACAAATCCTCAAGAAAGTGAAAGTAATAATAAGTAAAATAAATCTGAGTGGTCATTCCAGTTATTAGAATTCAGAATGGTAGAATGTGTTTTTGATTACACATTCTACCAACTAGCAGTTCTTACGTTCTTAGCTTGTTTTAGAAGTATACATTTTGTTACTTCTAGGTAAGACATATTCGAACCCGAGAAAAAAAGTAGCTTACCAGTATTCTATGTGGGTGTTGTATTTCTTTTCTTTTTTTTTTTTAGGTTTCTTTACTATATATTTACCCATGATTCTACCAGTAACACACTTCATGCCATAAGGGGACAAGACAACGCATACTCACTGTACTACATGAATGGAGAAGCAGGATTATTACGCTAGGATTAAGGATGGGCTGAACATGCCCTGGTTTGGTTTGCACCAGAACACCTCGAACAGGCAAAAATTTCTAGCGAACATGCAAACCCTATTAAAGTATATTGGACATAAACATGAAAAAACAAAGTCCTCATTTTAAAGGTTTATATGCAAGTTATTTCCATAAAATGTGTACGAGGACCTGGGTACTGCAGGGGACATGTATCAATGCAGAAAAAAGTTTTTAAAACAATTGTTTTTAAAGGAGCAATCATTTTAATGATGCTTAAAGTGAAACAATAAAAATGAAATACTCCTTTAAATATCGTGCCTGGGGGTCCCCTTATTCTGCCTGTAAACTGGGTCTGGTATGGATTTTAAGGGGAACTCCATACCAAAATGAAAAGAAATTGCCAAAATCCATACCAGACCCTTATCCAAGCAAGCAGCCTTGCAGGCCAGGAAAGGTGGGACATGCGAGCGAGTCACATGATGTCAGAAGGGGGCGGGGTCACCGGTTAACTCACCGGGTGGCCCCGCCCTTGCCTTTATATGGGCTGTCAAAGTGAAGAGACAACAGTCTGTAGGAGGCCTCCCATGTAGGCGGAGCGTTTTTATTTTTGATGTCTTTCAGGTCTGTCTGGCGGCACGATTGACAGTGGATTTACATGGTGGGACATTTTTTTTTTTTAATAAAGGATTTGTCAAAAACTGTCTCTTGTGGTTTTTACTTTTTTGACACTTTTTTGGGGAATGGAAAGGGGTACGATGTACCCGATACCCATTCACATAGGGGAGGGGGCAGGATCTCGGGACCCCCTTTTTAAAGGGGGCTTCCAGATTCTGATAAGCCCCCCGCCCACAGACCCCGACAACCACCTGCCAGGGTTGTCGGGAAGAGGCCCCCTGTCCCCATGTGGGGCACCCCAAAGCACCCTCCCCATGTTGAGGGAAAGCAGCCTGGTATGGTTCGGGGGGCTGATTGCTCGGATAAGGGTCTGGTATGGATTTTGCGGGAGACCCCACACCAATTTATTTTTTACATTTTGGCGGGGAGTTCCCCTTAAAATCTATACCAGATTCAAAGGGCCTGGTATGGACTGGGGGGACCCCACGCCATTTTTCTTCTTCAATACACTGCATTATATACTCTGCACTGCACTGTATTATATACTCTGAACTGTGTTATATACACTTCACTGACTGCACTATATACTCTGTACTGCATTATATACTCTGCACTGCACTGTATTATATACCACTTCCATCTACAATAAATCCCTGCCCTTCACCCTGGACAAGCTCGCTCCCCTCACTACACGCAGAATCAGACCTCAACCCGTAAACCCCTACAACCCTGGCAAACAGATGACACTAAGATTCTCAAAAAACTAGTCACGCTCTTGAGTGTCTGTGACACAAGACTAATGCCCCGTACACACGGTCGGATTTTCCGATGGAAAATGTCCGATCGGAGCGTGTTGTCGGAAATTCCGACCGTGTGTGGGCTCCATCGGACATTTTCCATCGGATTTTCCGACACACAAAGTTGGAGAGCAGGAGATAAAATTTTCCGACAACAAAATCCGTTGTCGGAAATTCCTATCGTGTGTACACAAATCCGATGGACAAAGTGCCACGCATGCTCAGAATAAATAAAGAGATGAAAGCTATTGGCCACTGCCCCGTTTATAGTCCCGACGTACGTGTTTTACGTCACCGCGTATAGAACGATCGGATTTTCCGACAACTTTGTGTGACCGTGTGTATGCAAGACAAGTTTGAGCCAACATCCGTCGGAAAAAATCCTAGGATTTTGTTGTCGGAATGTCCGAACAAAGTCCGACCGTGTGTACAGGGCATTAGTCTCTCAAAGACTTCAACCAATACAAATCTGCCCTCCAAAAATACTATTCTTTCCTCCACACTGCTAAGCAGACCTATTTTACAACTCCTATTAACACCTTCTCATCCAGTCCCCGTAAACTTTTCTCTACCTTCAACTCTCTACTTCGTCCTCCACTGCCTCCACCCACTGACTCACTCACTGCCCAGGAGATTGCTAATCACTTCAAAAACAAGATTGATTAAATTTGTGATGAAGTCTCCACTCTACAGGTATCTCCTCCAGTTAAGAACCCATATCAACAGGTACAATTGACACTCTCCTTATTCAAATCTGCTACTACAGACGAAGTTGCTAAACTTCTTTCTAACGCCCACCTAACCACCTGCCCCCTGGACCCTATTCCCTCTCAAATACTACGGTCGCCCTCTGACTCTATCCTACACTCTCTAACCCACATCTTCAATCTCTCCCTCACCTCCGGCATTTTCTCCAATGCTCTAAAACATGCACTGGTCACCCCCATACTTAAAAAGCCATCCTTGGACTGTACCAATCTTAACAACCTACGCCCTATCTCCTTGCTCCCCTTTTCCTCTAAACTCCTTGAACGCCTGGTTTACAACCAACTGAGTGACCATCTCATTAAGAATAACCTTCTTGATCCCCTTCAATCTAGATTTCGCCCTCAACACGCCACAGAAACTGCTCTTTTAAAACTCACAAATGACCTACTAACTGCAAAAACCAACGGAAACTATTCTGTACTCCTACTTCTGGACCTTTCAGCTGCCTTTGACATGGTTGACCACCCCCTCCTCAAAAAACTTTACTCCCTTGGTCTCCTTGACTCTTCAGTGGTTCTCATCCTACCTATCCCAATGCACCTTCAGTGTCACTTGCAATTCTACTTCCTCCACTCCTCTTCCCTTCTCCGTCGGGGTCCCCCAAGGTTCTGTTCTTGGACCTCTTTTATTTTCAATCTACACCTCTTCCCTGGTCCAAGGTTCTGTTCTTGGACCTCTTTTATTTTCAATCTACACCTCTTCCCTGGGTCAGCTGATAGCCTCTCACAGCTTTCAACATCATTTCTACGCTGACGACACACAAATCTATCTCTCCACCCCTCAACTCACTCCATCAGTCTCCTCCCGCATTAATAACTTACTAACAGACATATCTGTATGGATGTCACACCACTTCCTCAAACTCAACTTGTCCAAAACCTAGCTTATAATATTTCCTCCCCCACATGCCTTTTCCCCTGATTTATCTGTCAAGAGCAATGGCACAACCATCCACCCTTCCCCACATGCCAGGGTGCTAGATGTTATCCTGGACTCACCTTTCGGTCCCACATCCAATCACTTTCCAAAGCTTGCCGCCTCAACCTCTGCAACACCTCTAAACTACGTCCCTTTCTAACCAATGAAACCACAAAGCTCCTGATTCACTCCCTGGTTGTCTCTTGCCTTGACTACTGCAACTCCCTCCTCATTGGCTTACCTTTAAATAGACTACCCCCCCTTCAGTCCATCATGAATGCTGCTGCCAGACTCATACACCTTACAAACCGTACAGTGTCTGCTACCCCTCTCTGCCAATCCCTCCATTGGCTGCCACTTGCCCAATGAAGTAAATTCAAAATACTAATAAGTTACAAAGCCATCCACAGTTCTGCCCCCAGCTATATCACTAGCCTAGTCTCAAAATACCAACCTAATCGCCCTCTTCGTTCCTCCCAAGACCTCCTGCTCTCTAGCTCCCTCATCACCTCCTCCCATATCCACCTCCAGGACTTCTCCCGGGCCTCGCCCATCCTCTGGAATTCGCTACCCCAATCTGTCAGACTGTCTCAAAATGTATCCACTTTTAGGCGATCTCTAAAAACTTTCCTCTTTAGAGAAGCCTATCCTGCCTCCATCTAACAACTGCACTATTTTCTTCATTAGCTCATCCCCCACAGCTTTTACCCTTTTGTATAACTTGACCCTCCCTCCTAGATTGTAAGCTCTAATGAGCAGGACTCTCAGATTCCTCCCTGTATTGAATTGTATTGTAATTGTACTGTCTGCCCTAATGTTGTAAAGCGCTGCGTAAACTGTCGGCGCTATATAAATCCTGTATAATAATATAGTCTGCACTGTATTATATACACTACACTGTATTATATTCTACACTAACTAACCTGCCTAATCTCTCTCCATTCATATACACTATACACGGCCACCGTGTAAGCAACCTTATAAAGTGTGGGGTGTGGACTTAGCCCCTGAGCCATGATTGGCCAAAGGCACCCTGGATGCAACACAACTAAAAATGTTTAACCGCTTGCCAATCACTTGCCACATGTACATATACGTCGTCACAATGGTACTGACAGGCAAATGGGCGTACAGGTTGAATTTGCCGCCCGCTGCGGGCTCCGTGGGTGTGATCGCGGGTCCTGCAGACTCGATGTCCGCGGGGATACCCGTGATCATCTCACGGAGAGGAAGAATGGGGAAATGCTGATGTAAACAAGCATTTCCCCATTATGCTTAATGACACTGACACTGATCACCGCTCCCTGTAATCGGGAGCGGTGATCAGTGTCATGTCACACATGGCCCCTCCCCCCCACCGTTAGAATCACTCCCTAGGACAAACTTAACCCATACAGCGCCACCTAGTGGTTAACCCCTTCACTGCCAGTCACATATACACAGTAATCAATGCATTTTTAATCGCACTGATCGCTGTATAAATGTGAATGGTCCCAAAATAGTGCCAAAAGTGTCCGATCTGTCCGCCATAATGTCACAGTCACGATAAAAATCACTGATCACCTCCATTACTAGTAAAAAAAAATTATTAATAAAAATGCCATATAACTATCCCCTATTTTGTAGACACTATAACTTTTGCGCAAACCAATCAATAAACGCTTATTGCAATCTTTTTTACCAAAAATATGTAGAAGAATACGCATCGGCCTAAACTTAGGAAAAAATTTTTTTTATATATATTTTTTGGGGATATTTATTATAGCAAAAAGTAAAAAAATAATGTGTTTTTTTCAAAATTATCGCTATCACCGCAGAGGTGATCAAATACCACCAAAAGATAGCTCTATTTGTGGTGAAAAAAGGACGTCAATTTTGCTTGGGAGCCACGTCGCATGACCACTCAATCATCAGTTAAAGTGACGCAGTGCAGAATCGTTCTGATCTTTGGCCAGCCAAATGGTCTGGGGCTTAAGCGGTTAAAGTCTTTCAGTTTGTTTTCTTTTTAAGAAAGCCACAGAGTAGAAGCCTGTTCCATGCCAGTATGCTGTAGAGAAGAACCCTAGCTCTCTATGTGGAAGCAGTATTATCTCTGTAGAGATCCAACATGCTCCCTGTTAAGTCAAAAGTCAGATTTTCTATACTCTCTGCTGATTGGAAAACTATAGCTGTGACTCAGCAGTGAAAACATTGGGGGTTATTTACAAAAGGCAAATCCACTTTGCACTACAAGTGCAAAGTGCACTTGAAATTGCACTGAAAGTGCACTTGGAAGTGCAGTTGCTGTAAATCTTAGGGGTATATCTCAAATGAGGGGAAGCGCTGCTGATTTTATGATCCAATCATGTGCAAGCTAAAATGCTGTTTTTTATTTTCCTTGCATGTCACCCTCGGATCTACAGCGACTGCATTTCCAAGTGCAATTTCAGTGCAATTTCAAGTGCACTTTGCACTTGTAGTTTGCACTTGTAGTGCAAAGTGGATTTGTCTTTAGTAAATAACCCCCAGTGTGCCTCTGCAGAGAGATCACAGTTTTCACAAGGCTCTTTCTCTACGGTGTGCTGACAAGAGACAGATTTTGCTACTCATACTGTGAGAAAAGAAAACCATCTGTTATGCCCCATACACACAATCGGACTTCTCGTCGGAAAAAGACATGACGGCTTTTCCGATGGGATTCCGCTCAAGTTTGCCTTGCATACACACAAGTCAAGAACACAGTGACATACAACACTACGACGAGCCGAGAAAATGAAGTTCAATGCTTCCTAGCATGTGTCGAATTGTTTCCGAGCATGTGTAGGAATTTTGCGCCTTGGAATTGCCACAGACGATCGCATTTTCGGAAAGGAACTTTTCCAGACCGAAAAATTGAGAACATGGTCTCAGTCTTTTGCTGGCTGGATTTCGGACAGTAAAAGTCCGATGGAGCATACACACGGTTCCGAAATTCCGATCGTGTGTACGCGGCATAAGTCTACACAACACCTTCTGTTTTGATGCACCTAGAATGTATATAGCTATTTTAAAATGAACAATTATTTAGGCTTTCCAGAAACATACAATATATACACATTTTGGAAAAATGTTTTAACTATAAATCATATTTATATATATATTAGAGCTGCATGATTCTGAATAAAATGAGAATCACAAATTTTTTGCTGAGAATTAAGATCATGATTCTTGCGGCATAACATCATCTTTCACATTATACAAAAAAATTGGGCTAACTTTACTGTTTATTTTTTTTTAATTAATTGAAGTGTATTTTTTCACAGAAAATTTCTTTTTGGAAGACTGCTGCGCAAATACAGTATGACATAAAATATTGCAACAGCCGCCATTTTATTCTCTAGGATCTCTGCTACCAAAATACATATAATGTTTGGGGGTAACATTCTAGCAAAAAATACTGATTTTAACTTTAGGTTATGCCTCATACACACGAGCGGACTTTCCGACAACAAAACCGTGGAAATTTGTTCGAAGGTTGTTGGCTCAAACTTGTCTTGCATACACATGGTCACACAAATGTTGGCGAACAATTACAAACATAGTGACGTACTAGACGTACAACGTGGTTTTTCAGCTCTTTAGCGCCACACTTTGGGCAACTTCTGCTAATTTCGTGTTAGTAGAAGTTTGGTGAGTGTTGATTCGTGCTTTTCAGTTCGTTTCTGAATGGCTGTTTATCAACCAGACATGTTGCGGAATCGGAGGAGATAACGTGTTATTTTTTATTGGCCTTGGAGTTATTGCTTTGACATTATTTTATTGGTTGAATAATGATTTGATTTGGTATATTTTCTATATTTTTGGATGCATAGAATGCACTTTTTGGTTAAGTTCTATTGGCAGATAGCATGTCTTATTTTATTAGTTTTATTTTTTTAATGCACAAAAAAAATGTGTAGAATAATACTTGGCTATGTGTTTTACTTCAAATGACAGTTTGGGAGTAGGCAGTTACATTTTAAAAAATACAATGTAAAATTGACAAGGGACACCAACATAGTTGTATTTTGATTTTAAAAACTACAGGATAATGGTGTTGTGGTAACTTGCACAAATAAAAAATAAAAAAACATAATAATATTATTCTTGATATCACTAGAAAAAAAAGCATTTGAAAATGAGTTTGCAATAACTCCATCAGTATCACCAGCAAAGCAGCTTCATTATTATCCCTTTAAAGAAGAAGAGAATTGTGCGCTGCATTTGGAGATTTCATAATTTGCCATGTCACGAATGTTAATTCTCCATTACAAATGCTAGTTTACAAGACCGATTGCTTCTGCTTCTGAGCATGCGTGTTTGTACTTTTGTCCGACGGACTTGTGTACACATGATTGGAAAGTCCGACACATATTTGTTGTCAAAAATATGAGAGCATGTAAGCCAACATTTGTTGGTGGAAAGTCCGACAACAAAAGTCCGATGGAGCATACACACGGTCGGACTTACCGCCAACAAGCTCACATCCAACATTTCCCGTCGGAAAATCCGATCATGTGTATGGGGCATTAGTCTTTAAGTGGTTAAACTGCCCTCATTTGCAGACCAAAGTACATCTGTTTGATCTAAAAGAACCAAATGATACAATGTTTCTTTTTATCTCAGCGCTGAGCAATGTTGTGATAAACTTTGCCAGCTGCCTGTTTTTTGGGGGGTTTTTTAGACAGTCCTGAGCAGAAAACGGCTGTACACTTGTTACATGAATTATGGAACTGCCAAATTAAGATCATTAGGGAGGTTGAATCGAGATCGTGATTTTTTAACGATTAATCATGCAGCTCTAATATATATATATATATATATATATATATATATATATATATATATATATATATATATATATATAAGAAGGCCAGTATAGTGGCCTGAATTTATGGGAGCAATCCGGGGGGTATTTAAGCAGCCCATTTATCTGTGGTCTTTGTCGGTTCCTGTGCACAATACTGCACTTCACTAGGCCGACTCTTCCCAGCTCATCTCATGTTCCTGAGTCGATCACAAGTGTGTTGCGGCTTCTCTGTTCGTGGTTTTCATCGGCGGTTCTCGCTCACTGTTGCAGGCAGGGTTCGAACCTTTTCGTTCATATGCAATGTTATGATTTGTCATGTTTCCTAACCTGCAAACTTGAGTTGCATGTTCCCTCTTCATTGCTTGTCATCCCATCCTCAAACGTATGATTCGTTCATTGATCCAATCCTCCGAGCCACTTGTCCGATATCACTCGATACAGGCTTCATCGCTCATAGGATTCACTGTCTATGGGGTTGCAGTCTCAACCATTTAGAGATCAGCGTGTATTGTTTGCACGGGTTTTGTGGATGATCGAGCTGGTAATTAGACCCACCTGGAGCCTTGTTTGCACTTTGATTAGCCTCGGGGGCTGGGTGGTTGGTATGTGTTCGGTTTTAGAGTAAGAGGTGGCATACACTATGCAACCAATTTGTATCGGATACATTTTATACATCTTACTACTGATTTGTATCGGTTTTACTTAATACATTTTTCAACAGATTTGTACCGGAGTTATCTCCCTTTGTAATTGGTTCATATCTGTACTTTCAGGCTTGGATTTTTTCATTCATAGTTTTCATAGATCGAGTCTTGCTCAACTGTCACAGGTAGGATTCGTATGTCATTTCTTCTTTTCTCGCGGAGTTGTTGTTTTGTTAGGTACCCCGTATCATCGAGGTCCTGCAACGAAACTTGTGAGTCATTCATTAAGTCTTCGTGCGCAGTCTTATTTAGCCTCATGCAGACCACGAACTCGTGGCTCAGTTTGTTGAGCACAAACCCCGAGCTGATTCATATCGGTTACATTCGTACATTCTTTGTTCTTTGTCGTTACACACTACGAAGTCGGTCCATTTCATTTAAACATTGTCTATGATTTCAGTTATTTTAGTTCGTATAACCCCTAGTCCATTCCGAATCCAGTTGCATCAGTGACTCACTGATTAGTATCGGCTTATTTTCAGTCATTTCCATGCTTTGCTGTCAGTCGCAATTGCGACACACGATTCGTGTCTCTGTCATGGTGTTCATTGTTATTTCACATACCCTTCACCTCGGTTTGAATCAAGTCGCATCAGCGACGCACTGATTCATGCCCGCTCATGTTAGTCATTTCGTCTCATCCCATTCCATGTTCCACAGTTCGGTTCGCTGTCAGTCGCAATGGTGCCACACCGATTCGTGCCTCTCTCATGGCATTCATTTTGTTCATTTCACATGCCCTACACTCCGATTCGAATCCAGTCGCATCAGCAACACACCAATTCATGTCAACTTGTTTTAGTAATTTCACCTCAAATTCATTCCATGCTCCACAGTCTGGTTCGCTGTCAGTTGCAGTCGCGACACACGGATTCATGCCTCTGTCATGGCAATCATTTCACTTACTTCATATACTTTACACTTCGATTCAAATCCAATCGCAGTAGCGACACACCAATTAATGTTGGCTCCTTTTAGCAATTTCATCTCATTTTATTCCATGCTCCACAGTCTGGTTTGCTGTCATCCACAATTTCGGTCCACCAATTCCTGCCATGTCATGGCAATCATTCTATTCCGCATACCCTTCACTCCTATTCGAATCCAGTCACTTCAGCGATGCACCGATTCATGTCGGTTCATTTTAATCTCGTCTCATGCCATTCCATGCTTCACAGTCCAGTTTGTTTTCAGTCGCAATAGCAGCACACCGATTCGTGTCTCTGTCATGGAAAATCATTTCATTCATTACATTTTGCATACCCTTCACTGCGATTGGATTGCAGTCGCATCAGCGATGCACCAATTCATGTCAGCTGAGTTAGTCATCTTGTCTCATGCCATTCCATGCTTCACAGTCCGGTTCGTTGTCAGTCGCAATAGCGGTACACCGATTTGTGTCTCTGTCATTGCAAATCATTTAACTCGTTACATTTTGCATACCTTTCACTGCGATTCGAATCCAGTCGCATCAGTGCTGCACTGATTCATGTCGGTTCAATTAGTCATCTTGTCTCATGCCATAACATACTCCACAGTCCAGTTCGTTGTCAGTCGCAATGGCAGCACACCAATTCGTGTCTCTGTCATGGCAAATTATTTCATTCATTACATTTTGCATACCCTTCACTCCGATTTGAATCCAGTCGCATCAACAACTCACCGATTCATGTCGGCTCAATTTAGAAATGTTTCATCTCATTCAATTCCATGCTCCACAGTCCTGTTCACTGTCAGTCGCAATTGTGGCACACCAAGTCGTGCCCCTGTCATGGCAATCCTTTTATAGCCTACAATCCGATTCGAATCCAGTCGCATCAGCAACACACTGATTCGTGTCGGCTCGTTTTAGTCATTTCATCTTATTTTCATTCCATGCTCTAGTTTGCTGTCAGTCGCAATTGCGGCACATCAATTCATGCCTCTGTCATGGCAATCATTTTCTTTCATTTCATATACCCCACACTCCGATTCGAATACAGTCGCTTCAGTGACGCACTTATTCACGTCGGCTAAATTTAGTAATTTTTCGTCTCATTCCATTCCATGTTCCACAGTCCAGTTCGCTGTCAGTCACACACACAGATTTGTGCCTCTGTCATGGCATTCATTTCATTCATTACATATACCCTACACTGTGATTCAAATCCAGTCGCAGCAGTGACGTACCGATTCATGTCAGCTCGATTTAGTAATTTCATCTCATTCCATTCCATGCTCCACAGTTCGGTTCATTCTCAGTCGCAATTGCGGCACACTGATTCGTGCCTCTGTCATGGCAATCATTCCATTAATTTCATATACCCTACACTCTGTTTCGAATCCAGTCGCATCAGCAACACACCGATTCGTGTCGGCTAGTTTTAGTCATTCCATCTCATTTCCATTCCATACTCCATAGTCCAGTTCGCTGTCAGTCGCAATTGCGGCACATTGATTTGTGCTTCTGTCATGGCAATTATTTTATTCATTTAATTTCATATATCCCACATTCTGATTTGAATCCAGTCGCTTCAGCAATGCGCCGATTCACGTCAGCTCGATTTAGTAATTTTGTCTCATTGCATTCCATGCTCCACAGTCCGGTTCGCTGTCAATCGCAATTGCGGCACACTGATTTGTGTCTCTGCCATGGCAATCATTTCATTTGTTACATTTAGCATACACTACACTCTGATCCGAATTCAGTCGCTCTGCAGCACTTTGATTTTTGTTGGCTTCATTCGGTCATTCCATTTAATTTCATTTCATTCCATACTCCATAGTCCAGTTCCTTGTCAGTCGCAATTGCAGCACACCGATTCGCACCACTGTCACTTCAATCATATCAGATTGTCTTATTTGCATACTATCTGCCAATTTCTCCTCTATATGCGGCACTCGATTCGTGTCGGTTCATGGCGGTCATTTTGGCTCTTCTCATCTCATGTCATATGCTCTACAGTTCGGTTCGCTGCCCGTCGCTTCAGCGATGCCACAATTCCCTTTAGTTTCAGATCATTGCATGTTATTTCACGTCATTCACGTCATTTTTGGACACCCTACAGTACGGCCCACTCTACGATCTGGTTCAAATCCAGTTGCAACCACAGCACATTGACTCACATTGCTTTCAGGTTAACTGTTTTAATTCATTTCATTCAATTTTGTACTTGCGACTATATGGCTGCAGCAGTACACTGGTACTCATTGGTTATGTTATAACATTCCAAACTTTGTTCATACACAGTCGCAAATAGCAACACTAGGACTTGTACTAGGTCTGTGCCATTCATGTCCGCCTCTCGTTGTTTAATTTAGATTTCTACACTTACAGTCCGATTCGAGTCTAGTCACACGTTGCGGCTCCGATTCACATCGGTCGTCACCTCATACGTTCGTTCATTAATTTTCATACACTCTTCAGCTCGATTCGAGTCCTAGTCGCATTAGCAACTTAACAATTCACATCGCTTTCACATACTTTCGTTTGATCATGTCAGACACTCTCAGTCACAGTCGCAGTCGCTATCATTTATGATCACAGCACATTCCTAAATACTCCAGTTTCCGCTACCCTCATGGTTCAACTTCTGATAAGGTTTCTCTTGCAGTCATCACAAGCATATCTCAAATGGCACTATCCGGCCACTCATCATCTCCAGTGGCATATAATTGAACCACTCACCATTGCCTGTGGTCAGTCGAGTTCAGGTAGTTCCATTTTGCACCAGGTTGGATACGGTAGTGGACCTAGGCTATAAATACGATGGGATTTCATTTATAACTATCACTGTTCATTCTCAGCCAAAGCGGCAGCCAGGCTCACACAGTTCCAAGCTGGCATATCATCGACACAGTTGTTCTGCTGCCACTTTGCCGACCTACGCTCCCTACTCTGCGCTTTTTTGGCAGTCCTCCACCCACACCACGAACTGGTGCTCCAACACAGCAGTTAGATGCCCTCTCAATTTCCCCTCCACCTACTGGTCAGGGCTTGCCGGCCCCCGCTCAGTCGCTCCAGGTGGACAAGTTGGGACGCACTATTCTATCAGTTGGCGGAGCATTGATCTGCAATAACATTAATTTTGACTTAAGGATTATTCCCCAGGGGCGATCTTTCATTTCGCACCTCTTTCTCTCTCAGGTACAGGGCCCCGATCAAATTTTTATGCCGCATACACACGATCGGACAGATTTTTTCTGATGGATGTTGGCTCAAACTTGTCCTGCATACACATGGTCACACAAATCTTGTCGGAAATTCCGGACGTCAAGAATGCGATGATGTACAACATGTACAACGGCACTAGAAAAGGGAAGTTCAATACCAAGTACCACCCTTTGGGCTCCTTCTGCTAATCTCGTGTTAGTAGAAGTTTGGTGAGAGACAATTCACGCTTTTCAGCCTCATGGTTTTCCGATCCTTACTGCTCTTCAGTTTGTGCTTGTGGGTTCGTCTCTGGTTGTCAGTGCTTGCCCCCCCCTAAGCGCACGCGAGGTCTGTATAAAATATATGGAGTACTTTGTGGGTAGGGGGGACATTGATATGCCGGAAAATGTTTAATAAATATTTTAAAAATATATATTTTTTAAATTTAAACTGAAATAATATTTCCTTTGATTAACTGCTTGTGTTTCTTTTTGCTGTCTCCTAGGTTCTCCATTGAGCTTTTCTTTTTGGACATTTTCTTCAATAGTGCAAATGTAATTTATTTGATACATGAGGTGACAATCTCTTCTTCAGCGAACTATTATTATGTTGTGGGTCTGCTACACACACACCTTGTTTTTGTTGTTAATGTATGTAATACATTACTGTTAAAAATATTCATCATTTTCAGCACCATGAATGAATTTTGCAGAGTCACGAAAATGGCACGATTGTGGCAAATTATAAAGCACTGTGGGAGTTATTTACTAAAGGAAAATTCACTTTGTACTCCAGGTGCACTGCAAAAGTGCACTTGAAACTGCACTGAAAGTGCACTTTTAGTGCAAAGTGGATTTGCCTTTAGTAAATAACCCCCATTTCAGTGTAAACACCAACTTAGTCCAAAAAATGATATTGAGCATTGAAAGAAGAAGCCACACATTGTTGAGTAGAAAACGTTTTACTCTGTGCACATTCACATGTGCGTTAGAAAAGGGGTTTTGAACAAACCAAAATATTTTAGTAATAACATTTTTGTTTTTGACAGTACAAATAGCCTTTTTTGTGTTAAAACAGGCATGTTTAAAACCATAAAACAATACACAACTCAGGAACTTACAAAGTTCAACTTTGACAAAATGAAGGCAATATCAGACATTTGTATGTCCAAACTGTGCTGATATTGCCTTCATCAGATGGGGTGATATCACCCCTGTAAAAGCCAAATTTTGAAGATGCACACAAATTGACAGTCAAAATGGGGATTTCCCTCCTGATCCCATGCCTAATGTCAACATGTGCTAGCTCCCATCATGGGGGATCAATAGACATGTTTCGGGGTGCAACCCCTTCCTCTCATCTACTTTAGTTGCGAGGAAGGGGTTGCACCCCCAAAACGTGTACCAAGATATCCCGTGATGGCAGATAGCACATGTTGATATACTGTGTGCATCTTCAAAATTTGGTTTTCCAAATTTTGGAGAAAAGTTAGAAAAATAGAAAGAATTTGATAAATGTTGGTGTGTTTTCGATTGCCTTGTCTTTTTTCAACATCATTGATGTCCTCCTTGATCTTCTTTAACCACTAGCCTACCGCCCACCGTCATATGACGGCGGGATGGTAAGCCTCTTGTTCTGGGTGAACGTCATATACCGTGAGCCCATTTAAACAGGGCATGCGCGCGACCGTGAGCGCGTAGCCCTGTACTGTCGGTGGCGGTGTGTCACCGAGACACCGCTCGTCACCGACAGGGGTGAACAGCCACTGGGCATGGCTGTTTACCATGTGATCAGCCGTGATGAAGTCACGGCCGATCGCTAATGGTACATCCCCGCATTGCACAGCGCATGCGCGCGATCATGAGCGCGCTGCGCGTGCACATCGGTGGTGGCGTGTTACTGGGAACACTGCTTGTCACCGACGATAGTACACAGCCATTGGCCAGGGCTGTGTACCATGTGATCGGCTGTGATCCATTCACAGCCGATCACTAACTGTAAACAAAGAGCTGTCACTAGCTGTTACTAGCCCTTCTCTCCTCACACACCGTTTCCAGTGTGAGGAGAGAAGAGCCAGGAGCAGTGAGTTACAGATCTATGTATTGTAGTGTCTGCACCAACACCACACCTGTCCCATCGCCCCCCAAATGTCATCTGTCACCCAACAGTCACCACATAAAAGTGCACCTGTCACATAAGAGACTGCCATCAGTGACCATCAGCGGTGCAACCGTCACCCATCAGTGACCTGCCCTGTCACCCGTCACCCACCAGTGACCATGCCTTGTCACCCGTCACCCATCAGTGACCATCAGCAGTGCACCCGTCACCCATCAGTGACCGTCGCCTGTCAGTGACCGTCGCCTGTCAACAATCTGTGACTATCACCTGTCACCATCCGTGGCCTGTCACCCATCAGTGACCGTGCCCTGTCACCCGTCACCCATCAGTGACTGTGCCCTGTCACCCATCAGTGACCATCAGCGGTGCACCTGTCACCCATCAGTGACTGTCGCCTGTCAACTATCTGTGACCATTACCCGTCACCGTCCGTGGCCTGTCACCCATCAGTGACCATTGCCTGTCACCCATCAGTGACCATCGCCCATCACACCATCACCTCTCAGTGAACGTCACCTGCCACCCATCGCACAGCCCATCAGTGACCGTCACCTGCCACCCATCTGTCACCCATCGCACAGCTACCTGCCACACAGCCATGTCCAAAAGAGGATATACTAGTGAGGAGGCATTCCAGATCCTCTCTATGACTGATGAGAGCACCGGGGAGTTCTCATCAGAGTCCAATTCTGATTCCGAATCAAATTCGGCATTTGAACCGATCGAGAGTAGCAATGATTCGGATGAAGAATGGGTCCCTCCTAAAAGGGCACGACACTCTGCTAACCAGGAAGCCGCCAGCAACCAGGATTATATTCCCAGGCCCAGTACCAGCTCTGCCGCCAGCAATAGGCCCCGCGCACAAATGCACAGGAAATTCAACTCCCCCAACTACTGGAGTGTCACGACCCCCCAAGAGCCAGGGCCGCCACATACATGCCAGATTGTCTTGCCAACCCAACATGGCTGCCTTCCAACTCGGGATCACCAATTATTCCCCCTTTCACAGCACAGCCAGGTGTGCAGGCCAACACCCAAAATTTCACCGAGATCAATTTTTTTCACCTGTTTTTGCCCGTCACTTTGCTGCAGTTCATTGTGGACCAGACAAATTTGTATGCCCAGCAGTATATTGCCAGCAACCCCCAATCATCTTATGCCCGTCCGTTTGAGTGGAGAGATTTGAATTTGGAGGAGTTCAAATTGTTTTTGGGCCTCACCCTTAATATGGGGCTTACAAAAAAAAATGAAGGACATACCTACTGGTCCACCAACCCCATCCACCATATGGCCATGTATTCTGTCGCAATGTCCAGGTCCCGATATGAGATGATTATGAGATTCTTTCATTTTAATGACAACACCCAGTGCCCTCCCCGCAATCATCCAAATTCCGATAAGCTATACAAGTTTTGCCCACTGATAAATTTATTTTCCCAACGATTTGCAGAACTCTATGTCCCCGAGAAGAATATATGGTCCCTGGTACCATTTTCAGGCCGGCTAGAAATAAAACAATATATTCCTAGCAAAAAGGCCAAATACGGAGTCAAATTTTACAAGCTGTGTGAGAGAGCCACGAGATATCTATATGCGTTCCGCATATATGAAGGAAGAGATTCCCAGCTCCAGCCCCCTGAGTGCCCGGCCTACATGGGCACAACTGGAAAAATCGTATGGGACCTGGCTTACCCACTTCTGAAAAAAGGCTATCATATATACCTGGACAACTTTTATACCAGCCTGCCCCTTTTCAGACACCTATATATCGAAAAAAAAACCTGGCCTGCGGAACCTCAAGAAAAAATAGGAAGGGCTTCCCACAATCCATAGTGAACAAAAAGCAGCAAAGGGGGGAAAGAGAAACACTGAGATGCAATGAAGTGCTGGCCTTGAGGTGGAAGGATAATAGGAATGTGCACATGATGTCCACCATTCATGATGACACTACAGTTGTAGTTCAGCGAAAACGAGGTCCCATTGAAAAACCGACATGTGTCCAAGACTATAATCTCTACATGGGGGGGTGGATTTTAATGACCAAATGATTCAGCCCTATTTGTCAATAAGGAGGTCCTGATTCTGGTACAAGAAGGTAGCAATTTATCTAATCCATTTGGCCATTTACAATTCCTACATAGTCTACACAAAATCCACAGAAAGCCCCGCCCCCTTCCTAAAATTCATAGAAGTAGTAGTCACATCCCTCATCTATCAACAAAACCCCCCCCCCAGAAGGACTTCGTTCTGATGCTGTTAGCCGACTTCATGAACGCCACTTCCCGTACAACTTTCCACCATCGGAAGCAGGCCGAAGACGGCTAAAAAGATGTCGCGTGTGCAGCAGAAGAGGTTTTCGAAAAGATACCAGCTTCCATTGTCCCCAGTGTCCCTCCCAACCTGGCCTTTGCATTGGTGAATGCTTCGAACTGTATCATACATCCCTAAATTATTAGCCTATATTTTCCCCATTTTCGCTGATCATTTTCCATGCTTCCCCAAATAACCATGCCACTGCCTTCAATGTGAACTGACCCTGGCCTGCTTTTTGACTATGCCTCTGCCTACCTTTGGACTGCTTCCACATGAACTGACCCTGGCCTGTTTTGACTATGCCTCTGCCCACCGTTTGGACTGCTTGCTCGTGAACTGACCCTGGCCTGTTTTGTGACTATGCTTCTGCCCACCGCTTGGACTGCTTGCACGTTAACTGACCCTGGCCTGTTTTATGGACTATGCTTTTGCCTACCGCTTGGACTGATCTGTTGCCCTGCTACTATAGTACACAGGGGTCTCACATATGTGAGGGGCTCCAGAATAGTTCTTCCACATGGAGATAACAATTTTTTTTGTTTTCTCCGGGTTTTGTAATTTCCGGATTAGGGTCTGGAGTCCGGAGGCTTCATAGAGATTTGGGTGGGTCGAAGCCTCTACCCCTGTGCCCCTGTGCATAGGTCTTACCCGATTGCGGCCCTCAGCCTTCTGCTGACTTACTGCCATCATGCCTTCGCCTGCCGCATGAACGGACCACACCTCTGCCTGCTACCTGGACTATGCAAATAATTCGCTGTAGCAAGAGGCAGTATGTTTATGAAGGGCTGGAGAGCGGTACAATAATGAGTGTCTGCAGGTAACAGTGTACCAGGACCAATATTATGACTGTGCTGGCTGTCTCTGTCTGGACAATTTCTATGGACAAATGCTTTGGCTGTGCTGACAATATCCTTGTGCTGACTATAGACAATATTCCTGCCTGCTGCCTGGATAATTACTATTGCTGTCGCTAAGCACATCCCTGACTGCTGCCTAGACCAGTGCTCTCTTCTGTGGACACTACTAAAAGCACAGGTAATACTTTTTTTTTATCCTTTCCGCAATAGAATTTATTTTGGATTGTAATTCTTGGCATGTACATGCTATGTGTTAGAAATATGAAGGGCCTTCAAAAATGATAGTTTGCCAGGAAATTATCTATGTAATGTATGCTCCTAGAACGCATGATGGTGCTACTTGGATGTTGGGCCTCTGTATGTGGCCAAGCTGTGTAAAAGTCTCACACATGTGGTATCCCCATACTCAGGAGGAGTAGCAGAATGTATTTTGGGGTGTCATTTTTGCTATGTGTTGGAAATAGCTTATAAATGGACAACTTTGTGTAAAAAAAACGCGTTTTTATTTTTTTTCCACATTTTCCAAAAACTTCTGGAAAAAAAATAACTGTTCAAAAGACTCATTATGCCTCATAGATTATACGTTGGGGTGTTTGCTTTCCAAAATGGGGTCATTTTGTGGGCAATTCCATTGTCCTGGTGCTCCAGGGCCTTCAAAATGTAATAGGTGGTTGAGAAATGAGATGTGCAATTTATGCTCGTAGATCACCTGATGGTGTTACTTCAATGTTGGGCCTTTGTATGTGGCCAGGCTGTGGAAAAGTCCCACACATGTGGTATCGCCATACTCAGGAGGAGTAGCAGAATGTATTTTGGGGTGTCATTTTTGCTATGTATTTGCTATGTGTTGGAAATATCTTAAAAATGGACAACTTTGTGTAAAAAAAATGCGTTTTCATTTTTTTTCCACATTTTCCAAAAACATCTGGAAAAAAAATAACCTTTCAAAAGACTCATTATGCCTCATAGATTATACGTTGGGGTGTTTGCTTTCCAAAATGGGGTCATTTTGTGGGCAATTCCTTTGTCTTGGTGCTCCAGGGCCTTCAAAAGTGTAATAGGTGGTTGAGAAATGAGATGTGCAATTTATGCTCGTAGATCGCCTGATGGTGCTACTTCAATGTTGGGCCTTTGTATGTGGCCAGGCTGTGTAAAAGTCCCACACATGTGGTATCGCCATACTCAGGAGGAGTAGCAGAATGTATTTTGGGGTGTCATTTTTGCTATGTATTTGCTATGTGTTGGAAATATCTTATAAATGGACAACTTTGTGTAAAAAAAATGCGTTTTCATTTTTTTTCCACATTTTCCAAAAACGTCTGAAAAAAAAAAATAACCGTTCAAAAGACTCATTATGCCTCATAGATTATACATTGGGGTGTTTGCTTTGCAAAATGGGGTCATTTTGTGGGCAATTCCTTTGTCCTGGTGCTCCAGGGCCTTTAAAAGTGTAATAGGTGGTTGAGATATGAGATGTGCAATTTATGCTCGTAGATCGCCTGATGGTGCTATTTCAATGTTGGGCCTTTGTATGTGGCCAGGCTGTGTAAAAGTCCCACACATGTGGTATCCCCATACTCGGTAAGAGTAGCAGAATGTATTTTGGGGTGTAATTTGTTGTATGCATATGCTCTGTGAGAGAAATAACCAGTTAATATGACAATTTTGAAAAAAAACAAAAACAAAAAAAATCTTCCTTTTGCAAAGAATTGTGGGAAAAAAATACAACTTAAAAAAACTCACCATGCTACTTACTTAATACATTGGAATGTCTACTTTCTAAAAAGGGGTCATTTTGGGGGTATTTGTACTTTTCTGACTTGTTAGTATCTCAAGAAATGAGATTCACCTGATGTACTGAAGGCCAGATCAGATGTTTTCAATTTTCAGTGATTGGCACCATAGTTTGTAGACTCTATAACTTTCACAAAGACCAAATAATATACACTAATTTGGGTTATTTTTACCAAAGATATATAGCAGTATAAATTTTGGCCAAAATTTATGAAGAAAAATTACTAATTTGCTAAATTTTATTACAAAAACAAAGAAAAAGGCAATTTTTCACAAAATTTACGGTCTTTTTTTATTTATAACACAAAAAATAAAAAACCCATTAGTGATTAAATACCACCAAAAAAAAGCTCTATTTGTGTGAAAAAAAGGACACAAATTTCATTTGGGTACAGTGTTGCATGACTAAGTAATGGTCATTCAAAGTGTGAGAGCACCGTAAGCTGAAAATTGGTCTGGGCAGGAAGGGGGTTTAAGTGCCCTGTATTGAGGTGGTTAGATCCCGATTGCACACCATGATCTCCCCAAAGAGGACTTGTGCACTTGTGAAATGTGTTTCTTCTTCCACAACATCCACATCACCTAAAAAAAACACACCATGTATTATAAATATGCAGGTATACATCTATTACCTGAAGCTGTGGTCTCAGACACTCACCTGTTGTGGACACTATTTCGCCCAATTCATAAACCTCTCCTTCCTCCACATCCTCTGGTTGTTGTTTTTGGATTTCCCCTTCTTTAGGAGGTTGGGCGTCCCTGGTGACCTCAGACGTCCAGGGTCTTTTCTCCCCTATGTGAATAAAATGAAGGTATACTCAGCACACAGACATTTGAGGCAAGAGATAGGAATATGAAACATTGCTTGGAAGTGTTGTACAATTGTCTTGGCAAAGTTCAAAGTTGAAGACATGATTTTTTCCCTTTACAAAGCTGGAATACTTACCTTTTTGGTAGCCTCCCTGACGGTAATCCTGAGTGTGGTTCGGGGTTAAATTTCAGTCCCATTAGTGGTAACCCCGAGCCGCACTCGGGATTACATTGCAAGATCCTGGTGCGGCGTTACTTACCTTGTCCCCAGGATCCTGCGATGTCCCCCGCAGTGTCCGTGGGCTCTGTCTCCTCCAAAGCCTCTCCGTGCCAGGCTCCGTTCCCTGTGAGCGGCGCGATGCACAGGGGTGGAGCCTGGCGGCAAATTCAAAAAAATTTACAAATCATAACACATACAGTACTGTAATCTTATAGATTACAGTACTGTATGAAATTATTTCACATCCCTTTTGTCCCCAGTGCTTTGGCCCATGCCCTGCATGCAGTTTTATATGATATATACTGTTCTTTCTGCCTGGAAAGTGGAGATTGTCTATAGCAACCAAAAAGTGTCCCTTTATGTCAAAAGTGGCTTTAGATCAGCTAGAAAACAGCGATAGTAAATTAGAACACTTGCAGAACCGGACGATAGTGAATCGTGGGGAAATGTATTTTATTATTCTTATATTATTATTTTTTTTAATTATTTATATTTATTTATTATATTATAATTTATGATTTTGTGTTTCAAACTTCATCATACCCGGGATATCCACTAGACTCTTGGTGGACAGATATAAGTGTGTTATTGTTAAGAATTACAGGCCTACAATATAAAACGCCAAATTTCCATGCAAAATAATTGTACTGCTTTCAGCACCTAAAATCCAAAATAAACATACCGCCAGGGAGGTTAAAGTATCACACGTGTAGAGACCCCTAGTATCCACTGGAGCACCTGTGTGGGACACCCTAAAAAGTTTGTTCTGGTGTCCCACACTAGTGCTCCTGTGTCCAGATGTGTAAACAGCTGCTGAGTGTCCTCTCCTTTACACTGAATCAAGTTTGCATTTCATTCTAGTTACAAACCCATCTAGACAACAATGTACTTAACTTCTTTAAAGACAAATAGGCATGACAAAATGTAGTTAACCTGCATCTGCAAAAAACATTGTATTATTGGTCGAACTAACGATGTTTACTAAGAACGATTACTGTGCCCATGACCCTGAAACTTGCCATTTTAAACTGTACAACTGTAAAGAAAAGCACATGGAGCAGGGCAAACGTAATAAGAATAGGAACAAATGACAAAAAAAACTTTTTTGCAGCACTCTCTTGATTCTTCTGTACTGATCTTGATCCCTCAATTTAAGGTCTGACCAGCGTTTTCTCAGTTGATCCTTGGATCGCCGTACCCCAAATCTCATGCAGACTTCTCACAACTTTAGTCATAATCTTGGCCTTTTTCACATTTGGGTTTGGGTACGGGCCATGCTTCCCGTCATAGTCAGCCCTCTTGAAGATGTCCCCCATCTCCACCATCTCTATAAAGGCCATATTTGAGGCCTTAAATATCCTCCGGGATTGAGGAGTTTGTGGCTCCGGGCTTTCCTCGTCATTGCTGCTACTCTCGGGCACCTGCTCTGTCTCCGCCATGTGCTCTCCCACTGCGCCGAAAGACAAGGGGTGAGGAAAAGACTAGAAAGAACGTCTGGGGTGGGTGGAGTTTCACGCATGCGCAGTGTATATAAAGCACAACACTCGTGTTTTGTATGTACAATCTGTAAGAGGAGGAAGGTGTATCGGAAGTGCCGATCGTTTGAACGAAGGTACAATTTTAACTTGGTGCATCAGTGGCCTTTACTGCTTATAGATTGAGGCCTATATTGGGACAAGATTAGGAGAGTTTAGCCTAACATTAGGGTTTGTCTTGTGTTGTGTCTTGCAGAGAAAATGGATCTATTGAATGATCAGGACTTTATCCCCATATTCATTTATATGTACAGGGAGCTGCCCTGTCTGTGGCAGGTAAACCACCCATTTTATAACAATAAAAAAAAACAGGAAGACAGCGCTGGATCAATTGCTGGAATTTGTGAAGCCATTGATCCCCACGGCAGACATGCCCCATTTGAAGGCCCTAATTAGTGGCATGAGGAGCACTTATAATAGGGAGCGCAAGAAGGTCCAGGATTCCCAGAGATCAGGAGCTGCAGCAGATGACATTTATGTATCCAGGCTGTGGTACTATGACAGACTGCATTTTCTGGCAGGCCAGACTGAACCCAGGCCAGCACTCTCCAGTCTTCCTTCAAGGCTTCCTTCCACCTCAACTGAGGCTTCCAACGTCCAACCTGGGCCTTCCAGCCAGCCTTCCAGCCAGGAAGATGTGGAGGAGCCCAGCTTGAGCCAGCTATAGCATTGTTCAACATATTTCTTGTCAAATAATTATTGATGTTAACTAGATGTTATTATTGAGCATTCATTTCTGATTTTACAAAGTGTTTTACATATCAATAGACAGTAGAGGCTACAAATGATTGGGACAAGAATGAAAAATGCTGGGGTCAGAATGAAAGTGTTTTCTATTTATTAACATTCAATTTGCAACAGTCATGAACTGAAAATTGCGTGTGATTGATGAACCAATAAACTAAAACTATGTCCCTTTTTCATACACAGGAAAGTCTCAGCCAGGAGGAGGCCATGGAAAGTGGCAGCCAGGAGGTGGCGGGGGTAAGTGGCAGCCAGGAGGTGGCCGGGTCCAGTAGCCTGCCCGAATCCCAGGTCCCTCCCCTCTGCCTTCAAAACAAAAGTCCCAGGAAGAGGAGTAACCTGGAGGAGGCAGCACTTGGGCTATTTCGGAAGGCTACTGCAGCCCTCAGACCCCCCCAATATTCAAGAGGACTATGCCTACATGGCAGCCTGCAAAATGCAGGAAATGGAGGAGGGCCAATGCCTTTTATGTGAGGAAGTTATGTTACAAGCCCTAAATAATGGGTTGAGGGGCGAACTCACAAGCCAAAGCCACGTTTGGGAGTTCAACCATGGTCTTCCTCCACCTCCTCCACCCCCTGCCACAACTACAACACCAGAACCACAGCCTGGATGCACGCGTGGAAGGAAGACAAGAGAGTGATGGCCTGGGTTCGGTCTGGTCTGACAAAAGACGCAGGCTGTTGTAAGACCACAGCATGGGGACAGATATGTCATCTACTGCTGTTCCTAATCTCTTATAGTCCTGGACCAGATTGTGCTCACTATTATAAGGACTCCTCAGGCCACCAATTTTGACTGTAAAATAGTTGATGTGTGCCCTGGGGTACAAAGGCTTTGCAAATTTCACCAGTTTCTCCAGCGTTGCCTTCCTCTTTATTTTGTTATGACCCAGAATAAATGGCTATTTATTTTTCACAAATACTTGCCTATGTGTTTTACTTTAAAAAGGCCAGTTTGTTTGTGAGTAGGCAGGTACATTTCCAAAATACAATGTCAAATTAACAAGGGACACCAACACAAACCAACCTCCTTGAGGTTAAAAAATACAAGATAATAATGCTGTTGTGGTAACTTGACACAAAACGAAAGAAAAAAATTATGGAGATCATTATAAAAAAACAAAAAAAAAAACACTATAACCAAAAATTCTAAACATTATTATGGAGATCTGACGGAAAAAAAAAAACAATTATTCATGAGATCACGAGAAATAATAAAGAAATCAGGTTGTCAGAACTCTGTGTGAATATGAGCAGCAAAACAACTTCATTATTCTAGCATTCTAAAGAAGAAGAGAATGCGCTGCATTAAAAAAATGTAAAAATTTGCAGCGTGACGAATGTCCTATCTCCATTATGAACGCTAGTTTTACCAGACCGAGCGCTTCCGTCTTGTACTTGATTCTGAGCATGCGTGGAACTTTGTGCATCGGAATTGTGTACACACAATTGTGTACACACAACTTTGTGTACGATCGGAATTTATGAGAACAGATTTTGTTGTTGGAAAATTTGAGATCCATATCTCAAATTTTGTGTGTCGGAAATTCCGATGGAAAATGTCCGATGGAGCCTACACATGGTCGGAATTTCTGACAAAAAGCTCCCATCGAACATTTTCCGTCGGAAAATCCGACCATGTGTACACAGGATTAGACTAGACACAGCAGCAATAGCGGATCTATCTATGTGGGATGAGTACCTTACTAGTTGGAACAGCATGTCCATGTTCACCTGTCAGTATCAGCTCTACCACCTCAGGTAGTAAATGGATGTTGCAACCTCCACAGGTTTCGCTGCAATTTTTGCCCATCATCGGTTGCAGGGTCATGGCCTCCAGAGATCTTCCTAATCCCCGGTTTTATCCAGTCTTCCTCACTTTGGAACTGTCGGGGCAGCCGCTCAGGTCTGGGGCCATACCTGGACCAGACAAACGGTGGCCCTCGCTACAGGCAACCAGGCCATGGCCGATATCATTAACAAGAGCAGGTTCCAAGTCACTCATATTTTGTCCTTCCTACGCAGGTTGGGGCACTTGTCTTTGTATCATCAGTTCAGTGTTCACTGCACGTACATTCCAGGCAAGTGCAACGGCACACCAGACGCACTGTCCCGTTTTAATTTCATTTCATTTTTCCAGCAGAAACCGGAGCTGACCCAACGTCATCTCCTATCCCACCTTGGTCTCAGCTGACATTAGATTAAGCCACACCTTCTCAGCAAGACCCAGCTCATCTATCAGTCTTTATCCCCCAACACAATCAAGGCCTACCACACTGGTTGGAATGCCTTCGCAAGGTTCTGGCATCCTGCCACGGGACAACATCAGCAGACATTAAGCACGTACTAGCATTCATATCATTTTTGCCACATACAACTAACTCTATCACTTAACACCATTAGGCTATACTTAATGGGCATCCAAAACTTCCTGGCCTTACAGGATCCCGCAAATCCATCCTTGTTCGCAGCCCATGCGGTTTGAGCCATCCTGCGTGGCATTCAGAAACAGCAGCCTGTAACCAACTCCAAACGCTTGCCCATCACTAGTACCATCTTCAGAAACACATGGACTATCCTCTCTCATTCCCTGTTTGGGTTTCTTCCCAGCTTGGTCATTCAAGCAGCCATCTACCTGGCCTACTACTGTTTTTTGCGGCCTAACGAGTTTACCTGTAATGGCCCCGCTCGCTTTGAAGAACATTTCATTTTCCACCTCGCAGTATCCAAAACCCAGCAATCTGGCCCCGGGGTCGACATCCGACTTTTAAAAAAAAACAACATCTAGTGCCCAGTAGTGATACTCGACTGCCTACTGTCACTCCTACCCAGCCAGTCAAACTCTAGTTTCCTACTTCCTTTCCCGACCAACCCCTTGAGTGGCTGCCAGTTCATCAAGCACATCAGGATCCTCCTGCACAACCCAGGCCTCAACCCCAGCCAGTACTCTGGACACTCCTTCTGAATTGAAGCAGCCTCGGCCGCATCTCAGCACGGGGTTCCAGACCATATCATCAAGAGAGTAGGCAGGTGGAAATCCACCTGCTTTGCCCGGTACATCCCGAATCCTCAGGTAGAAATGTTGCAAGCATTTACCAAACTTGCTCAGTAAATAACGCTAAACCAATAAAGAGCATTTACCCCTACCTGAGTGTTTTTGCCCCCTTTTTTGGTATACCGGCCAACAGACCAGGGCACACTTCAGGTCTATTTCATGTTGTAAGTCTTGTGGCGTGTTTATGTGGTTCACATCCATCCCAGTTGAAGGGCTTCGACCATAAATAAGAAGGCCAGTATGGTATATTATATCTTTTCATGTGACAACACTGCAGAAATTACACTTTGCTACAATGTAAAGTAGTGAGTGTACAGCTTGAATAACAGTGTAAATTTGCTGTCCCCTCAAAATAACTCAACACACAGCCATTAAAAGAGAAATATGAGTTTATTTATTTTTCCCCCCCTTTCATACTTAGCTAGGTGGATGCAGTATGAGACCGATGCTGCATGTGTCCCCCAGCGTCTCTACACTGATAACCGAGCCTTCGACATGTTCAACATGGCACCTCATGGCAAAGAACTCTCTGAGAATCTGAAATAAAGAATGGTTGCTCTACATAAAGATGGCCTAGGCTATAAGAAGACCCTGAAACTGAGCTGCAACACGGTGGCCAAGACCATACAGCTGTTTAAAAGGACAGATTCCACTCAGAACAGGCCTCGCCATGGTCGACCAAAGAAGTTCAGTGCACATGCTCAGCATCATATCCAGAGGTTGTCTTTGGGAAATAGATGTATGAGTGCTGCCATCATTGCTGCAGAGGTTGAAGGGGTGGGGGGTCAGCCTGTCAGTGCTTAAACCATACGCTGCACACTGCATCAAATTGGTCTGCATGGCTATCATCCCAGAAGGAAGCCTCTTCTAAAGATGATGCACAAGAAAGCCTGCAAACAGTTTGCTAAAGACAAGCAGATTAAGGACATGGATTACTGGAACCATGTCCTGTGGTCTTATGAGACCAAGATAAACTTATTTGGTTCAGATGGTGTCAAGCGTGTGTGGCGGCAAACAGGTGAAGAGTACAAAGACAAATGTGTCTTGCCTACAGCCAAACATGGTGGTGGGAGCGTCATGGTCTGGGGCTGCATGAGTGCTGCCAGCACTGGGGAGCTACAGTTCATTGAGGGAACCAAGAATGCCAACATGTGCTGTGACATATTGAAGCAGAGCATGATCCGGTCCCTTCAGAGACTGGGCTGCAGGGCAGTATTCCAACATAATGACCACAAACACAGCTCCAAGACAACCACTGCCTTGCTAAAGAAGCTCAGGGTAAAGGTGATGGACTGGCCAAGCATGTCTCCAGACCTAAACCCTGTTGAGCATCTGTGGGGCTTCCTCAAATGGAAGGTGGAGGAGCGCAAGGTCTCCATCCACCAGCTCTGTGATGTTGTCATGGAGGAGTGGAAGAGGACTCCAGTGGCAACCTGTGAAGCTTTGGTAAACTCCATGCCCAAGAGGGTTAGGGCAGTGCTGGAAAATAATGGTGGCCACACAAAATATTGACACTTTGGGCCCAATTTGGACATTTTCACCTAGGGGTGTACTTACGTTTGTTGCCAGTGGTTTAAACATTAATGGCTGTGTGTTGAGTTATTTTGAGGGGACATTTTGAGATACTGTATATCGCAACTCATTCTTGTTTCTACATGTGTAAAGATTATTCTAATCAGCATGACAAAGAGGCTATTGCACATATCTGGTAAATGCTATACCTGATGAAGAAGATACACACCTATTATTACTGTTCAGTGTACAGAAGGGTTTATTCATAAAACTAGAGCGAAGAAAAGTATAGGTAAACTTGAACAGTTAGCAATCAGAGTTCCCCTTTCAAATAAAATGGGGAATCTAATTGGTTGCTAGCACCTCTTTTGCTCTCCTTTTCATAATTTAGTCCTACAGAACATATGAGTGTTGATTTACTAAAGGCAAATATACTTCCTGATTTACTAAAGGCAAATACGCTTTTTGCTCCAGTGGCACTGTTACACATTTTTTGGCTCCTCCAGCAATATGTCACACGCTTCCTGGCTCTAGAGGCAATATCTCACACTCTTTTTGCTCCAGCGACAATATGTCACACATTTTTTGGCTCCAGCATCATTTTGTCATACACTTCATTGCTCAAGCAACAATCTGTCACACACCCTTACTCCAGTGGCAATGTCATATACAGTTGTGTGAAAAAGTTATGCAGCAGGACAATGATCTGAAACACAACAGTAAGTCCACCTCCAAATGGTTCAAACAAAGCAAAATGTAGGTTTTGGAGTGGCCTAATCAAAGCCCGGACTTAAATCCAATTGAGATGCTGTATCATGACCTTACACAGGCCGTTCATGCTGGAAAACCCTCCAATGTGGCTGAATTAAAACAACTCTGCAAAGAAGAGTGGGCCAAAATTGCTCCACAGCAATGTGAAAGACTCATTGCCAGTTATTGCAAACGCTTGATTGCAGTTGTTTCCGCCAAGGGTGGCACAACCAGTTATTAAGTTAAGGGGCAATTAATTTTTCACATAAAGCCTGGCAGGTTTTAACAACTTTTTGCCTTAATAAATGAAACCATCATTTAAAAACTACATTTTGTATTTACTCTTGTTATCTTTGTGTAATAATACAATTTGTTTGATGGTCGGAGTCATTTAAGTGTGACAAATATGCAAAAAAAAAATAAAAATCAGAAAGCGGGCAAATACTTTCTCACACAACTGTACTCCCTGTCTCCAACTGTAATATAACACCTATCCTATGGCCCTAGACAGAATGTTTTGCCCACATACAGACACTAGTAGAAATTTGTTAGAACTCCCTGGCTCTTGTCAAAAAGTGGGGCAAATAATGTTTGTTGTATTTCTATAACTGTTCGGCTCTTTAGATTGCTTCAATTGCTTTATTGCCCACTTGTTTAGGTGGTCTGAGTCAGAATTCTACATTTAGTATCAATATTGGAGGCCTTAAGGAAGATTCTGCTATAAACTTTAACTTAAAAATGACCACCAACTATCAGAGTTGAGAAGAAAATCTAAGAAACTATTTGGCCAGTCATCAGCATGTCCTATTTAGCATTGTTGTAGTTGTTGTTGTTCATTCGTTTAGTCGTGTCCAACTCTTCGTGACCTCATGGACCATATCGCGCCAGGATTTTCTGTTTAGGGTATTTAGGGTACAGGGTCTAAAAGCTAAAAAAGTGTAATTATAATAAATTGTTTACATCACAGGTCAAAGGCAATCTGAAGGTAAAATAATGGAAGAACAGCGCAAAACTATAGCTGGATATAATCTAAAATAATTCCACATTTGTCATGCATGCTTGTTTTTTTTCTACATGAATGCAATAATAATGAGAGATAGATAGATAGATAGATAGATAGATAGATAGATAGATAGATAGATAGATAGATAGATAGATAGATAGATAGATAGATAGATAGATAGATAGATAAAAAATAATAGATAGAGATATAGATAGATTTGACCGATAAGCAAAATTAGCTATTTAAACATGTAAAACAAAAGCTTCACTCTTTATGTGCTTTTTAACTTTAGCTTGGTTCATTGTTTGAACAGATGGTATTTTAATAAAGTCCAGTAGGAATATTGCAGTGGATAAACAATTAGTGCATGCCAATTTCATAATTGCTACATACTGATACAGTCTCTTACCTGCTGTATCCAAGTTGGGAGGAACCCAACTGCTCCTGTGCACCTACTGGCAGCTGCCAATCTCACAGCTGTAGGATGTCTGCAGAGTTACAGTACATTCACAGTGGAAGATAAAGTGCAATTCAAGTCCTGTGCCTTGGCATCCAAATGAAGGCTTCTCTGCCAGCTGGCACTAACTAAGATCCTGTGTGCATGCATTTCGTTTTTACCCAGACAGCTACAAAGATTGCTATCACACTATAAACAATCTTGGATATTAGTTTTACAAAAACATGTATATTAGTATTTTGATATAATTTATCTTTTCATTCAACATTCCCCTAATGTGTTTGGTATCGTAGTTCATGTTTTAATCTTTTTGTCTTAATATGCAATCAATAAACCTATCACAACAGCAATCAAATGTGATCTATAGTATTTTTAAGATGTTGTTAGAAAAACCATTGATGATCTAACCTACTTGAAATTGCATTGCCAGATTTTGGTCATTCTGGATCTCAATAAAATAAAGAGGCAGGCTATAGACTGTGACTGTCAGCACCTCTGGCTGATGAGATAACTCTCTTCAACTCAATTTTGTAATGTTGTTAGATGTCTCTAAAGCTGCAATCGTGTAGAGGAATTTCAATTATCTTCAAGCAAAGGTTGTTAGTGGTCACCTTAAAATGTTGTTGTCTTTGAGGAAACAGGGGCATCTTACCCTCCGTCTTCTATGTCCTTACTTTGAATCAATTATTCAGTCAGTATATGTCAATGTTCTAATAAGCAGGCTGCAATGAAAATCCTGCAAGCAGTGAATGAGAACCAAGGACTGGCAAAGACACTGCCATATCAGGTAGCAAAATTATATTGTCTGACTGCCAGTGATGTGCGTTATAGACAATTACTTTATAATATTTTACCGTGATCATTTTGCAAAGGATATTTCCCTAGAGTTTAGTGAATGCCCATCATCTAATCATATCAAAGTAAAGATGATTATTTCCAAGTGAAATTTCACCACATTCACTAATTCACTTGGCAAAGTGATTTTTTTTTCTTGCAAAGTGAGTAGCCTATTTGTCTTTAGTAAACCAACCCCATAGGTATGCATGAACTCACATGCTATAACACAAGTTTTTATGCTTCAAGGCATGCTGTTTAATGGTAGCCAATGTTTTTGGATAGACTAGCAACTCACCTTGATCCATAAAAAATGTACCTACAGCATTTTTAGCAATGCAACAGTACTTGCATAATGGTGTACTGTACCGCAGGACCATTGACAGCTACTGTACAAGTGCATTGGGGTACCATTTTATAAAATGGCACCATATTACAAATCACACTGCATTTTGGTATTGTGTGGTTATACATGCATTATACCATCAGTGGGATGGAGCACTCGGTGGAATTTGCTTACATATTTCATTGCCTAGTTCCTATACAATAAACTCAATTTATAAAACAAAAACACAAGGATAGAGCTCCCCGATTTACCTATGGAATTGTAATTTTAAAATCTCATTGTACTCAGCTGAAAATAACTGTCACTTTTTTGAGCATATGTCTACTAACCTTGCATTAGCTTGTATGTATAATGTTGTCAGCAGGACTCTCACTTCTATCTCACTCTATTTTTTTGCTCTTTATCAGTATTATTTAAACTTGCTAACACTTATAGGAGATGGTGGCATTATATTAATCAATAATAGTGAGAATTACGTAAATAATTAATGTCATATTAAACAGACTCTTTTTATGGCCCTACTATGAAAGAGATTGTAGCCTAAATAGCAGCTCCATGTCTATATAATTAGCAGGAAAGTGTTTAATAAATTACCTTAGAACATACTGTAACATCAGCATGGACTACATTGTAAACATTGGTGCACTAAAGGCCCTTTTTAATTAGGGATAAGCTTCAGGCCAAGCATGGATTTGCATCAGACCCAACCTGTTTGTTACTTGTGGACATGAAGATCTGCATTTGGTTTGCTAACATAGCAACCAACTACCAGTACTGCACTTTTTGTCCTTTGAACTTAGATCAGGTGGTTTAGAATGGTAAGTAAAGGGGAAGCTTTTTTATGTACCATCCCCTCACTTTAAAAAAGTAGGGTTCACAGGAGCCTTACTGACAATGTGCATAGTTGGGATAGGGAAAGGATAGGGGATTATTGAAGCTGATAAAGTGCATAGGGACCGATTAGTGTAGGACTTGTAGTCTGTAGCTGTAAACCCTGAATACCCTTTAAGTAGAAAAATGCTGTGCATCTTGGGGGATTTGGGGGTGGAGGGAGAAAGGATGTTTACATGTTAATGCTGCTTACATGTTAATGCTGCTGATATGTGTCCAGCAGTCTTATTGTAGTCTCTCCACATGCACAGTCTACAGTACTACAAACTGAATGTGTGTGTTTTAAAAAGGCATATTTTACATTTTTTGCTGGTTGCAATTTATTTGCAATTTTTTTTTTTTTCACAGTCTGTCCTTGACCACATGCATTTCACTGCTAGCTGGCTGCATAGGTGTGCGCAGCCTATTGCATTAGGGTGTGCACCCCAAATCTCAAACACGCATGCCTTCCTCTCCAGCGTCAGCTGCACTGGACAATGAATGAATAGAAAGTGCTCTGGACTGAGCGTCTTTCTGTGCATTTACAAACTGAAGCATAGTAAATTCAGTTTACTATGCTTCAGTTATGCATGAACACAGTGAGTGAGTGTGTTCACTGTGTTCATTTAGAAAAGGAAGGCGCTGGTAAATGACATATTTACTAGCCCCTTCCCCCACTCTCCATCCTGAAACATTCCATGCAGCAGCTGGGAGGAGAGGAGGGAAGCCAGCAGCACTGCAGGGTGGGGGTTAACACTGGGGAAGCCCAGGCAGTAGGGGGAATCAGCACTGCACATAGTGATTAGGGTGTGCCCGTCACACCCGGCACACCCCCTGTGCACGCCTATGGCTGGCTGCATGCAGTATTTTCACAGGGCATAGTTCCTAGGTAAAGCTGGCTGCAATTTTTTAAAGGCCTTTTTTGTAGAAAAGCTTGTATTATTCCAGAGCAAAGTGCATCATCACCCAAGCTTATTTTTTCCTTTGGGAAGGCATGTGACAGAATGATTTACAGGAGGTTGTGAGATACAGTGGGGTCGGAAAGTATTCAGACCCCCTTAAATTTTTCACTCTTTGTTATATTGCAGCCATTTGCTAAAATCATTTAAGTTCATTTTTTTTCCTCATTAATGTACACACAGCACCCCATATTGACAGAAAAACACAGAATTGTTGACATTTTTGCAGATTTATTAAAAAAGAAAAACTGAAATATCACATGGTCCTAAGTATTCAGACCCTTTGCTCAGTATTTAGTAGAAGCACCCTTTTGATCTAATACAGCCATGAGTCTTTTTGGGAAAGATGCAACAAGTTTTTCACACCTGGATTTGGGGATCCTCTGCCATTCCTCCTTGCAGATCCTCTCCAGTTCTGTCAGGTTGGATGGTAAACGTTGGTGGACAGCCATTTTTAGGTCTCTCCAGAGATGCTCAATTTGGTTTAAGTCAGGGCTCTGGCTGGGCCATTCAAGAACAGTCACAGAGTTGTTGTGAAGCCACTCCTTCATTATTTTAGCTGTGTGCTTAGGGTGATTGTCTTGTTGGAAGGTAAACCTTTGGCCCAGTCTGAGGTCCTGAGCACTCTGGAGAAGGTTTTCATCCAGGATATCTCTGTACTTGGCCGCATTCATCTTTCCCTCGATTGCAACCAGTCGTCCTGTCCCTGCAGCTGAAAAACACCCCCACAGCATGATGTTGCCACCACCATGCTTCACTGTTGGGACTGTATTGGACAGGTGATGAGCAGTGCCTGGTTTTCTCCACACATACCGCTTAGAATTAAGGCCAAAAAGTTCTATCTTGGTCTCATCAGACCAGAGAATCTTATTTCTCACCATCTTGGAGTCCTTCAGGTGTTTTTTAGCAAACTCCATGCAGGCTTTCATGTGTCTTGCACTGAGGAGAGGCTTCTGTCGGGCCACTCTGCCATTAAACCCCCGACTGGTGGAGGGCTGCAGTGATGGTTGATTTTCTACAAATTACTCCCATCTCCCGACTGCATCTCTGAAGCTCAGCCACACTGATCTTTGGGTTCTTCTTTACCTCTCTAACCAAGGCTCTTCTCCCCCGATAGCTCAGTTTGGCCGGACGGCCAGCTCTAGGAAGGGTTCTGGATGTCCCAAACGTCTTCCATTTAGGGATTATGGAGGCCATTTTGCTCTTAGGAACCTTAAGTGCAGCAGAATTTTTTTGTAACCTTGGCCAGACCTGTGCTTGCCACAATTCTGTCTCTGAGCTCTTCAGGCAGTTCCTTTGACCTCACAATTCTCATTTGCTCTGACATGCACTGTGAGCTGTAAGGTCTTATATAGACAGGTGTGTGGCTTTCCTAATCAAGTCCAATCAGTATAATCAAACACAGCTGGACTCAAATGAAGGTGTAGAACCATCTCAAGGATGATCAGAAGAAATGGACAGCACCTGAGTTAAATATATGAGTGTCACAGCAAAGGGTCTGAATACTTAGGACCATGTGATATTTCAGTTTTTCTTTTTTAATAAATCTGCAAAAATGTCAACAAGTCTGTGTTTTTCTGTCAATATGGAGTGCTGTGTGTACATTAATGAGGAAAAAATGAACTTAAATGATTTTAGCAAATAGCTGCAATATAACAAAGAGTGAAAAATTTAAGGGGGTCTGAATACTTTCCGAACCCATTGTATCTCACAACCGCCTGTAAATCTTTCCGGCCCCACTGTACATCGGCAGAGTGTTGTCACCTCATAGCACAAGGACCTTTTTATCAGTATCACCAGCTGTTAAAGCTTTTACTGTATGAAATTTTACTGGTTGTGGTTATATCTACTTTAATAAACTATGCTTGAGTTCTCTGAATTGCAGTGCTGGTGTACATTTTCCTATGAACCTGCCTGTGTGCACAAATCTGTAAACCCCAAAATGCTTTTTATCTGTCTACAACAACTGATTGACAGCCAGCACTTCAACTGTTAACAACCCAGCTATTTTTTTTTCTTTTAAATTTGCTTTTCCTTCACATTCACTGCCCTCCACTATCACCATAGCTAAAATAAAAGTTAGACATCCACCGATTAGGTTTATTATCCCTGGTTAAAATGTTTCTGTTATTGGCCAATTTTACACTGCTTTGTCCTGGATTTGAGGAGTATAGCTCTGGAAAGAAAGCCTCCCCAGCATTTCCTCTGGCTGCCCGATGATGTAGTGTAAACATTGTCTGGATTCCCCTCCTTCATGCCATCCCCAAATGTCATCCTCTTTATCAACATCATGAGAGAAAGTAAAGTGGTGGGCTGAAAGAAAAGCTTTGTAATTGTTGTTCCTGTTCTACTTTCCCCTTCCCAGGGAGCAGCAACAAAGCTGCATGGTGAGTGCACTGCTCAAACTAGGCAATGAAACATTATTTTTTTGTTGCCGTTGTATGTTCACATGAAAGAGAAAATACTGGCAGCACATTTACATATGGACAGAAAGATGCTTAAAGTACCCAAAATGTTGGTAGGTTTCCAATGATGCTTTGAGCACTCTCTTGCATTTACAGTTCTGGCAGTTCCTTTTTTTTAATGGTTCCCCCATTTGCTGCTTTACCCATGCGTTTGCTGTCTGTTTTGGTATACTGAGTTAAATAGTAGATATACATGTACATTCATTTGGTCACAATAATGTTAATTAGGTTGTTTTTTTGCTTGGGAGGGTTTGTAGAGTGGAATTTCCATCATAATTGTGAGCAAAGCAGTACCCCTGCACTCTGTGATTTATGTACTTCTGACCCCAGCATCCTGTGTGTTACACATTCCTGACCCCTGCACTCTGAACGTTAAACAATCTTGACCTTAAACAGAATAGGCTCAGGTTTTATTTAACCATATCCCTCTAAGCCCTTCCCACTGCAATTTGACTGCAGCCCACAATTTAATGTTGCATGCTATGCTAGCCGCATAATTTCTTTACTCAGGCTGCCCAAGCCATTTAATCAGTTTTATGTCTGCCTTATATTCCAAAAATCTGTGACCACTTGTTTGAAAATGTGTTAAAAATTAAGGAATGATTTTGTGGGCATGGGTGTGTTTTGGTTGGTGTGGTTAAAAGTGGTCATGGTCAGTAAGGTGTCCTTTCATTTTTAAAATCTAATAACCTTTGTAGACATGTCTGTGGCAGTAGGATAAGGCTGTACTGCCTTTAATTCAGGAGTTATGATCACTTGTAAGCATTTTACTTATAGCCTTGCTATTCCTGCTTACTGTGTTTGCTTGAACAGGGCAGGGTCGGCCATATGAGGGAAAAAATAAATTAATTAATCAATGAATGAGATAAATAATGCTAATCTGTAAGTAGTGTAAAAAAATAAAACAAAAAAAAAGTGGAGGGTAGGAAAATGCTGGACTAGTGTTTGGCTTACAGCATTATCTAAGTTAATATTTCTGCATTTCATACCTTGTTTAACCACTTCAGCCCCAGAAGTATTTACTCCCCTAATGATCAGGCCATTTTTTGCAATATGGCACTGGGTTATTTTGACCGACAATTGCGCAGATGTGCGATGCTGTACCCAAATAAAACAAATGTCCTTTTTTTCCCACAAACAGAGCTGTCTTTTGGTGGTATTTGATCACCTCTGCGTTTTTTATTTTTTGCGCTATAAACAAAAAAAAGCGACAATTTTGAAAAAACCCCCAATATTTTCAACTTTTTGCTATAATACATATCCAATAGAAAAAAGGAAAAAAACATATTTTTTCATCAGTTTAGACCAATATGTATTCATCTACATATTTTTGTTAAAAAAAATCCCATTAAGCGTATATTGATTGGTTTGCACAAAAGTTATAGCATCTACAAAATAGAGGAAAGATTTAGGGACTTTTTTTGTTTTGTTTTTACTAGTAATGGCAGTGATTCACAATTTTTAGCGGGACTGCGACATTGTGGCACACAAATCTAACACTAAGTGACACTTTTTGGTAGTGACACCAATACAGTGATCAGCGCTAAAAAAAAATGCACTGATTACTTTATAAATGGCACTGGCAGAGAAGGCGTTAACACTAATGGTGATCAAAGGGTTAAGTGTTCCCTAGGGAGGTGCTTTCTAACTGTCAGGGGGATGGGCTCCCTGGGAGTGGAGAGAGATCACTGTTCCTGATCACTAGGAGCAGCTGATCTCTCTCTACTTTCCAGTCAAAATGGGTAACCGCCTTGTTTACATAGGCAGATCCCCATTCTTCCTCTGTGAGGAGTGATCGTGGGTGGCCAGCGGACATCGTGACTGCCGGCCACGCGCATCGGCTCCCACGCCGCGCTGCAGGTGCACGTGCACACCCCTGTATCTAGCCCACGAAACGACGTACAGGTACATAGTTTGGCGCAATAGAGCCAATCTGCCGCAGTATATATACTGTGGCTGGTCAGCAAGTGGTTAAAAGATCTTTGGCCATATGACACAGATTAGGTCCATGACCTAATCTGTGTCATAAATCATCAGTAAAGCAGATCTGCTACTTGTATTTCTGTTAACATGTGGTCTCTACTTCCTTGCATGGTTTCTTGCAGGGCTAGAGGTGTAGATTTCACCAGAACTCACCTGCTGGTTTATATAGTACCTACAGGATTAGCAAAACTGTGTTTACTATGCTTCAGTTTGTGAAAGAACAGGATGCTCTGTACAGAGCTATTCCTGTTCATTCATGCTGTGCAGCTGAGGCTGCAGAGATGAAGGTGGAGGAATGTGTCCTCAATCTCCTTTCTTTGTCTCAAAAGCGAGACATCAGTAGTCTGTTTAGACCCCTGATATTTCACCAAAGCCCCCAATCAGGGATGCTATTTTTTTTTTACATAGTAATAAAAATGATAAAATTGTAACAAATAAATAAAATAATGACAATGAAAAACTACCGACACTGCCCACTGCCCTGACACCAACCTCTGCCCTACTGACACCATTCATTGCTCTACTGACATCATCCTCTGCCGAACTGAGACCGACCACTGCTCTACTGACTGACACCAGCCACTGCCCTACTGACACCAACCTCTGCTTACTGACATGTTCACTGATCTACTGACACTGTCCACTTCTTTACTGACACTGTCCACTGCTCTACTGACACCATACTCTGCCCCACTGACACTGTCCACTGCTCTACTGACACCATCCTCTGCCCCACTGACACTGTCCACTGCTCTACTGACACCATCCTCTGTCCCACTGACACTGTCCACTGCTCTACTGACTGGCACTATCCACTTTTATGGTAGGCTCATTTCAAAAGTGTAAAATTAAATTTTATTATATTTTTTTAAATGTTCCCTCCTATTTAGTTAGGCCTTGCTAGTTACATTTTTTTTAAAAGTCACCAGGTGATCTCTGATCTCTTTCATGTTGTTCAGGTAAATCTCCACCCTGCCCTTGCTGTACTTCATTGCTCTTGATACATTCACAATAAATAAAGTGTTTTATTTTTTTATCAAAGCTATGCTACATCAGGGTTAACAATTCCCATATAGACTGTAATACTAAGGTGAGTTTAGCTTTCCAACATTGTATGTCAGATTTTGAACAAGGAGTATTTGTCTCAGTAGCCATTTTTTGTTATTAATCTTGTGTCATCCTGTCTGTTCTAAATACATCCACTATCCCAGGTAAATTATATACAATAGAAGAGTTTATCATGCTGAGGCACGCAAATATGCATAGATTGTACAACATTCCAAGCCTAATGAATCACTTGTCAGCTCCTGTTGTGGTGACAACTGACAAGAATGAAAATTCTGGCATTATTATACCAATCACTGTTGTTCTTTGGAACAGAATAGTAATCTGATTTGATTTAGCAACACAGTTTCTGAACACAGGCTCTACTGGATACATATACCTAAGCTTTTATGCTATACAGCTATCCAAGTACATTAAAATGCATCTATGGAGGTAACTTGAGATGTGCATTTTAATCCAAGGGACACAGGGTGAATCTACATAAATCAAATTAGACATTACAAATGCCTAAGTTTTTGTAGGTATTCTGCTGCTCTAGGTGTCTTATCCTATTTTACATGAATATTCAATACACTAATGTATTTGTGCTTTCCTAACTGTTTTCTCAGTAAATATCATACATTTATTTTAAAAGAAAACTTTGGGAATCATAATAACCTCAGCTCAAAATATGTAAATTAATAAATATTCCTTTTTTATTTTGATATCACAACATTTTAAAGAAAAGCCTGTTGCAAGGGTGCAGGTTATCTGGTCAGAAGATTTTAAGCTTTTTCAGGATGCTGTGGCGATGCTGAATGAAGTGAAAGCCGTCAGATGCCTGAGTGTATGGTAAGTAACTTTTTGTTTTTTTCTTCTTTTTTTTCTTTCTATATAAAAGCAGGGCCTGCTTTAAAGACCAACTGAACTTTCAGTGTTGAATAAGATAAAAAAAAAATTCAGGTGTATCAAAGCAAAAGATGTGAAACGCTTAGGGCTCATGCACACTGCATCTCAAAGAAGCTCAAAGAAGTGGCTCCTACAGGCTTTTAAACTTTTTTGAGCTTTCATTTTTTTCTGCCTGGAAACTTCTCTCCATGTTAGCCAATGTGTCTATGCACACTATGGATTTTTTAGGAGTTTACAGGCATATGCTCTTACAGGCAGAAAAAAACACCCACCAAACTCTTGATTTTGAGAGGAGCTTTCAAGCAGAAAAGACACCTAGGTGCCCAAAAACACGCAAAGCATGAAAAAGCTCAAAAAAGTGCAAAAACGGACACAAAAAAAGAGAAAATTAGCTAAGGGGAGGGTTTGTGAAAAAAAACACTTATGCTTAAAAAAGCTTAAATAAGTTTAAATAAGCTCAATAAAAAAGCACAAGCTTCTTTAAGCTTGTAGGCAGAGAAATACAAGCTCAAATGCCTACATCAGTCACTGGTAGGGATGAGCCCATGGTTCGAGTCGAACGTAAGTTGGACTTGAACATCTGTGATCATTTGTTCTAAAATGAAAGGAACATAAGGGGTGTTTGCGGGAAATTCGAGCACTGCGGAACGCCCCATAATGCACTGCGAGATCGAGGAGTACAGACAAGTGTGTCTTGCCTAGAGTCAAGTATGGTAGTGGGAGTGTCATGGTCTGGGGCTGCTTGAGTGCTACATTAAGGGAACCATGAATGCCAACATGTACTGTAACATACTGAAGCAGAGCATGATCCCCTCCCTTCGGAGACTGGGCCGCAGGGCAGTATTCCAACATGATAATGACCCCAAACACACCTCCAAGATGACCCCTGCCTTGCTAAAGAAGCTGAGGGTAAAGGTGATGGACTGGCCAAACATTCCTCCAGACCTAAACCCTATTGAGCATCTGTAGGGCATCCTCAAATGGAAGGTGGAGAAGCGCAAGGTCTCTAACATTCACCAGCTGATGTCGTCATGGAGGAGTGGAAGAGTACTCCAGTGGCAACCTGTCAAGCTCTGGTGAACTCCATGCCCAAGAGGGTTAAGGCAGTGCTGGAAAATAATAAAAAAAAAATACATTTGGACATTTTCACTTAGGGGTGTACTCACTTTTGTTGCCAGCGGTTTAGACATTAATGGCTGTGTGTTAAGTTATTTTGAGGGAACAGCAAATTTACACTGTTATACAAGCTGTACACTCACTACTTGTAGCAAAGTGTCATTTCTTCAGTGTTGTCACATGAAAAGATATAGTAAAATATTTACAAAAATGTGAGGGGTGTACTCACTTTTGGGAGATACTGTATATACAGTCTAGTGTATATATATATATATTCTGCATTTAGCATATACTAGATATTCAGTACAGACTTTATATTCAATCAGTGCAGGCAGTGTATTTGATATATATATATATATATATATATATATATATATATACATACATACATATATATATATATATATATATATATATATATATATATATATATATATATATATATATATATATACTATATATTCAGTGTATACTCTATATTCAGTCAATGCAGGCAGTGTCGTTTATATAACACAGTGTATTGAAGTGGTTAAGGGGAAACCTCAGCAAAATTGTATTGTAAGTGCCCCCACCCCCTCCTGAACTACACCAGGCCACATGCCCTCAACATGGGGAGGGTGCTTTGGGGTCCCCCCCCAAAGCACCTTGTCCCCATGTTGATGGGGACAAGGGACATCACCATAACCCTTGACCAGTGGTTGTGTGGGTCTGCAGGCCGGGGGTTTATCAGAATCTGGAAGCCCCCTTTAATAAGGGGGCCCCCAGATCCCGCCCCCCATGTAAATGGGTATGGGGTACATTGTACCCCTACACATTCACCAAAAAAGTGTCAAAAAGTAAAAACCACAGGAGACAGTTTTTAACAATTCCTTTATTAAAAAAAAAGTGTCCCGCGATGTCCATCCATCTTCAATCACGGCACCGACGGTCCAGAGAAAAAATAAAAATGGAAAAACTCCTGCTGACTGCAGTCTTTTTCCTGTGACAGCTGTTATATAGCCAAGGGTGGGGCCACCTGGTTACATAACGGGTGACCATGCCCCCTTCTGACATCAAAGCTGTCAAAGCGAAAAGTCAGCAGTCTGTGGGATGCCTTCAATGGAGGCAGAGTTTTTCCATTTTTTTTTCAGCCCAAAGCACCCTCACCATGTTGAGGGCATGTGGCCTGGTACAGTTCAAGAGGGGGGTGCTCTCAAGTCCCCCCCTTTTCCTGCGGCCTGCCAGGTTGCATGCTCGGATAAGGGTCTGGTATGGATTTTGGAGGGGGACCCCCATGCCATTTTTTTTTATTTTGGTGTGGAGTTCTTAATATCCATACCAGACCTGAAGGGCCCAAGAATGGACTGGGAGGGGGGGAACCCACGCTATTTTTTTCAATAATTTTTTATGTATATTGCCGGGATCCAGCAATACATTACAGCCACAGGCAATTTTAGATTACATTTTTTCCTTTAGAAATGCAATTTTTCTGCGGTACTGTATAAACATGGGCAAGATGCGCTACTTTACAGGCAGACTAAGGGGACCCCCATGCATGATATTTAAAAGAATATTTAATTTTTATTGCTTCACTTTAAGCATTATTAAAATCACTGCTGCTGAAAAAACGGCCATTTTAAAAACTTTTTTTTGCATTGATACATCTCCCCTGGGGCAGTACCCGGGTACCCATACACTTTTTATGGCAATAACTTGCATATAAGCCTTTAAAATGAACACTTCATTTTTCACGTTCATGTCCCATAGACTTTAACGGTGTTCACATATTCGCACAAATTGTTTGTCTCTTTGCATGTTCTGGTGCGAACTGAACTGGAGTACGTTCGGCTCATCCCTAGTCACTGGACTCATCATTCACTCCACCCCCCATCTGACATTGCTTAATCTTGGGATCAATAACATACCTACACAATTCAGAGCTATCATAACCTATATACTCATTGTGGCTCGATTAACTATTACATCAAAGTGAAAAACGCCTACTGCCCCTAATGTATCCGAAATAATATACAGAGTCAAGACACAACACTTATATGAAAAATCTTTTGCGGCCTAATCCAACACCTTAAGTGCTTCAATAAACATTAGAAACCCTGGGCTCTTAATTTCCCAGATGATAACTGAAAGAAACCAAAGGCATATCCAAACACATATGACCTTTAAGAACCTCTTATGCCCCGTACACACAGTCGGACATTGATCGGACATTCCGACAACAAAATCCTAGGATTGTTTCTGACGGATGTTGGCTGAAACTTGTCTTGCATACACACAGTCACACAAAGTTGTCGGAAAATCCGATCATCCTGAATGCTGTGACGTAAAACACGTACATCGGGACTATAAACGGGGCAGTAGCCAATAGTTTCATCTCTTTATTTATTCCGAGCATGCGTGGCACTTTGTGCGTCGGATTTGTGTACACACGATCGGAAATTCCGACAACGGATTTTGTTGTCGGAAAATTTTATAGCAAGCTCTCAAACTGTGTGTCGGAAAATCCGATGTAAAATGTGTGATGGAGCCTACACACGGTCGGAATTTCCGACAACAAGGTCCTATCACACATTTTCCATCGGAAAATCCGACCGTGTGTACAGGGCATTAGCGTTCTGGTACTGAACATTTGTTATTGTTGTTAGTTCTTTTCTGTATTATCTTTATTCATAAATAATTTCATACTCAGCTCTAGCTTATGCAATATGAGAGATTTGTATCTCAAAATGTGTACTCGTTTTGCGGATGTCTATATGCAAACTCTCTAAAATGTGAACTTATCTATGATTTATTTCTGTAACTTGAATACTTCCTTCTTGTTAAATGTACAAATGCAACTCACATGTCTACTTTTCAATAAAAAACAATTGAAAGAAAAGCTCAAATGCCTGTAAAACCTGCTTTACTGAGATTTTTAACAAAAAAAGGTACCACAACCTGAGTAAATAATCCGGTCCTCTGTCAGCAGTGCTGCAAACAAAGAACTCTTCCTCTCTGTGGAAGAAGTGTTCTCTCTATAGTAGTCGGACACACCCCACTGAGCCAGACCTGCGGCTCTCAAATCAGTATCATGCTTCCTGCTGACTGGGGAGCTCTAGCTCTGACTTGGCAAAGGGGTGTGTCAAACCTCTGCAGAGAGACCATGCCTTCTATACAGAAAGCCAAGGTACTTCTCGACAGCATGCTGGCAGAACATATATTTTTCTACTCAGGTTGTGGCTGCTTTCCAAAAAAAAAAACTTTTGTTTTGATGGCTCTGGAATGCATTTAGCTGGTTAAAAGACATGGTTCAGTTGGACTTTAAGGAAATATACAGCCACTTTGAGGTATGCTGTAAGTTCCCCAGCCTTAACACTGTCAACATTGACGGGAAAACAGATTATATATGAAATTTTACATTTTGTTAGAGAATGTTTGCAACATACCTGTAAGACAGGAGGGAAATACAAGGCCACTGCCAATGACACTGCAAGGACACCAGCATACATGCATTATAAAAGACAATAATTATTAGAGTAAACTATAAAAATATCAAAGGTGGTTGTACTAAAAAGGTCCTAACATTTTTATAGCATGAGAAAATTATAACATTTCTCTTAGGTTTTTTAATCGACCTGTGACCCCACTGGAGAGATTTTCCCTCATGCCCTGTCCCTATTCCTGTACAAGAAATAAGAGATGTGGTTGTAACTAGGACAGGCAGAGATGAAAGTAAGAAAAAAAAACACTACCAGACATTTTATCCCCTAATCTACTAAATATTAGGTCTCTTTTTTTCTTTGGCCCCATAAAAGGAAACAAAAAACAAAAAAATAAAAAACAACAGCTGACAGGTATACAGCAAAGGCACCTCGATGTGTTCTCCTGCTGTCCTCTCCTTGCTCCTGTGCCTCCTGGCCAGGAGACCTCTATGTGTCTTGAAGAGGGTCCTATCAGCATTCAAGCCCAGGCCCAAGGTCACCCCCCCAGACTAGGGAGGCCACGACAGCCTAACACTCCATCTCCAGCTTCTGCTCTCCACTGCCCCTGAGCGGGCCTTCTCTCTGCCAAACCTTCTTTTGGGGATTGGTCAGGGCCCTCAGAATATTCCAGCAAGCTCCTCCTGGACTCCTCCTATCCGTTTCTGGAACCTTCTCCAAGTCTCCAGCAGGCAGAGAGGAGTTCACCAGAGAAGCTACTGATGAGTCATCCAACCTACCTGAGTCTCTCAAACCCTGACCCAGCAAAACACACATGCTTGGCTACCAGACAAACCTAAAATTTACCTACACTAACAAACAAAGATCCCAGCACTCTAGCAACACAGCTAGGGGGTGCTACACATAATAAAAGCAATGCAAATACATTTTGTAAGTAAGGTCAGCAATGCTACTGTTATCTTGCAAATCATAGTTGTAACTAATTAGCTGCAGCCTGTTTGTGAAGATACCCTTTCTTACCAATCAGCAACTTTTTACAAAACATTTTTCTAAAGGTTATACATTGGGTATAATATAATCGCTAGTGCATAGAGTGTACAAGGGGAATTTTGTTAATATACTGGTATACTGGTTCAGCATACTGAATGATGCACACCATACACCCCATGTATTGGTAAATTTATCAGGGCATTTCCTGTTAATATAAACTATATTTTCATATAAAACCACCACATTGTTCAAGATTTTCATACATATCCAGCAATGGCTTTTTGACTGCTATACATGTTTAGCAGGGCTTTCTGAGTGTTATATACTTTCTAGCTGTAGCTAGTCATCATTTAACCTCTTGCAAGCCAGACATGTTTGGTGAATATTCATATACATGAGTGTTCTGTTACAAATAAATGTTAAGAGGTTTAGGATAATTGGATCAGAGTCTGAACTTGATTACACTGGTTAAAATTTTCACAAGAGGCCGAGTGATAACAGGCTGTTTTGTCATCTAACGGTAAAGAAATGTGACAATCTGGGAACAGGTTTTAGAACCCCATCTGCTCTATCACAGAGAAATCAGGATTTTACAGTTCTATAAATATTTTAGTATATGCCATCATTTAGGAACTGTGGCAGCTATCATAAAATCTCTCTGACTTTTGTTACTACTGCATGTAAGGCCAGAAAATTGCATCTTGTGGTAAACCATAAAATGCTAAGTAAAAGACACACTCCTTTCAGTATAGTCTAAAAATATATGGTTTCACGGTTGTTTCTTGACAGAAAGTCACTGTACCATCCAGGCTTCTTATATTGTTCTTTTAATTGACCAAAGAATCCATCCCCATTGTTTTTAAGCAATGAATACATGTATCATTCTATAAAAAGTAGATGATATCATTCTAGAAAGCAATACACTATTTATTTTATAAGAAATATCTGCTTCAGTCAGTTTCTTCCTTCATTCTATTATAACACACAAGATTGTTTCATTTTTTGATCATCAAGACCTGGCCATACAATTATCATTTCTCATAAATAAGTAAAGTTAAGACAAGACTAGTTTGTTGCACATGCCCTTTTAAACTGAAAACAATCTACTAGGTCTTTTTGTACATGAAAAGTACAGGGCAATAAAAAATAGGATTTTTGTATCAATCCTTTTTTTTTTCAAATCCTTTCTCAGGGTCCATTGAGGGACACGGCTTGTTATTAATAGGTAACCTAGGGATATCCATAAGACTACCTTCACACTGGCGATTAAGGTCGGTGCAAATTTCTGTGTGCATCCAGCAACAATCACCGCAGGTAATCACTGGCTTTGCAGAGAGCCGTGAATAGCTAGGCCCTCCAGCGACCTGCCACTAGAGAGATCAGGGCCATCGGCTGCACCTAACCGCTCTCCTTCGCAGCTGTAAACAAAAGATTTCTGCCACTACAAGTTGCATCAGCCTTAAAGTGATCATAAAGGAAAAGTTAAAAAACAAAAAACAAACATGCGGCCTCCAAACTCCTTCTTCTAGGATCCCCTAGGGGCTCCTGGCCCCTCCTATCTGTCCAGTGCCTGCTTGCTCCCAAGCCCCGCTAATGCGTCCATTGACACTGACAGTGGGACTCACCGCTCCCTCGTCACTTACTTTGATTTACAGCAGCTGGAGCCAATGTCTCCCAGTGCCCCAGCAAAGCCAGTAAGACACGGAAGTAAGGGGAAAGAAGAGCACCAGATGAGCAAATCGCTGAATTGAATGAGGATTCAGGTAAGTGAAAGGGGGGGGGGGGGGTGAGGGGCCAATACTGATTCTTAAACATATTTTACCTTAATGCACGAAATACATTAAGGTAAAAAATTAATAGCAATGGCAATAATAATAATAAGGATAATAATAATAATCAAAAACATCAAATAAACAAATAGCACATAGTATTCCAGAAATGGATTCATAGCTATGCATAATTATTAATACAAATACTGTTAGTGACAGCATTATACAGTTCTTACTGAACATCTCATAGCTGATGCAAATTTATTTCTAGGTGTAAGTATGATCAAACAAATTACTAGTGATGACGCACTACAGTTGTCACTGAGTTTGTAAGATTTCAAATGCATATTTATTGACAAATATCTGTAAGAGGTCTACTGATTGAAAGGAGCACTTTTTACTACAGGCACAAGCTTTCTCAAATGGCCACACCTACTCTCAGCTAAAATTTTCTCTATTGATGCAGGCGTGTGTAGCTCTCTTTTCAGGGGGGATGGGGGTTATGACAAACAATCCGCCCCAAACAGGATATTGTGATAAACCTATAGGTAAATAAGAGAACCAGGACCTTTGCTAAGTGTGGGTGTCTCCACCAAGGATGGGGCCTCTGTAAAAAGTGAAATTCCCCTTCCTCGGAAATGAACCAGTAATCTAATCAAAGTAAATGGGAGCAGAGGAACTACTGCAAACAGTAAATAACCATACCTATATAGATGCACACCACTATGAAAAAAATGCAAGCTTTATATAAGGAGATTAATAATTACATACATACAATGTACAAACAGGTACAGTATTATCAGCAAAGAGCCCAACAAGAGTCCCGGTGGAACTGTACACAATTGTACCTGGTTATATTTAGGTATTAATAGAGATGCCTCCAGATGAATGTAGCATTAAAGCCCAGTTGCAGGGGCCCCTGAAGATGATCATGATGCATGCTTGTCTTGAGACTTGAAGACAAGATCTGCTGTGATGAGGACACCCTCCAGTCATTGTCCCACCAGCCTGGAATGCAGCTTTCCACCAGCAGAAACCATGGTATGGAACTGGAACTCAGAGCCAGCTTAACTACTCTTAGTGCTTAGTTCCTAGTAGATTCTAATCTGCCATGCATCTGAACCTCTAACTACCAGAGGTGGCCGTCGGATACCTAACCTGGCTCTAGCCTGTGCTGGTTAATGAACCCGAAGCTAAAACTAGCAATAAAATACCAGACCAGAAGGGACAGGCTTACCTAGACTAACAGGAGCTGCATATAATCTATATTCCAATAAACAGGTTCAACTACTCTGTTTCCCCGAAAATAAGACCTAGCGTGATTGTTGGTGATGGCTGCAATATAAGCCCTACCCCCCAAATAAGCCCTAGTTAAAGTCCTTGTAGGTCTTATTTTCAGGGTAGGGCTTATTTCCAGGGAAACAGGGTAGGGCTTATTTGGGGGGTAGGGCTTATATTGCAGCCATCACTGACAATCACGCTAGGTCTTATTTTTGGGGAAACAGGGTACTAACATACAGCATTGATCTCTCTAAGTATGATGGAGAGGGGCATAACAGTAGAAATCCATTGGATTTATAGTTACTTTCGTAAAAGATAATTCTCCTCTTGGTTAGTCACTGAATATAAATACAGGATGTATGGATTTTAAACAATTTTATATGATACATGTGTTGCAGGAAGTAACCAAAACCAAAATGATGCTTGAGATGCAAATTTAACAACATCCCTGATGGAAGCACAATGTGTCGTTCTTGATAGTCATTGTTGAAGCGACTTATTAATTGTAATATTATCCAGAAAAAAACTATATTGTACATTCCACATGTGAATGAGGTATACGACTTAGAAAACATATGCACAGAAAACCAGAGATATAGTGTCCTGATGAAAAGCCCATAAAACATTTGTGAAGTGAATGAGACATTTTATCTCATGAATTATAGACCTGCACAACAATCTATGGAATCCACTTAGAAATAGTGGATGTAGAAGCTGAAGACTTTAGGACACTCTTTAGGGGAATAAAACACAGGGAATCTATGTGCCTAAAAGTTACCGTGGATGAGGGAGGTAAACCCTGACAGTCCTCATCACATCCAAATGATACAGATCTCTTTCAGGTGAACCAGTGCCAGACACAGGGAAGGTAACAAAATATCCTCATTAAGGTAAAAAACAGAGATCACATTTTGGTAGAAAAGTGGTCCTCAGTCTCAAAACAACCTTGACTTTATTTTGAATGAAATGAAGCTCCATACAGTACTACCCTAATAACTCAAAAATCCTTTTGGTTGAAGTGATAGCTACATAAAATATATTAATGTATGGGGAAGCAATGCCAAGGAGATGTCCTGAATAGATCCAAATGTAGGTTGTTTTTGCAGCACTGCCAATACAAATTTTTAGTCCACATATATATTCTATTAATTAGTCCATAGGTGCTCTTGTGTTGAATCGTGAATGTCCATGCTTTTACCTATATGTTCTCTCACAACAAATTAAAAATTTAGCCTCTTACCAGAAGGGAGGGATCCCAAATTATAGGGATCAAGCATGCTTAGTTGTAATTGAGACCAACTGCGATGTTCCACTCCTTCAGCTCCACCGAGAGACCTTCCTCTTGTTGTAATAGTAACTTCGCCTGGATATGGAAATACTTCTAATAAACTCCCTATAATAATCCCAGCTCCTATAATCTTGCTGAGTGCTCTCTAGCACATGCCCCCTAGTGGCCAAAAGGCGGACCGACGTAAGGTAATGGCTTTTCACCCAGGGAAGCCAACCTGCCACAGTACAATTGCAGCGGCTGGTCAGGAAGAGGTTAAGAAGGGAGAAACGTCATGGTGCAGTATGAAAACAAGTGTTTATTGAACACATTCCCATTGCACTTTACAGAAAAAATCAAAAAAACAAACAAACACAGCAGCGGACCTCGTGATGATGTCACAGATTTCAGCTCCAACCGGTGTGTTTCCCGTAAGAGGCATCGACTGGGACCAAAGGCTATCCTGAGATGTCACTCAGCAAGTATTATATACTTGAATAAACAGGAGAGACACCGGAAGTGTTGAAAAAAACTCATACTCATTGAATCTTGACATTTAACATCTTCATTTTTATACACATATATTTTAAAAACAATGAGAAAAAATATATATGACGAGTTAATTAGTTTTTGCTCTTGTCTCCCCCCTCTTATGCATATGATTTCCTTGGGCTAGCTTTTGCTTTTAAAGGGGAACTCCAAACTCCAGTCTACATTGCTCTTGTCTCACCCCTCTAATGCATTTGATTTCCTTGGGCTAGCTTTTGCTTTTAAAGGGGAACTCCACACTCCATTTTACAATGCTGTTGTCTCCCCCCTCTAATCCCTTGCATTTCCTTGGCCTAACATTTGCCTTCAAAGGGGAACTCCACACTCCATTCTACAATGCTCTTGTCTCCCCCCTCTAACCCCTTGGATTTCCATGGGCTAGCTTTTGCTTTTAAAGGGGAACTCCACACTCCACTTCATTCTCAAAAGGCTGTGAGCTGCCTTCACCAATCCAAACCACATCCTTTTTCAGAGCATACAACAGGGCCAGCTAGGAAAGGGGCAAGAAGAGCGATCGCCCAACCCCCTCCTGAACCATACAAGGCGACATGCACTCAACATAGCTGGCTAACTTTGGGGCAAGTTGGGCTCAGCCAAATACCAACCACAAAGAACCTTGTACCCACTAGTTTAAAGGGGCTTTCCACATTCCGTAAAGCCCCCTGTCTGCAGCCCCCCACAGCCCCAGACTAGGGTTGTGTGTAAAAGGCCCTTGTCCCCCTGAATATAGGAACAAGGTGGTTGACTTTTGGGGTGCCTCCAAGCATCCACCCCCTTTCATGGGCTGGCTTTCTGTGTGTTTGGCTAGGGGTTTGTTAGTGTGTGGGAGGGGCACAATATTTTTTTAGTTTGGGGTGGTATTTTTCACGTGGGGGTTCTCATTTTAAGCCTTAACAGACCCAAATGGCCTTGTATGTATTGGGGGGGGGGGGGGTGGCAGGCTATTTTTTGTTTTGGGTTAAAATCTTGCAGCTGCAATGTAGATTTGTAAATTTTCTCTAAAGCTCATGCTCAGGGAGTATGTTTTTTGGGTTAGTAATTTAAGGACATCCTTAACAGGTATACCCACTTTGAAGTTCTGTCTCTACATTGGGTGAACTTGCATTTTGTGTGTTTCATGGACTGTGCATGTGTTTTCAATTGCCTCATTAGCACACAAACCTGTTATATAAAGCTTGCAGATAGCATTCTTTATCTTGCCCTGAAAAAAGGCCAGATTGCTTGATGGTGTCTGTCTGTCTGTCTGACTGTCTGTCAAGAGAGTACATTTGGGTGTCCTTATAGAATTGGTAACACATGTATTTTCTCTTTGTTTTTTGTTTGTTATGTCTTTGCAAAACAGATTTTGGAGCACGTAGTTTTTACTTTTGTTTTTTTTTGGAGGGGGTATTTTTCACTGAAATATTTTTGATGTTGTCAATGTTTGTTGTTTGTAGGTTGTTAGTTTCACTTTGATTTACTGGTAATTGTCTGTGCTGCATTATTTTGCTAAATCTTCCTCAAGATGTGACTATGGATGAGCCAAATACCCCCCGGTTTGGTTCGCATCCAGAACACGCGAACAGGAAAAAAATTTGTGTGAACACGCAAACACCATTAAAGTCTACGGGACACGAATATGAATAATCAAAAGTGCTCATTTTAAAGGCTTATATGCACGTTATTGTCATAAAAACTGTTTGGGGACCTGGGTCCTGCCCCAGGGGACGTGTATCAATGCAAAAAGAAGTTTTAAAAATTGATGTTTTTTCGGGAGCAGTGATTTTAATAATGCTTAAAGTGAAACAATAAAAGTGTAATATTCCTTTAAATTTCGTACCGGGGGGGGGGTGTCTATAGTATGCCTGTAAAGGGGCGCATGTTTCCCATGTTTAGAACAGTCTGACTGCAAAATGACAGGTTATGCAAATGGGTGAACCTGCCCCCCTCTGACAACACGGAAAAAGCAAAAGGGAAGTCCCCGTGAAGTCCCCGGGTGGCCCCGCCCTCTGTTATATAAGAAGTCAGAAGAACCGAAGCGTCACACGGTGGAAGACTCCCATTGAGGCGGATCATGCGGATGGAGCGGAGAAGAAGCCAGAGGAAGATGTGGGATGAGAAGAGCGGAGGAAGAAGAAGATGGAGAAGAAGAAGATGGAGGAAGAAGAAGAACACAGAAGAAAGACCAAAAGAAAGAAGATGGAAGAAGAAGCAGAAAGAAGAAGAAATTAATAAAGGACTTGTCAAAAACCGTCTCTTGCATTTTTCAACCTTTTTGACACTGTTTTTGTGAAATGGTAGGGGTACATTTGTACCCCATTACCAATTCACACGGCGGGGACAGGATCTGGGGTCCCCTTGTTAAAGGGGGCTTTCAGATTCTGATAAGCCCTCCACCCGCAGACCCCCACAACCACCGGGCAAGGGTTGTGGGGATGAGGCCCTTGTCCCCATCAACATGGGGACAAGGTGCTTTGGGGGCTACCCCAAAGCACCTCCCAATGTTGAGGGCATATGGCCTGGTACAGTTCGGGGGGGCTGCTCTCTCATCCCCCCTCTTTTCCTGTGGCCTGCCAGGTTGCGTGCTCGGATAAGGATCTGGTAAGGATTTTTGGGGTGGCCCCACGCCATTTTTTTTTAAATTTTGGCATGGGGTTCCCCTTAAAATCCAGGTCTGGTATGGATTTTGAGGGGGACCCCACGCCATTTTTTTTTCAATTTTGGTGGCGGGTACCCCTTAATATCTGTACCAGACCTGGAATTTAGGGGGACCCCCACACATTTTTTTTTTGAATTTTGGTTCAGGGTTCCCCTGTGGGGAAATTCCATGCCATTTTTATCAATGAACTTTTATGTGTATTGCCGGACTGACAATTCATTATAGCCGGCGCTAGCGATAGTAGTTTTACATGACTTTTTTTCCTTTAGAAATGTAATTTTGCTGTCAGACTGCTCTAAACACGGGAAACATGCGCCCCTTTACAGGCATACTATAGACACCCCCAGGTATGAAATTTAAAGGAATATTACACTTTTATTGTTTCACTTTAAGCATTAATAAAATCACTGCTCTCCAAAAAACGGCCATTTTTAAAACTTTTTTTTGCATTGATACATGTCCCCTGGGGCAGGACCCAGGTCCCCAAACACTTTTTATGAAAATACCATGCATATAAGCCTTTAAAATTAGCACTTTTGATTTCTCTGATAGACTTTTAAAGGGTGTTCTGCGGCTTTCGAATTTGCCGCGAACACCCCAAATCGTTCGCTGTTCGGCGAACGGGCGAACAGCCAATGTTTGACCCGAACATAAAACCCATCCCTAGTTATGACTAACAAATGTTTAAATACTTAAGAGGCTGTCCGTTTGTGGGTGCAGTCCTTTTAAACCTGTGTATTTCCGCTGCAAAATGGTCAGACCTCAAAACCATATTCTGTTAGTGTCTCAAATTAACATACATGTGTGATTTGCTTTCCTTGCTCTTTTCTAAGTCCTGTTTTGTTGACCAATAAAATTTGTAGTAAATTTTTATGTTTTATGTGTTTTGTTAATAATTTGTTTTGCAGATGCATGCTCAATCCAATTAATGCATTTTACACTCCCCCCTAAACAATTTTCATGCAACAGATTTCCCAGATGCAGCTTAACTGGGCTGATTGGCATGGCAAAACAATATGGGTTTGATTTGTCTAAAAGTTACTTTCCAGGTGCCTTCATAGTAGCATATGCTTGGATTGTGCCTATGCTGTCATGGATAGACACCAGTAAAGGAAAATTACAGAGAGGTAAGTATTCCATTTTCCATTTTAGTGCAGTGGTTCTCAGCCTCAGTCCTCGAGTACCCCCGACAGGACATGTTTTGGGAATTTATCTTAGCTAAAATAGCTGTCCAAAATACCAAGCCAATTGGCCTCAAAACACACATCTACTTCCTGTGTACAGATTCACTTCCAGGCCAATGTATATTGCTTCCAGCTTCAGTGTGTGTGTGTGTATATAGATATATTTATATATAGATATATCTATAGATGTATGTTCTCGTGTCAACCAGCAGAGAGAAGTTGTGTAGATGCCACACTCCCAATTCTGGAGGCATAATAATGGTCTAGCACAGGGTTCTTCAAACTATGGCCCTCCAGTTGTTCAGGAGCTATAATTCCCATCATGCCTAGTCATGTCTGTGAATGTCAGAGTTTTACAATGCCTCATGGGATGTGTAGTTCCGCAACAGCTGGAGAGCCGTAGTTTGAAGATTCGTGGTCACTCTAGCATGTCTTGAAAAAAGTTTTTTTTTTCTTTGCCTTATATAATGCCCAAGAAATATCGGATAATACAAGTGGGGTCATGGCACATCTACATTCCAAATTTGGCACTGAAGATGGTCATGCACTATGCAATCTGATTAGCCAATCTCTGTACAACTCGATATTTAGGCAAAATAGGTAATAGCAAGACGCACTTGAACAATTAATTAAAATGATAAGAAATCAAACAGGCTCTTGCACTAAATCCAATTTGTTTAAGATCTAACAGATTGCACTGTATGGTCACCTTTAAAGATTCGGATCTGAAAATATTGATTTATTGGGTTTAGAAACACTTCTCTGTTCTTTGTAATGTATTGAAAGATTTGGGTAAAAAAAAAAGAAAAAAACACATTTTTAAGATATATTAGAAGTGATAGGAATGAGATTAGCATCAAAAGGGTTAATTAACTGAGATCATCTACTAATTGCCTAACAAGACACATCCAATGAGATGAAATTAACTAATTGTATTGGGCGTGCACTATTATCTATGAGAAAACTGCAGTTACCCTAGCGACAGTTGCACTTTACATATGCGCGTATTTATTATCACTATTTGAGCTTCAAGGTGCGCCGGTTCGCACGACTTTTCCGGTGCACCAATTAATGTATGAACTTGTGCAGTGCCTTCTTCCTAGTAAATCACCCCCATGTCTCCTTTCCATAAAAAGAAGGCGTCGTCTATATAGCGACGACAGAAAATGAATTGTCTGTGTGGTTTACAATATGTGGGGAGAACCACATGGGCATTGAACGTAAGAATTGGTGAACATTTAGCCAATATTTGTAAGAGATTTATTGAAGATAGTGTGACCAGACACTTTCATGAGCATCATGAAAGAAATCCCTCTATGTTACAAGTAATTGCTATTGAGAAATACACTAACTGGAGGGGCAGTAATTTTAAAAGACACATTTCATGTTGAGAAACCCGGTGGATTTTTGACCTCCAGTTATATAGCCCCTTAGGACTCAATAATGTGGAATGGGATATAAATTGCTACATTAACAAAAGTTAAACATCTTTTCCTAAATATATATATATATATATATATATATATATATATATATATATATATATATATATATATATATACCGTATTTATCGGCATATAACACGCCCAGGCGTATAACACGCACATTCGATTTAAGAGGGAAGTTTCAGGAAAAAACTTAAATTTTAAATAAGGAACTTTGAAGCAAAATAAGGGTCAGTGCCTATCTGCAGCCTCACCATTGCCATCAATGCAGCCTGATTAATGACCACCTGCAGCCTCACAAGTGCCATCAATGCAGCCTTATTAGTCCACATCAATACAGACTCACCATTGCCATCAATGCAGCAGCCTTACCATTGCCATCAATGCAGCAGCCTCGCCATTGCCATAAATGCAGCAGCCTCGCCATTGCCATCTATTGACTTCCTATTACAGAGGCCGCCAAGTAAACAGGAGATTCTCATTGTATGTAATCTGATGGCGCTCGTCCCCCCCCCCCCGTTGCCTCCGAGGCAGCTGAAATTGAAGTATTGGCATATAACACGCACACGCTATTTGCACACGATTTTCATGGTGAAAAAGTGAGTGTTATACGCCAATAAATACAGTATATATATATATATATATATATATATATATATATATATATATATATATATATATATGGGACGGAAAGTATTCAGACTCCCTTAAATTTTTTACTCTTTGTTATATTTTAGCCATTTGCTAAAATCATTTAAGTTCATTCTTTTTCCTCATTAATGTACACAGAGCTGTCCATTTCTTCTGATCATCCTTGAGATGGTTCTACACCTTCATTTGAGTCCAGCTGTGTTTGATTTTACTGATTGGACTTGATTAGGAAAGCCACACACCTATCTATATAAGACCTTACAGCTCACAGTGCATGTCAGAGCAAATGAGAATCATGAGGTCAAAGGAACTGCCTGAAGAGCTCAGAGACAGAATTGTGGCAAGGCACAGATCTGGCCAAGGTTACAAAAAAATTCTGCTGCACTTAAGGTTCCTAAGAGCACAGTGGCCTCCATAATCCTTAAATGGAAGACGTTTGGGACGACCAGAACGCCCCCTTGGCGTTTGCTAAAAACACCTGAAGGACTCCAAGATGGTGAGAAATAAGATTCTCTGGTCTGATGAGACCAAGATAGAACTTTTTGGCCTTCTAAGTGGTATGTGTGGAGAAAACCAAGCACTGCTCATCACCTGTCCAATATAGTCCTAACAGTGAAGCATGGTGGTGGCAGCATCATGCTGTGGAGGTGTTTTTCAACTGCAGGGACAGGACGACTGGTTGCAATCGAGGGAAAGATGAATGTGGCCAAGTACAGGGATATTCTGGACGAAAACCTTCTCCAGAGTGCTCAGGACCTGTTGTGGAAAATTTTATGAAGATGTATTTTAATGCATTGTCATAAGAGTCTCCCAGTGTCCGTTCTCTCACAGCCCGCTCTAAAGAGCTGACTGGGGCAGACTGACGTTGGTTAAGACCTATTAGGTAGTGGAAAACTTCCAGTTGTTTGGAGAGAGGTGTTTGCGGAGAGAAGACATGTCTGCCAGAAAAGGGCCCCTGTGCAATGCACAGAACGATCGTCTGGTGGGGGTATGTTCGCTCTGCAAAGACATTATCGGTTTAGTGGTTGTTTGCTCTTGTCACCCCGGTATGCCTGATCAACATATTTGGGGTGCCATGAAGTACTCCTGCAGATAATCTCCCATCCACGAGGAACTGTAGTCATCATTATTTGGTTAATTGGTTGTTGTATTTTGTTGTGTTGGTAAATTCTTATATGGTCATTCACATCCTGTGTTCATTTCCTGTGAGGTCACAAACTTTGTAGGAGGTGTTTGGCTGTTGGAAGCACAACCCTCAAGTTTTGGGACTTCCTGTTGATATGGTAATAAAAGAGCAGGCTAGCTGGAGAAAGCCAGTCATGCTGAGCTGAGAATTTAAGAAGTAGCTGATGTCTGTTTTAGTGGGGAATGGGGAAGCAGAGGGGAGACATATGATCAAAAGGTAAGATGCATTTATATCATTAGATGAAATTGTTATTATTATTAGAAACAGGAGATTTGGCTGTGTGCTCTGTGTACAGCCAAATTTCGCTATCAGGATGGCGAGCCAGGTACTTATGGAGCAGACAGAGCCCCCCTCCACTTCAGCAAGAAAGTGGGGAGAACGGATCCCAGTGCAGGACATCTCTTTTCGATGTGGCGGGGAGCCTCTGCTCTGCGAAAGAGCTAATTTTTCGTCTTTTGAAATAATGCTGGAAGTTTGATCGTATGTCTGGTGTGTGCCTGCGTGTGTGTGTGTGTGTGATTTGCATCTCGAATCTTTGTGTAAGGAGACTGTGTGCTGTGTGTATGTGTAAGTAACTGTATGTTGTGTAATAAGTATATGAGAAATAGAAATGTATGGATTGGGATTATTTGCAGCCTGCAATGTGTGTGACTGATGCTGTGTAACAAGTTTGTAATGCATGTGAGAAATGGATGAATTGTAATTATTACTTATGTATGGGACAAGTAGATTGCATGAGTTTTGTAAAGTGTTTAATTGACTCAAGACACAGATGGTTAGTGGACTTTGATGGTTATGAAAAGAACATGACGGCATCACTGTTTGTATCTTTCAATGTCTTGTTCATTTGAAAGCTGATGTGAACTTTGTTTGAGAAAAGAGAGTACGTTTCAGCCGTGTGCCTGTGTTTTTTAGTGTGGTCTTTTTGTCATCGACCATCTTGCTGTGGTCCAGATTTCATCTACCATGTGTTCCTAAGTTGTGATTTTTCGTAACTTTAACACTTTTAAATGTTTGTCTAAGTGTTCATTTAGTATCTCAAATGTGTAATTTTGTGGGGAAAAATTTTGGTTTTTGTCTGCTATTTCTTTTTGTTGTTGTTTGCCATGTGGCTACGGTCAGCCATTTTCAATTCCTTTGTGTGTGAACTTTGAAGTGTTTATCCATTTTTGTATTGGATTTCAGTTTTGGCGGGAAAATGTGCCATTTTGTTGTGGTCTGGCTTTTGTTGTAGTCACCATGTGGATCGGCAGCCATTCTGAGGACCTGTGGGCCTTCCTACAGGGGAAGCTGCTCCAATTTCCTTTGTGTGTGTGTGTAGCCATGTGGTATGGGCCGCCACTATTTCATTTTAAGTGAATTCTATTTTTGTACTGTTTACATACTTTTCAAGGAAGCTATTGCGTTTTCTGTATTGAATATTGGTTTTGAGTGAAATCTCTACTTTGCACTGAATTTCAATGGATAACAAGACTAGCTTTAACTGAGTTTTTGTACTTCTAGCGTTGTGTGTTTTTAAATATTTTGGTGTTCCTCAGAGGGCAATTCATTGTTTTGAGGCTTGTATCGCTTTAGCAAGGTTTGTATTGTATAGGCTGCAGTATCCCTCCCCTGCCTTTTCCCGTACATTAATATGTAAATAAACCAGTTTGAGGGGTTTGTAGAGCTGGGCATGCAATAGGAAGTTCTTCTCAGCATTTTATGTATCCACAGGAAGTTGGTGGGAGGGGCTTGGGGTCTTTTGACTTGTGTTTGGAAGGACAAAATCATTTTGATTTTTAAATTAAATTAAGGTTTATACTGTAATACAGTTTTGGGTAGAGAGCAAACAGGAGGCATCCATGTTATTGTTGTAATATCGAGGTACAGAGAGAAGCCGCAGTGTTTTGTAAAAGAAGTGGGCAAAAGTGCTCTGTGCAGATTCGCCTGGCGACGCAGTGTACGGTCATACAGCGCAATGCACTTGTGTAGCCATACACTGTGAGGGGTAGAGACATAATTCGGGGGTTGATCTGTGGTTGTTGATTAATCATTTGGCATAGTTAATAGTTGGTTGTTAAAAGAGTGGTACTCTGTAGTTCTGTGCCAAAAGTGTTGGGACAACAAGCCATAGAGTTGGTGCCTCGTTTTAGGGTTTCTAGTTGAGTGACTAATAGTGGTAGTAGTCCGTCAAACCACCGTGTAAGAAGGCACTGGGCGGTGGTCTCCGAAATGGGTGCAAGGGTTTCCCTGGATGCAGGGGTAAGACAATAAGCCGATTCAAATCACCATGGGCAATGGCAGTCCGTGCAAAGGAAGGAATGCGAGGCTTCCCACAGTCAAACGGATGCACAGAGCATGGAGTGTAGTTCTGAGGAAAAGGCCATTAAACCCCAGAAAGATTGACATAGGTGGTGCAAGGATACTATTTTGGGTATCCCTCTGGAGTTGATGTAGCGCGACTGCGGCTTCAGAAATCTGTAATGTTGAGTGTGTTAATGGATGCGTAGTACACGCTTGTGTGATTAAAAATATACAGGCCTGTTTTTGAACTTTGTGTGGCTGGTCCATGCAAAGATTTCGAAATGCTCTCGTGCTTTTCAAATTGTATACTTTTTCTATCGCTAAAAGAGTGAAGGTAGCATTCCATCTGGTCGTTTTTATTTTTTTCACTTTTTGTTTTGGGAACTATGAAATATCTCCCCCACATTTGTATCTAAATGTTTGTCTCATGTTTTAGTCTTCTCATTGTTTGTATGTAGTAACATGTTTGAACCTACCGTGACAGCCCTCTTGCGTGTTGTGGCTGTTGTATTTTAGTAAGAGTTACAGAGGGTTTAGTTACTATCGGTTTTGTGGAGTGTCAAGTGACAATTTGCCAATGTACACGAATGTTGTATTGTTTACCATTCTTTGAAGGATAGAGTAATAACTTTTGTTTATAAGTATCTTTTCTGGTCCAAAGAGCTTCTCAAAGTTTTGTTCTGCACTATTCTAAACCCTGCATGTCTTCCTCCAGTTTGTAATGAGGGGGGAAGAAAAGGGGGGATGAGAGTGGTGAGAATGACACATTTTCAAACCAATAATACTAACCGCTCTAATTCTAGCCAAGTTTGTGACAGGTGACTGGGTTGTTGTAAAGAAGCTTGAAGAACGGGACAACAAGGATGAGAAGTATCTTTGTTTATATTTTTTGTTTAATAAATTTTAGCAAGGGTAACAATGAAATCATCCCAACTAGCTAAGAAAGAGAACAGGACACATGGTCGGGTCTACTATTGCCCCAGCGATGACGGCGGTACATGCTATATGTGATGTTCATATTGGTGTGAGGAGTTTTGACAAACTAGTAAAATCCAAACAGTCAATAGAATTTAACAAAACATTTCCAGATGGTAAAATTAGTTATAATTTTAACAATAGCTCTGGTTCTTGCCAGCTTTGGTATCGGGATAACTAGGTAGCCCACAAGTGTGCTTCAACTGTAGTTTGGTATTAATGCGGATCTATAGCTTATAAGGTCATTTCCCTAAGGCAAGGGGTTCATGTGTGCTGGTGAAACTTGTCCCAGCATCTTATGTCGTGGCCGATCGTGAGGATCTGATGGCGCGAGAGAAGGAAAGAATGGTAGGGACAGCTGGAAGGGAATTGCTTGTACACGGTGGGGGCTTGAGCTTATGAAACGCTTGAACAATTTCTCATCCATTGAGGAGGGAAGGTTTTCATGTAACTGTTACAGTTGAAGCTACAAGGAAGTCCCCACAGTCCAAGGGGGTTTCGGGGAATTCATAAGTAAAGATTGTTATATCTGGATCGGGGATAGTAGTGACAAAGTTCAGGACCATATGGATAAGGCTAAGATCCCTACAATGCAAAGCCAGAGCTATAGCTAGTGAAGGTTGGAATCCTTTTAAGGGTTTGGGAATCTTTGGGGATTTAATTTTTATTTTGCAGCAGATCATAGTTGAAGGAAGTAGGGGTATATATACTCATGTTGTTTTTGTTTCTATTCCTTCTATATGCCATGATGAGGTGCCCCTGTTGCCTGATTGGACGCATGACCAGAGCCTGAGCAGATGACCATATCTTCCCTGATGAGATGCCCCGAAGCCCAACCCACGTACAAGACGCAGAGGATCCCAGACCGACCAGCGACTACTACAGCTCACCATGTCATCTCTAACAGAGTCTACATGTCAAGCCGTGTTTTACTTTTGCTGGACTAAGAAGAATATCAGGATTCATAGAGGGACACATGGGATCATATGACAAGAGGAGGGACTGTTGTGGAAAATTTTATGAAGATGTATTTTAATGTATTGTCATAAGAGTCTCCCAGTGTGCATTCTCTCGCAGCCCACTCTAAAGAGCTGACTGGGGCAGACTGACACTGGTTGAGACCTGTTAGGTAGTGGAAAACTTACTGTTGTTTGGAGAGAGGTGTTTGCGGAGAGAAGACATGTCTGCCAACAAAGGGCCCCTGTGCAATGCACAGTACGATTGTCTGGTGGGGGTGTGCTCGCTCTGCAGAGACATTATCGGTTTAGTGGTTGTTTGCTCTTGTCACCCCGGTATGCCTGATCAACATATTTGGGGTGCCATGACGTACACCTGCAGATTTGGTTAATTGGTTGTTGTATTTTGTTGTGTTGTTAAATCCTTATATGGTCATTCACATCCTGTGTTCATTTCCTGTGAGGTCACAAACTTTGTAGGAGGTGTTTGGCTATTGAAAGCACAACCCACAAGTTTTGGGACTTCCTGTTGATATGGTAATAAAAGAGCAGGCTAGCTGGAGAAAGCCAGTCATGCTGAGCTGAGAATGTAAGAAGGAGCTGATGTCTGTTTTACTGGGGAATGGGGAACCAGAGGGGTGACATACGATCAAAAGGTAAGATGCATTTATATCATTAGACAAAATTGTTATTATTATTAGAAACAGGAGATTTGGCTGTGTGCTCTGTCTACAGCCAAATTTCGCTATCAGACCTCAGACTGGGCCGAAGGTTTACCTTCCAACAAGACAATGACCCCAAGCACACAGCTAAAATAATGAAGGAGTGGCTTCACAACAACTTTGTGACTGTTCTTGAATGCCCCAGCTAGAGCCCTGACTTAAACCCAATTAAGCATCTCTGGAGAGACCTAAAAATGGCTGTCCACCAACATTTACCATCCAACCTGACAGAACTGGAGAGGATCTGCAAGGAGGAATGGCAGAGGATCCCCAAATACAGGTGTGAAAAACTTGTTGCGTTTTTCCCAAAAAAACTCATGGTTGTATTAGAACAAAAGGGTGCTCCTACTAAATACTGAGCAAAGGGTCTGAATACTTAGAACCATCAGTTTTTCTTTTTTAATAAAGCTGCAAAAATGTCAACAATTCTGTGTTTTTCTGTCAATATGGGGTCCTGTGTGTACATTAATGAGGGAAAAAAATGAACTTAAATGATTTTAGCAAATGGCTGCAATATAACAAAGAGTGAAAAATTTAAGGGGGTCTGAATACTTTCCATCCCCACTGTATATATATATATGTATATATATATATATATATATATAGAACAGGATCCTCATAATTTGGTTAAATTAATATTTTTTTGGATAAGGTGATATTCTTATACATACGCCAGAGGTTACTGTAATATAATGATTAAGATTACTATGGTATGTGACTGCTCAATTTTCTTGGGCTGTTGGGTGGAGTAGTCATAACTAATTTTTATTTCAATAATCATTTTTATTATAACAATTTTTACAATAAAAATCATTACACAATTTCATGCATTCTTGCTAATTTGCATATTTGTGTAATTTCGCAATCTTTGGTAGTGAACAAATTGGGGTATGTTTTATTGATATAACGGTCCTTGGAGTATTTAAATTTAATTCATTTTATTTAGTTATTTAGTTGATTTGTAAATTCATATCAGTCTTATTCAGAATTGTATTAAATATGTGAATTCATATAGGTAAATGATTATTTATATTATTATGTCTATATTTAGATGATTTTATGTATTGAAAATAGAATATGAATTTCAGAGAAACCTTTTTTGATAAATGCACTCCACACTGTTGGCCTTCCATTACTTAACGCTTTTTCTTCTTGTATATTCTTTCTTACTCAAATGCCAGTCCACTTTAGCAGAATTATTGGTGGAGCTGGGAGTTTATTAGAAGTATTTCCATATCTAGGCAAAGTTACTATTACTACAAGAGGAAGGTCTCTTGGTGGAGCTGAAGGAGTGGAACATTGCAGGTGGTTTCAATTACAACTAAGCGTGTTTGATCACTATAATTTGGGATCCATTCCTTCTGGTAAGAGGCTTAATTTTTCATTTGCTGCGAGAGAACATATCGTATTACAGCACGGATATTCACAATTCTACACAAGAGCACCTATGGACAAATTATTTGAATATTTATGTAGACTATATTTTTGTCAAATATTTCTTTCATACTTTAGGATTGCGCACTCACTGGTATATATATTTATGTTTGAATTGAGTATTTAGATTCACGAGTAGCAGCACCTACACAATTTCTATTTTTTTTTTTATTTTAGGATAAGAGCAAGATATTAATCTTTACAATACTAAATTCTAGTCCCAAGGGTGGAGGGGAGGTTTAACAGGGGGAGTAACATGTGTAACCCCTTGTATTGAAGTATGAATCAGTGAATGATTGGCAAGAAGATGTTGAAAAAAAACACAGACATGTTACCATTGACCAAGGGCCAAGTTTTGTTCTACAGTAAAACCTTGGTTTGAGAGTAACTTGGTTTGAGAGCATTTTGCAAGACAAGTAAAATGTTTTTATAATCTTTGTCTTGATATACAAGCGATGTCTTGATACAAGAGTAGCGTCATGTCACAACTGAGTATAAAAAAGAAGAGAGGAGCCTCTAAGTGTAGTAATATGGTTACATTTAATGAAGGCACAACATTTTTCAACTTATTGCAACTTATTGCTACACTTAGAGGTGCCTTTCTTCTCCTTTATACCCTGTAAAAAAAATGCTTTGATATACAAGTGCTTTGGATTACAAGCATGTTTCTGGAACGAATTATGCTCGCAAACCAAGGTTTTACTGTACATAACACACTGTGCAGCGCTGATATACAGTATCTCACAAAAGTGAGTACACCCCTTACATTTTTGTAAATATTTTATTATATCTTTTCATGTGATAACACTGATGAAATGACACTTTGCTACAATGTAAAGTAGTGAGTGTACAGCTTGTATAACAGTGTAAAGTTGCTATCCCCTTAAAAAAACTCAACACTCAGCCATTAGTGTCTAAACCGCTGACAACAAAAGTGAGTACACCTCTAAGTGAAAATGTCCAAATTGGGCCCAAAGTGTCAATATTTTGTGTGGCCACCATTATTTTCCAGCACTGCCTTAACCCTCTTGGGCATGGAGTTCGCCAGAGCTTCACAGATTGCCACTGGAGTCATCTTCCACTCCTCCATGATGACATCACGGAGCTGGTGGATGTTAGAGACCTTGCGCTCCTCCACCTTCCATTTGAGGATGCCCCACAGATGCTCAATAGGGTTAAGGTCTGGAGACATGCTTGACCAGTCCATCACCTTTACCCTCAGCTTCTTTAGCAAGGCAGTGGTCATCTTGGAGGTGTGCTTGGGATCGTTATCCTGTTGGAATACTGCCTTACGACCCAGTCTCCAAAGGGAGAGAATCATGCCCTGCTTCAGTATGTCACAGTACATGTTGGCATTCATGGTTCCCTCAATGAACTGTAGCTCCTCAGTGCCGGCAGCACTCATGCAGCCCCAGACCATGACACTTCCACCACCATGCTTGACTGTAGGCAAGACACACTTGTCTTGGTACTCCTCACCTGGTTGCCGCCACACACGCTTGACACATCTGAATCAAATAAGTTTATCTTGGTCTCATCAGAACACAGGACATGGTTCCAATAATTCATGTCCTTAGTCTGCTTGTCTTCAGCAATTTGCGGGCTTTCTTATGCATCATCTTTAGAAGAGGCTTCCTTCTGGGACGACAGCCATGCAGACCAATTTGATGCAGTGTCCGTATGGTCTGATTACTGACAGGCTGACCCCCACCCCTTCAACCTCTGCAGCAATGCTGGCAGCACTCATACGTCTATTTCCCAAAGACAACCTCTGGATATGACGCTGAGCATGTGCACTCAACTTCTTTGGTCGACCATGGCGAGGCCTGTTCTGAGTGGAACATGTCCTTTTAAACTGCTATATGGTCTTGGCCACCATGCTGCAGTTCCGTTTCAGAGTCTTGGCAATTGTCTTATAACCTAGGACATCTTTATGTGAGCAACAATTATTTTTTTCAGATCCTCAGAGAGTTCTTTGCCATGAGGTGCCATGTTGAACTTCCAGTGACCAGTATGAGAGAGTGAGAGCGATAACACCAAATTTAACACACCTGCTCCCCATTCACACCTGAGACCTTGTAACACTAATGAGTCATATGACACCGGGGAGGGAAAATGGCTAATTGGGCCCAATTTGGTCATTTTCACTTAGGGGTGTACTCACTTTTGTTGCCAGCGGTTTAGAAATTAATGACTGTGTGTTGAGTTATTTTGAGGGGACAGCAAATTTACACTGTTATACAAGCTGTACACTCACTACTTTACATTGTAGCAAAGTGTCATTTCTTCAGAGTTGTCACATGAAAAGTTATAATAAAATTTTTACAAAAATGTGAGGGGTGTACTCACTTTTGTGAGATACTGTATATGGAAACTATACTAATATAAATATATGAATCCAATAAACACTATATATAACATAAATGTCTAAAGCATAACAACATATAAACACTATAAATAATGTGTTCGTTCTTTGTGATATTGCACTCAGTCCTCAATGAGGTTATTAAACTAAACAGCAACAATCCATATATATGAAAATAAACTGCTTGTGCTCTGTGACTTTCAATTAATCCTTGATGAGTGTTTAAACTAAACAGCAAAAGTCCATATTAACATCAACCATGTCATAATTGTGACCAAGCTCTTATGCAGCTGAGAACAAAGACTATGTGATCACTTCTGAACTGAATAGTTTGTTTTACAAGGTGATCGTTTCCAATCACTTCAAGTGCCCACCCAGCAGCTTGGGACCAGGTGGAGCTGATTACTTGAACCTGCTGACTGCTGTGAGCCACCCACTGGTGGACAGTGGAACTACAGCTTTCTGCCCACCATACTCTGACGCTTCACACGATAATTTGTATGAATGTAAACTTCAATTGTCTAGACATGTGAAAAGCAACTTCCTGTTTGCTTATTTCATCTACACATGATTGAATAACTAAAGGGAACATTTTGTCTGAATGCTCTCAACTCATTTAGTAAATCAGTCCAAATTATTGCTTCTCACAAGGGAGAAAGTGATTGCCAGTCAGTGAATGCTCCAGCCAAAAACTCACAGGCTTCACTTTATGAACTAAGCTAAGTGAATGTTCACTTTCCTCTTTCCAAAATTCAAATGCTTCATGTAACAGTCTGACCAATATTTTCTTGAGAGACCTGGGGACTACCTGTCTAGCAACAAAAAAAATACTACTACTACTGTATGGTAGTTCTGCATCTGCAGAAGACTTTGTAAACCTTAGTATTTGCGGTTTAAAATAATATTTTATGGGCTGCATAACCCCACTCTGATAAATAAAACTGTGCTTATACCCACATACACAGTATACTTGATTGAAAAACATTACCTTAAATAGATAATTGTTTTAAATTAATAGTAATTCTTACTTTTTTTACAATATTGGGTGTTTTTATAGATGTGATATGAATGAAAGTTAAAACATATTTAGTTCATAGGCAGTCAATCACACACACCTTATCTTAAATCAGTGTTGCCAACTTACCAGATTGAAATTTGCGGACACGACACTGGAAATTTCCATGACATCACAAGTCACGCTTAGGCACCGCCTCTTCCAGACCCACCCCCACCAGTGCTCCCCGAACACACAGTAGCAGGCTGAGCGTCACTGCCATATTTTTAACTGGCAACCTTTTCCGGTCACTGGCATTTACTGGCAGGAAAAAAGTGCCCAGTTTTTACTGGCTGCCAGTAAAAATACTGACGGTTGGCAACACTGTCTTAAAGTGGAAAGAAGGGAGGAAATAATGTGCAAAACCAAAGTGAGCTATAACAGAAATAAATTTAAGGGTAAGAGAAGCCGCCAAACATATAAAAGTGTTCCCACACAGAAAAAAAAAAAAAATATGAATATAAGAAATATGTGGCGCTAACTAGAGTGCATAAATAATATAGACAAATATCACAAATAACATGGCTGAAACATGTAACTAGTAGTAATTCTGCAATGTGACATAAAAAAACTAACAAAATAATATTGATATAAAGGTCCAATCGTGCAAATATAAATAACTTAAGATAAATAAATCCAAAAAAACTTATAAAGTGCATAAGAGTGAAAAAAAATCAAAAAATTGAAAAAAATCGCATAAAGTGAAAAAAGTTGCATAAATAGAAAAAAATCGCATAAAGTGCAAAAAAGTGAAAAAAAACGCTAATTAACCACTTGACATCTGCGCTATAGCCGAATGACGGCCGCAGCGTGGACCTGAATTTCCAGGAGGCCGTCATATGATGGCCTCCCCTGTGCATGCGCCCTGCCTATAGGGGGCACGCAGAGCGCGCTGTGATCACCGAGTCACTGAGACTCGGGTGATCACCGATCCCAGTAAGGGGCCGGTCCCGGCCCCTTACCATGTGATCAGCTGTCAGCCAATGACAGCTGATCACATGATCAAAACAAAAGCTCCGTAATCTTTTTTTTGTCTCCTCACGCTGACAGCGTGAGAAGAAAGAAAAGCTGATCACCGGCTTATCTGCAAGGGACATCAGTCCCAAAGAGGAAGAGGCAATTCTGCCTCATATGTGCCACCAGTACCCCCTGCCAGTGCCACCTGCCATTGCCACCTGACAGTGCCCACCAGTGCCACCTATCAATGCACATGAGTGCCACCTATCAATGGCAACAAGTGCCACCTATCAATGCCCACAAGTGCCACCTATCAATGCCCACCAGTGGTGCCAATCAGTGCCACCTAGCAGTGCTGCCTATCAGTGTAACTGATCAGTGGCCATTATTGCTACCCATCAGTGCCCATCACTGCCACCCATCCGTGTCTATCACTGCCACCTATCGGTGCCCATCAGTGCCGCCTCATCAGCGTACGCAATTGTCATTTAAAGTGCGTCAGCGCTGAAAGCATGAACAATGGTCTGGATTTAGTGCCCAGTAAGCAAGTGCTTAAATAAATAAAGGTGTATAGTCCAACAGGTGCAATATGGTTCCAACATAAATGGAACAAATCTTAATATAACAGTTCATGCAAAAAAACAAAAGTGCATGTGCAAAAAATGATCGGTTTCAGATTCCTCCAGTCATCAGCAATCCGTGGTATGCCACACCATTCTCCAGCCTCCAACCTCTAATAAAGGCCCCTACAGGTTAAATCAAGCCTGCAGTCTGTAAGCAGATGAGAACCATCAATCGATCGATCTCCTACGATCGTCACAGCACTGGGGGGTCTCTGATGGAAGGCTTCAAACACAAAAATGTCGGCTGACCTTTCTCCTGTCTGCGCGCGCACATTTCTATAGCAACCAGATACATCTAGGCAGCCAGGGAACGCACAGTGAAGCGGCCCCGCCCACCGAGCGACTGCACGCAGACCAGCCGCTAGAGGCCAAATCTCCCCGCCCATTTCTTGTATAATTACTTCACATTTCCATAAAAAAGGCTATGTATTATTTTGAGTCCTAGTGTCATAAAGTGGAGCTCCATTCACAACTTTTTAACGGAACTCGAAAGACCTATATGGGTATTATTGATGTCTGTGGTCATAAGGAGATTTCCTTTTATGTCCTATGACAGAGACACAACAGAAAGTGAATGTAAATCTCTTTAAACTGAAGAGAAATCTTACAGTTGACATTTGTTTTCTCCATTGAAAGATTTCCCCTTTATTCTCATGGCAAATGTTACATTTTGAATGTCTGTGCAAATGGTCACCAGGATAAATAGTGAATCTCCCCAATATGACACAGACAGCACTTTAGACAATGATGGATAGTTTCCATATATAAGTAATTTTTTTTTGTAAATATGACATATGCTTTTATACTGAATGTAGGAATTCATTTGGATTTTTACTAGCTGAGAGCAGTACCGTACATATGGATTCTGTTATATGTGGACATTTCATATTGTGTATATGTATCCTGGAACCTTTCTATAAATTATATAAACTACACTAATGCATATAGAATAAACAGACATATTGGTGTGCATGAAAGTAGAGTCCCTGCTCTGTGGAATGCCTATTGAAGCTGTGCCTTATTGATATTAAAAAATGAGTTAATTATATTAGCCCAATTATTTTTAAAGGGAAAACTCATTTTTATTAAAAAGCAGCCCTTGGTGGTTGTGGAGAATAAGCGCTCAGAACATTCTAATTACCATGCCTTTAGGAACATGCCTGACAATAAGTTATTGTGCTATGAGCACTGTTGGCTCATTCCCCTTTCAACTATTCTTGATTTTGCATTTTTTTTGTTCACATATGCAGACCAGCACAGTCACACACTGGCCTGCCATCTGTACATGTACTACATGCAGTCTCAATCAATAGCAGTACAATGATTTCAGAGCAAGAGACTATAAAAATAATACAACTTTGTAGAGCAAGAGCCAGTTTAAAATGAAGATGTTAAACGTTTTCAAAGAAAAAAAAAAAACATCCATCAAATGCATTTAAACCCAAATTATTGAAGGACCTAGTTTTAGGTATGATAGTGACTCATACATTTTTGTTTACCTAAGAATTAATATTAAATCTGATTTCCAGCACATGTGAAGGTATTAATGAAAAATTCACCAAATGTAGTTTAAAATTCTTTAAAAGTGACCCTATCAATACACACAGGGTCACTAAAGAGGTAACCAGTAAAAAAAGTGTTTAAATAATTACACTTCCTAAGGCCTTAAGTGTTCAACGATTCTTTCACAGGTGACATATTTTGTATAAGTGACCCTGTGATGACACTGACACTTAACTATAGTTCAGCTAGTATTTGTATTGGTTCCCTTAATCTCTTTTAAGGTTGCCATCAGACTAAACAGACAGTGCCCTCATCCAATCAAGACTGCTGGGCACAGTGCTTATCACCCAAATATTAAACATGCTTATAGGAGCAGGAGCTCAGGGCTGACTGTCTCAATGATAGCTCTTCCTTTATTGCCAATCATCAGGCAGCAGAGGAGAGATGCATAATATAGCAGCAATTATTTTTCTATAGTCATCTATTAGTTGGGTAGGGGCCATTATCATGATTTCAGAAAGGCTAGGGTATAAAACTAAAGCATGTAAAGATGTTTGTAGCTACACTTACATCAGGTAGAATATACAGTTGTGCTCAAAAGTTTGCATACCCTGGCAGAAATTGTAAAATGTTGGCATTAATATTGAAAGTATGACTAATCATGCCCAAAAAAAACATCTTTTATTCAAGGATAGTGATCACATGAAGCCATTTATTATCACATTTTTTGGCTCCTTTTAAAATCATAATAATAACAGAAAGTACTCAAATGGCCCTGATTAAAAGTCTACATACCCTGGAATGTCTGGCCTTGGTACAGACACAGAAGGTGGCACACACAGGTTAAAATGGCAATTAAAGGTTAATTTCCCTTTTTAAAATGCAATTAGTGTCTGTGTATAAATAGTCAATGAGTTTGTTAGCTCTCACATGGATGCACTAAGCAGGATAGATACTAAGCCATGAGGAGCAGAAAAGAACAGTCAAAAGACCTGTTTAACAAGGTAATGAAAGGTTACAAAGATGGAAAAGCATATAAAAAGATATCCAAAGCCTTGAATATACCAGCCAGTACTGTTCAATCATGGAAATAAAAAGTGGTCTAGGGCGCACAGGACTGTTGTAGTCCAAATAATGTCTCTATAAAGGATCGACAGTCCAAAATGAGCAGGAGAAATGTTGGTGGATAGGGATGAGAGGATGGTAATCTTCAGCAAAAAGGGCTGCAACTTTAAAAGACTTGAAGCAGGGTCTAAAATGACATGAAAAACAAACAAAGGCGCCTCTAAGTGCAGAAGGTAAACAATTTTAATACCCCAACTGGGTTAAAAACACTTACAAAATAGGAGTGGTTAACAGGCACATCGTGGGTAAGGCTGCATAGGAAGGGGTCACGATCAGAGGAAGCCTTCAGGAGGATGGATGTGGTCACTGTCAGCAGCGGTGTAAAGCACAGGGAGCCGCTGTGAAGCCGGCGTCGTCAGCGTGTGAGGGCTGCGAACCCGGAAGTGATGTCATCCGATGAGCGGCTCTGTGACCAGCCTGAACCGCAAACGAAGGGCCAGAGAGGGGATGTGATGTCATCAATGAGGGACGCGTTTCGGAACCGTCATTCGTTCCTTTCTCAACCTCGGACTAAACTGATGGCTGTGGAAGATTTATGCAAGCACACTGGCAGTGGATTGGCCGGGGGGCGGGGGCAACAAGGTATAATAACAATAAGACTAGTAAATACATATGAATGTAAGCGAATACCTGCAACAGCATACTAAAAAACAGAACAATGGAGGAAAATGGAATAAAATAAAATAAAATCAAGGATGGTGATAATAAAAGTTTAAAAACGATCTGTATGACGATCAGAGTGCCTAATATCTAGGACTGACAGATCATGAAAAGTGCATGCACATAACAGATAATCAGCAAATGGGTAACATGGGGGGGGGGAGGGTTTCACATGCATGATATTGGTAACATTGAGATATCATCATATGAAAGTGTGTAAAATGTGGCATGAAAACGCCCATAGATTCAAATTAAAACAGGGGGGTATGTTAAAATGAAGGAGTAATGGTGATAATAAAACATCTTTTTATTAAAATTTTTTTAAAAAAGGAGGAGGGGAGCCTAAATAAGTGTGGAAAGGGAATGTATTGTCAAAGTATGGCACTAACTTCGAAGTCCTCGTTTAACCCCCCAGGGGCCAAAACATTTAATAGGAATATCCAATACATTTCTCTGTGGCATAGTCGCCGGTAGCGTTCGGCTGGGGGGAGATCTTTTGGCATTGCCTCAATTACCCATACTCTAAGGCCGCTAGTGGACTTATCATGGACATGAAGATAGTGTTTGGGGACACTGTGATTATCTAGTCCGCCTTCGATGAAGCGACGATGTTCACCAAACCGTTTCCGTAGTGGCCAGATGGTGCGCCCTACATAAAATAGACCACAGGGACAAGTGAGGCAATATATGACATGGTCAGAGGAACATGTGTGGAAACCCTTAATTGGGTATATTTTGCCTTTAACGTGAAAGTCTTTCTGACCATGTGTCACAAACCGACAGGTCTTGCAGAGGGGTTTACGGCACTGATACATCCCAGAAATAGCTAGGAAGGTGGGCATATGGTGACCCGGAGGTGGAGGTCTAGCCCTAAGTTTACTGGTCGCTACCTTGCTCTTGATGTTAGGTGCTTTCCTATAGGCAAATTGAGGTCTATTAGGCAGAGTAGGAAGTAGATGTTCGTCTTGTAGTAGTAAAGGCCAATGTTTTTTAACGATATTTTCCATTTGTTTATGTTGGGTATGGAATTGGGTAATAAATCGTAAATTACTATTGTCAGTGTTTTGGCGTGGATGAGAATGTTCAATAGGCGGTTTACTCTTATATTTTTGATAAGCTGTATCCACAAGGTCAACGGGGAATCCCTTTTCAAGAAATTTTTCTTTTAGGATTAGACCTTCAGTGTCATAATCACTCTTCAATGTACAGTTCTTGTTTAGCCTACAGAACTGACTCTTAGGTACATTGTTTAGCCATAGGGGGTGGTGGCAGCTCTTATAATGGAGGAAGGAATTTCCAGCTGTTGGTTTGGTGAAGTTTTTGGCGTGTATCTCCTTACCTATCCAAAAAAGTTCGAGGTCCAAAAAAGCTAATTTGTTTGGGTCAATGACAGAGGTAAAGGTGAGGCCCATATTATTGGTGTTGCAATATGTTACAAAGTTTGAGAATACTGATACACTGCCATCCCAAATGATGATCACGTCATCTATATAGCGGCCATAAAAAACAATATGGGAAAAAAACGGGTTGTTGTTCCATATATATTGATGTTCCCAGTGCCCCATAGTGAGATTCGCATATGAGGATGCAAAGTGCGCCCCCATAGCTGTCCCCTGTAGCTGCAGAAAGAAGTTGTCCTCAAATTTAAAATAATTATGTGTAAGACAAAAGGAGGTGGCCTCAACATAAAAGGAAGCTTGCCTTGGATTGAGCATGGGGTCTTGACAGAGAAAAAACTGTAGGGCATTGAGGCCCACTTCATGAGGTATAGATGTATATAGAGATTGAACATCTAAAGAGGCCCAGTGGTAATTTTTGTCCCAGGAGTAGGTAGTTAAGGTTTCCAGCAGATGAACGCCATCTCTTATATGTGACTGAAGGGATTGGGCCAGTGGCTGGAGGAATTGATCTATGTACTGTGATAGTCCACTGCTGATGCTATCCATAGAGGCCACGATCGGTCGCCCAGGTGGTGTTTTAAGGTCTTTGTGCACCTTGGGCAGGTGGTAAAAGTAGGGAGTGAAATGTACTTCTTTAACTAGAAAAGAGGCCTCTTGTTGTGTGATGATGTTTTCCTTCAGTGCTTTTTTAACAAGGGAAGAAGCTTCGATGGTGAATACGGGTAAGGGATCTTTATTGAGTCTGATATATGTATTGGTGTCAGATAATAGTCGGGTGGCTTCAGAGACATAGTCAGCTCTATTTTGTATCACTATACCTCCCCCTTTATCAGCACTCTTTATAACCAGTTCTAGATTGTTGGTGAGTGTGTCAAGAGCTCTTTGTTCACGATGGGTGAGATTGGAAATGAATTTTTTATTATTTTTGTTCTTATTATTATTACACAGTTCCTGTATTTCTGCATGAACGATGCGATAATATGCATCGATACATGAGCCTTTAGACTGGGTTGGATAGAAGACCGATGTGGGTTTAAAAGTGGTGTTTTGAATGGGTGGAGAAGTTATCAGATGTTGTGTGTACAGCACGAAATCATTTTCGTGATCTGCTGGGGGAGAGGATAAGGTGGAGGGATGATTATATAATTCTTCTAAAATGAAAAAAGGGTCACTGTCAGTATGGACCTCAGTGGTATTGTGGGACACTTCAAGTATGTTTGAATCAGCATGTAAGCGATGTTTATTGGATTGGATATTGAAAAATCTTTTTAGGGTAAGGAGACGGACAAATTTGTTCAGGTCTTTGAAGAGAAGGAAAGGGTTGGGAGCAGCAGTTGGAGCAAAATTTAGACCTCGACTGAGTAAAGAGATTTTGTCTTCAGTTAAGACATGGGAGGAGAGGTTGAAGATTTTAACAGTACTCTCTTTTTGCTGGGGTCTGGAGTGTGGCTTGTTGCCTCTGCCTCGACATCCTCTTCTGCGTGTTTTCTTTTTTGTGGTTTTGTCCGATGGAGATCGAACACTAAAAAAGGGACCGCAGTTGGTTCTGAGGATGGAGTGGTGGCAAGGGGTGTGATAAGTGAGGAGCTGGAACCAAAGGATACCAAAGAAACAGGGGATATTATGGGTGGAACACATGTATTATTTACAGTAGTACTAGTACTCTGTTGGCTGTCAGTAGTAGTGGTAGGACAAGGGAGGGCATTAGAGATGTTGAGTGCAGTAGAAGTAGGGGTAGCTTGTGTCACCTGTGTAGGCTGAACAAGACCCGAACGGTCAGTAGGGGATGGTAAAGTGGGTGCCAAAGCAGTGGTATTAATATCCTTATTCTGCAAACTCAATCCACAAGCCACTGCTGTATTGGAAATTGATGTTTTATTGGAAGGGAATATTTTACGAGGGACAATGGGGGCAAACGGATTAATATCCATGAGGGATGGAAGATTGTGGATGGATTTGCGTTTCCAGGAGAAAATGTTGTTACTACTATAGTCTTTCAAGTCTCTGCTAAATTTCCCCAATTTTTGTTTTATCAAAATGTCTTCCTTCTTATGGGTTAATTTGGTAAGGATGGACAGCCAGACCCCAGCAAAAAGAGAGTACTGTTAAAATCTTCAACCTCTCCTCCCATGTCTTAACTGAAGACAAAATCTCTTTACTCGGTCGAGGTCTAAATTTTGCTCCAACTGCTGCTCCCAACCCTTTCCTTCTCTTCAAAGACCTGAACAAATTTGTCCGTCTCCTTACCCTAAAAAGATTTTTCAATATCCAATCCAATAAACATCGCTTACATGCTGATTCAAACATACTTGAAGTGTCCCACAATACCACTGAGGTCCATACTGACAGTGACCCTTTTTTCATTTTAGAAGAATTATATAATCATCCCTCCACCTTATCCTCTCCCCCAGCAGATCACGAAAATGATTTCGTGCTGTACATACAACATCTGATAACTTCTCCACCCATTCAAAACACCACTTTTAAACCCACATCGGTCTTCTATCCAACCCAGTCTAAAGGCTCATGTATTGATGCATTTTATCGCATCGTTCATGCAGAAATACAGGAACTGTGTAATAATAATAAGAACAAAAATAATAAAAAATTCATTTCCAATCTTACCCATCATGAACAAAGAGCTCTTGACACACTCACCAACAATCTAGAACTGGTTATAAAGAGTGCTGATAAAGGGGGAGGTATAGTGATACAAAATAGAGCTGACTATGTCTCTGAAGCCACCCGACTATTATCTGACACCAATACATATATCAGACTCAATAAAGATCCCTTACCCGTATTCACCATCGAAGCTTCTTCCCTTGTTAAAAAAGCACTGAAGGAAAACATCATCACACAACAAGAGGCCTCTTTTCTAGTTAAAGAAGTACATTTTACTCCCTACTTTTACCACCTGCCCAAGGTGCACAAAGACCTTAAAACACCACCTGGGCGACCGATCGTGGCCTCTATGGATAGCATCAGCAGTGGACTATCACAGTACATAGATCAATTCCTCCAGCCACTGGCCCAATCCCTTCAGTCACATATAAGAGATGGCGTTCATCTGCTGGAAACCTTAACTACCTACTCCTGGGACAAAAATTACCACTGGGCCTCTTTAGATGTTCAATCTCTATATACATCTATACCTCATGAAGTGGGCCTCAATGCCCTACAGTTTTTTCTCTGTCAAGACCCCATGCTCAATCCAAGGCAAGCTTCCTTTATTGTTGAGGCCACCTCCTTTTGTCTTACACATAATTATTTTAAATTTGAGGACAACTTCTTTCTGCAGCTACAGGGGACAGCTATGGGGGCGCACTTTGCATCCTCATATGCGAATCTCACTATGGGGCACTGGGAACATCAATATATATGGAACAACAACCCGTTTTTTTCCCATATTGTTTTTTATGGCCGCTATATAGATGACGTGATCATCATTTGGGATGGCAGTGTATCAGTATTCTCAAACTTTGTAACATATTGCAACACCAATAATATGGGCCTCACCTTTACCTCTGTCATTGACCCAAACAAATTAGCTTTTTTGGACCTTGAACTTTTTTGGATAGGTAAGGAGATACACGCCAAAAACTTCACCAAACCAACAGCTGGAAATTCCTTCCTCCATTATAAGAGCTGCCACCACCCCCTATGGCTAAACAATGTACCTAAGAGTCAGTTCTGTAGGCTAAACAAGAACTGTACATTGAAGAGTGATTATGACACTGAAGGTCTAATCCTAAAAGAAAAATTTCTTGAAAAGGGATTCCCCGTTGACCTTGTGGATACAGCTTATCAAAAATATAAGAGTAAACCGCCTATTGAACATTCTCATCCACGCCAAAACACTGACAATAGTAATTTACGATTTATTACCCAATTCCATACCCAACATAAACAAATGGAAAATATCGTTAAAAAACATTGGCCTTTACTACTACAAGACGAACATCTACTTCCTACTCTGCCTAATAGACCTCAATTTGCCTATAGGAAAGCACCTAACATCAAGAGCAAGGTAGCGACCAGTAAACTTAGGGCTAGACCTCCACCTCCGGGTCACCATATGCCCACCTTCCTAGCTATTTCTGGGATGTATCAGTGCCGTAAACCCCTCTGCAAGACCTGTCGGTTTGTGACACATGGTCAGAAAGACTTTCACGTTAAAGGCAAAATATACCCAATTAAGGGTTTCCACACATGTTCCTCTGACCATGTCATATATTGCCTCACTTGTCCCTGTGGTCTATTTTATGTAGGGCGCACCATCTGGCCACTACGGAAACGGTTTGGTGAACATCGTCGCTTCATCGAAGGCGGACTAGATAATCACAGTGTCCCCAAACACTATCTTCATGTCCATGATAAGTCCACTAGCGGCCTTAGAGTATGGGTAATTGAGGCAATGCCAAAAGATCTCCCCCCAGCCGAACGCTACCGGCGACTATGCCACAGAGAAATGTATTGGATATTCCTATTAAATGTTTTGGCCCCTGGGGGGTTAAACGAGGACTTCGAAGTTAGTGCCATACTTTGACAATACATTCCCTTTCCACACTTATTTAGGCTCCCCTCCTCCTTTTTTAAAAACTTTTTAATAAAAAGATGTTTTATTATCACCATTACTCCTTCATTTTAACATACCCCCCTGTTTTAATTTGAATCTATGGGCGTTTTTATGCCACATTTTACACACTTTCATATGATGATATCTCAATGTTACCAATATCATGCATGTGAAACCCTTCCCCCCCCCCCTATGTTACCCATTTGCTGATTATCTGTTATGTGCATGCACTTTTCATGATCTGTCAGTCCTAGATATTAGGCACTCTGATCGTCATACAGATCGTTTTTAAACTTTTATTATCACCATCCTTGATTTTATTTTATTTTATTCCATTTTCCTCCATTGTTCTGTTTTTTAGTATGCTGTTGCAGGTATTCGCTTACATTCATATGTATTTACTAGTCTTATTGTTATTATACCTTGTTGCCCCCGCCCCCCGGCCAATCCACTGCCAGTGTGCTTGCATAAATCTTCCCCAGCCATCAGTTTAGTCCGAGGTTGAGAAAGGAACGAATGACGGTTCCGAAACGCGTCCCTCATTGATGACATCACATCCCCTCTCTGGCCCTTCGTTTGCGGTTCAGGCTGGTCACAGAGCCGCTCATCGGATGACATCACTTCCGGGTTCGCAGCCCTCACACGCTGACGACGCCGGCTTCACAGCGGCTCCCTGTGCTTTACACCGCTGCTGACAGTGACCACATCCATCCTCCTGAAGGCTTCCTCTGATCGTGACCCCTTCCTATGCAGCCTTACCCACGATGTGCCTGTTAACCACTCCTATTTTGTAAGTGTTTTTAACCCAGTTGGGGTATTAAAATTGTTTACCTTCTGCACTTAGAGGCGCTTTTGTTTGTTTTACTGTTCAATCATGTAATAAGAAGTGGAAAATTTGGGGATCTCTTGATACCAAGCCAATGTCAGGTAGATCAAGAAAGATTTCAGCCACAACTGCCACAGGAATTGTTTGGGATACAAAGAAAAACCCACAGGTAACCTCAGGAAAAATACAGGCTGCTCCTTAAAAACATGGTGTGGTTGTTTTTAAGGAGCATAATATGATGATTCTTGAACAAAAAAAAATCTGCATGGTCAAGTTGCCAGAAAGAAGCCTTTACTGTACAAGTTCCACAAAAAAGCCTGGTTACAATATGCCCAACAACACCTTGACATGCCACATTGAGCTTTTTGTAGCATTGCCACAGTAAAGGCTCCCTTCTGGCAGCTCAATCAAGCAGCTCTTTTTTGTTCAAGTATTGTTGAATTGTGCTCCTTAAAAACAACCACACTGTCTTTTTGGAGAGCAGCCTGTATTTCTCCCGAGGTTACCTGTGGGTTTTTCTTTGTATCCTGGGCAATTCTTCTGCCAGTTGTGGAAACTTTCTTGGTCTACCTGACCTTGGCTTGGTATCAAAAGAGCTCTGAATTTTCCACTTTTTAATAAGGGATTTAACATTACTGACTGGCATATTCAAGGCTTTGGGTAGCTTTTTATATCCTTTTCCATTTTTATAAAGTTCCATTACTTTGTTACGCAGGTCTTTTGACTGTTCTTTTCTACCGCCTCATGGCTCAGTGTCTAGCCTGCTTAAGGCATCCAAGTGAGAGCTAACAAACTCATTGACTATTTATACACAGACACTAACTGTGATTTAAAAAGCCACACATGTGGGAAATTAACCTTTAATAGCCATTTTAACCTATGTGTGCCAACTGCTGTGTCTGTATCAAGGCCAAACATTCCAGGGTATGTAGACTTTTGATCAGGGCCATTTGGGTGATTTCTGTTATCATTATGATTTTAAAAGGAGCCAAACAAATATGTGATAATAAATGGCTTCATATGATCACTATCCTTGAATAAAAGACAGTTTGTTGGCATGATTAGTCATATTTTCAATATAAATGCCAAAATTTTAAAATTTCTGCCAGGGTATGCAAACTTTTTAGCACAACTGTATATATCAGGCATATAGCTGAGATTTAAATAGTTTGATTTTGACTTACATTTTGCATAGCACAATGCTTTCTCAGTAACCAATTTTGCAATTATCTGATATGGATACTATAATTTCAGGGTGATTTAATCAGATCTACTGGTGAGGTGAAATGAAAGTGTTACTAAAACCACAACAGTAAAATCAGTCTTTTTAACAGTAAAGCATGCTTGTTACTCTCACGGTGGAACCTAAGGGGTTAATCCTTTGCTTTGTGTATAAAGGCTGTTTGATCCTGTCTCTCTGATCCTCCTCTTCTTCCACTGTCTCCAAAAATAACCTGATAATTACAGAGCCAGGAGATGGCCTGTACGTGCTCAGTTTGGTGTGTATTGCTAGAGAGTTTTTTTTTCTTGGGAGGGTGCATGTGATCAGCACAAGGTCAATCAGCACTGTCCAGATATAGGATCAGCGGAGAATGAAAACTCCTCCTACAAGCTTTACTAGGAACTGATAGAAGTCTCAAGGCTGATATATACTACCGATGAGAAAAGGTATTTATCAGTTTATATTTACTAAAATAATTGCATTTCTATGTTCTGTGTACTGTGGGAGACACTTTAAGTAAAGATTACTTAAAAAAAAGCTATACAGACTAGTAAAAACATAATTTTTCCATACATACTATATTTGTCCCTTTACAAAATTTGGCTAATTACAAATCAGTAAACTAGACTATACACATTTTATTTATTTTTTCCATAAGAATTTTATTGAAGAAAAAAAAAAGTAGGTACAATACAAGGCAATTGGCATAAAAAGTCAAAATTCACATGACAAAATAAACAGGTATAGGCCATACTTTTACAGAAAGGAGAGAACCAACAAGGTCTACAAGAGCAAGGAGGAAAAGGCTTGTGAATCAACATTGGCAGGACCGCTTAAAGGCAGGACACAGGATAATGTAATAAAGTAGTGTCCTTGGCAGGGATGAGTATCGAAAGGAGAGAAGAAAAAGAAAGACAAGGTTATGGCAAGAAGAGAGAGGATAGGAGGCTAGGAGGGGGATGAAAGAGGAGGGTGTGGAAGGAGAGAGTGCAGGGTATAGAATTAGAAATAGGGAGTGGATCAATCTCCCACCCGTGCAGGAAGGCAGCTTATGAGACCCAGTGTGATTTAGAGGCAAGGGAGAGGACTCCTGGTAGCGTCTCAAAGCGCGGGGGTCATTTTAAAATGAGTCCAATAGTTCCAAATAGAGGTAAATTTGGACAATCATTCTCGGGAGATCGCGATCAATTCCTCAATCTCTTCCATTCTGTCTCATACACATTTTGTTGAGACAATTCAGTAGCAAGACTTTATATTTTACAACTGAACAGGCAGTTATAAAAGACAAAATCAACGCAGCTTTGTATTCATTAATAAATATTCAAATGCACGTGCAGTGTAAGTACCTGAAACTGACTCAGTATTAGCCTGTTGCAGTTCCTGTCCAGCAGACAGGGAGAAACAACAAATGAGGTATTCATTGGTGCTGCAGTGCACAGGGCATGCTGATAGGAGGAGAGAGCAACACATGGTCTACTATGTCCCGTTTCACTGTTTAGTCATAGACTGGGTAGGGAGAAGACCTGTAAGAATGACTGAACTACAGCAGGAACAATATTTTTGCTGTGTTGGGCAGCAAAGCCAAGTACAGACATACCCAGACATACCCCACTTTTAAATACACAATGGGACCAGAGCATGCATGTAAAACAAAAATGTACTTAACATGAAGCAATACCATTTTCCACTTCTCAATTCATGTACTGCATTGCAATAGTCATTTAGTAGTCAATAGGCATAACTGATTACCTAGGCAAGCTGGCAGACCCCAAAATCTGAAAAAAAAAAAACGGGAGCAGTGCCATGTCAAGCTGACAAGGATTTCTAATAAATGCCAATGTGTCTGTACTTGCGAGTGTACATAAAGTGAGGGTACGTAAAGCGGGGTATGCCTGTATATCCCAATAGTGAGTAGACAGAAATAAAAATCCTTTGGTGGGTTAGATGGTTACCATATACATATCTCATTTATTTAAAGAGTGGTTTATCTAGAGATTTTAGACACCTGAGTGCAATTAATTGAATACCTTAAAGCCATGTTGCACAACATTTAAGTTGCATTATATCAAACGTTAGCTAGTAAATGTGTTCATTTTGATAATTCCTCTTCATTATTATTATTTTATATTTTATATTAAAGTTAGCATATGCCAAGCGTATGCACATTGAAGTATTTACATATTCTATCCAAACAGAAAAGGCACTGTAGCTTTAGGCATTGTAGAGAAATGCATTTTCAGTGACATATCAGTATGGCTGTCACACCCCTTAGTCAAACTCAGTCTTTCTAAAAGTGAACTCATAATATTTCTCCTCCCCATCTGTGTCCCCTCCCCTGGCTTCCCCATCATGATTAATATTACAACTATCAGTCCCTCCTCCAACTCATGCAAGAGTACTAGGTATAATCCTGGACTCTGACCTGTCCTTTCTGCCCCAAATCCAATTACTTTGCAAATATTGTAGACTTCACTTCCATAAAATCTCAAAAATATGCCCCTTTTTAACCATTGAAACTACAAAGCTACTTATTCACATTGTTGTTATCCCTTACCTGGACTATTGCAACTCATTCACCCTACCAAACGCTCAGTGCCCATCGCTACTCCTCTCTGAAATCCCTCAACTGGCTTCCGATTGCCCAATGAATAAAATTCTAAATACTGACATTAACATTACAAAGCCAATAACACCTCTGCCCCAGACTACATCACCAATCTTGTCTTAAAATATCACCCAAGACCTTCTGCTCTTTTGTCTCGTCCTCCCATGTGCATCTCCAGGACTTCTTCAGAGCCTCTCCCATCCTCTGGAATTCTTTATCCCATTCTGTCTGACTGTCTCCTACTCTGTTCACTTTTAAGTGATCCCTGGAAACGAATCTCTTCAGGGAACCATATCGTAGTTTCAGCTAACATTACATCTTTTATTTCTCCCATCAGCTCACCCCTCAGTTTTTTTATTACGTAAAGAGTTGTGCAAACTGTTGGTGCCATATGAATTCTATAATAATAAAAACAATTATGTTTACAACAGAGACACAGAAGCCTTAGTTTTTTTCTATTTTTTAAGTTGTGAAATAGTAGTGGCAGTCCAGATGTGCACAGAGTTTGTGTAAACAACCATACAATGAGTCATTTTGAAGGCAGTGGCTCATAGGAGTCACTTTTCAAAGTGAATGGCCATTTAGCTCATTGAATTAGGTGATGTTGTCTTTAATCTGATTACTCAATTACATGCAAAAATGTATTTAACAAAAAATATGTTTTTCTTTTTCATTAAGCCCAGCAATCCTTCACTTTGCTAAGGTAACTTCCCCTCCTTTATTAAGTCAACTCAAAATACTAAAACCATTAGATCAGCATGATTTCCAACCAATTAGCATTTTCAGAAGATTGAGTCAGCCATGGCAACCACCATATTTTAATCAGTGCAAGTTTCTCATTACTATCGCATAGAGTTTTATTATTTATTCCTACCTGAAAATATGTTGTCCATGCATAAAATGTATGTGTAATTAATGTGTACATGTGTGCTTTATCATGTACAAAAGTTAGTGTTTAGATTTAGGCATTGTTAAGCAATCCTCATATTGTTGATGAAAAAATTATTATTCCACCTTTCTAGTTCTTAATAGTTTGAAAATATAATTTTGTTACTGATCTCCCTCTACTTCTATATATATGTTTAGAGTAAATGCCTCAATAATTCTGTCTTCATCTGGAAAGGACAAAAGACAGTTATTCAACTGGGCAGAGAAGGGCTGAGACTTCAGCTTCTCAAGCTTCTTAGAATGAGCAAGTAATATATCTTGTCTTTGAGCTATCCTTTTTTTACTGGTTTTGAAGTCCTATTATAATGCCCAAAGTCACCCCTCCCACCCATTACTTCCTCTAAGCAGTTACATCATTGATTACAAGGAGGAGAACAATCCAGTCATAAGTTGGGTCAATGTTATTGTGAATTAGCTTTGTGCTTTGGTGAGGCTTAAACTGGCACCCCTCTGCGTTCTGGCATGTACTATTTAGAATCTTCTATAAAGATTACAAACAAAGAAAATCAGCACAGTGCACTAGGGTGTCTCTGCACAGAATGAGCTATGTGCCTAGCTATTAAACTTTTGAAAAGGAAACTATTTGACCAAATGGCAATGAACATAAGGAGTCCTTCAAAGAAGTACAGGATCCTTGGATATTTACAGACCTCTTTAAAAGAAAGTGATTATAAGACAGCATGCGCTTTGAGGCAGATTGATGAGTCAGGGTCAGAGTGTCTTAACACTGTGTGAAAATGGGACAAAGACTATTTGTTTCTATATAAAGGTATAAGAAAAACATGTACTGAGAACGTGGCTTTTTCGCTATTGTTATAATTTGTATTAGTACTATTAGTATTTTAAGAATGAAGCTTACCACAAACTATGTGACTTTTGTAACCAATCTGGCTAACAATCAAGTAGCAAACATGCAGTTATTGATGAGGAGAAAACATTTGCAGAATAATGGAACATCCATGCATTTAATCCTTTTATACCACCCAAGCCTAATTATATATCTCGGGAGTCTATAAAAGAAGAAAATCTGGTGCATTAAAGCAACCATATCCTTTACCTATTCAGGACAAAGCAACAGGTTTGCATTAATCCCTTAACCTCTCTAGCATATGTGTGGATATATCTGTGACTGGGGGGACCATGTGATAATGCGGCAATCAGAGCTGTCATATGGGGGGCCCATAGCTCTGTGTGGAATGGAACAGCAGGGAAACAAAGGAAAAATGTATATATGCTTTTGGAAAGAGCTAAGTTAAAGTTAACTTGTTGCTCTGCCTTGTGCGAGCAAAGCACAGGTTCATTTTAAGCTACGCCTATAAATAGTCCACACCCCAAGTCAAACCCCTGTTGTTCTTGCCCATTACATAAACATATCAATTTTTTTTGCCAATATTGTATTGCAAAATATTGTATTTTCTAAGCAAAACAGGTTTTATTTTCTAAATTGTACATTTACATAAGCCATACTTCCTGCTTTGATGGCGTTTCCTTTATAAAATAGTTGCATTTAAACTAATGTTTAAGATGCCAATCAGTTTTATACCAAAAAACACCTATGTTACATGATCCAGGAGACTAATAATGTACTATAGGCCTCCTCAGAGAGACATACATAAGATGCATATCAAATTTATTATCTATTAAATCGTAATTTAATTCTGTTAAATAATATGTTGGTTGTTATATTGTGAAACCTTGTTAGATGAAAATGTAGATGATATAAGCTTGATAGGCTGACTTGAAAGCTGTGTTTATCCTGGAAGCTGTGTTCGCCCTGGCTAGCTGCATATGTTGTGAAGGTTCCTTTGTGGGATGAGACACCTGTACCTGAATGGATAAATGGATGATTACACTTTCCATGGCACATATTGACCACCTGACTGGGGTCAAAAGCTTCTGGTAAGCCTCCCTTTTTGTTACACTAGGGTGGCGTGATCCTTGATTTCTTCCCCTTGGGCATCTGGACAACTTCTATTGCCTTCTGCTGGAGACACCTCTACATTTTTATTAACTTTTCCTTTATGTTTTGAGTCCTTTATGTCTATCTTCAAGCACTATATTTGTTATTGGGACTTACAATATATGCACATCCTGTATAATTTCTTTTTTTTTTGGCATTAGCACTTTATTGGTTATCACCAACCATATCTAATGGTTTTTTTAATGAATGTTATTGTTTGCTAACTTTGCACATACCAATATTGGTTGGTTTAGTTGTCATATGACACATTAGCTCTGCACAATTTTTTCTCTATAACAAAAAAAATAGATCAGCATTAAGGGTGTATATGCTGAGCATAATTAAATGCACCAGTATTCCTATCAACACTCCCTCAGACCCTTTGATTGAATGTCATTAGATCTGTGACAACTCAATGGACAACAAAATTCTGTTGCATTTGGTAATGTATTTATTTTCTATATTTAAAAAGATAAATAAAAATTGTGAAGTTAAGTCACTAAAAGCCCTACTCAGAAATTAACTTGTCTCTGTAAATGTAAATTGTTACATTCCTACAGACATTTCTTTTAAAAGGTCAAAAATGCAACAATAATTGCTGCACATAATGGGGCTGAGTGTGTATTATGTCATGTGGTTCTCCAGTGATTGGATCTGAAAGTGTAATCATCACACAAGTTTATGGCAAACTTTATACACTATCTCACTATTTATTTTCTTCATTATTGACTTTTAAGTTTCACGGTTCCACTATGTATTTAACTGGAGGCGAAATATCAATTAATACAACATCCGTCTTGCTAGCTTTTGTCAATTATCCCTACAGAACATGCTGATTACGTTTGAAGTTGTCTATAACATTTAGGATGTTTAGGAGGAGGGAAGGGAAAGATAAAGCTCATCCTTTATAGTAACAGTCAAGATTTGCTTATAATTTCAGCTGCCTACATCTCTACAGCTACAGTTTTCAGTGAAGGTAACCTCTGCTTATTTAATGTTCAATACTGAGCTCTGTTGGTACTGCCCAGGCTTATAAATGGTTTGTTTTGACCAAATTAGGAGTTATGTGTGTGCTATAGCCAGTGAAATGACCTCATCTCATCTCCAGTATTTCCCAGTAATCTCTTTGGAATGACAGACATCTAACACAATAGTGCCTTTCAGTAACAAAATCCAACAATATGGGCAGAATTTTTTTTCAGTTAGACACTATCATCAGTTCAGTTAGACACTTGTATAAAAAAAAAAAAAAAAGTATCAAGGTAGTTAATAATGATTACTTACATTTCAACATGCCATTAGATAAACTTTTGTCATGAGATATGTCTGTTCCTCATAATTTGACTTTCCTGATTGATTCACATGAGAGGCATTGTGAGTGTTAGTCATGCGTTCTGAAGTTGGGTTGGCTGAAGTAGGTGAACAAATATTTGGTACAACACAAAAGTGTAGTAATTGTAGGTTGTATGATTTATTTTCACTAGCCTCAGGCAAATTAAAGTCTCCCATTTTTGACCCTAACTAATTACATAACATTTCCTGTATCATTTAAAGCAAACCTCCACACTTAGAATTTTGTTGTAGTTGATGACAAGGCAGACCTGAGTCTTACTACTAAGTATTTATGCCTCATTTGTCATGTTGTTGGCATGTGTCAATATGTCATGCTTCCACTTTTGTGAGAAATTCTTAGCTTTGGTTAAGAAAGGATAGGGGTAAAAGTAGAAAAAAAATACTAAAGGAAGCACAAAATAATTTCCAGGGCATAAACAATTTTAAAATATTGTAAACAGATTATTATATTTGACTCTACCTTGACTAACTTTAAATCATTAATAAACACAGAATTAAATATTACAGTTATATACACAGATACCTATTTGTCAGTATTATGTGCAATATACAATCATGAAAATATGGAACAATGTTAACCTCCCTGGCGGTATGATTATTTCGGATTTTAGGTGCTGAAAGCGGTACCATTATTTTGCATGGAAATTTGGCGTTTTATATTGTAGGTCTGTAAATCTTAACAATAACACACTTAAATCTGTCCAAACCAGAGTCTAGTAGATATCCCGGGTATGATACAGTTTGAAACACAAAAACATAAATTATAATATAATAAATAAAAATAAATAATAAAAAAAAAAAAATAGTAATAAAATAAATTTCCCCACAATTCACTATCGCTCAATTCTGCAAGTGTTCTAATTTACTATCGCTGTTTTCTAGCTGGTCTAAAGCCACTTTTGACGTAAAGGGACACTTTTTGGTTGCTATGGACAATCTCCAGTTTCCAGGCAGAAAGAACAGTGTATATCATGTAAAACTGCATGCAGGGCATGGGACAAAGCACTGGGGACAAAAGGGATGTGAAATCATTTCATACAGTACTGTAATCTGTAAGATTACAGTACTGTATGTGTTATGATTTTTACTTTTTTTTTAATTTGCCGCCAGGCTCCGCCCCCGTGCATCGCGCCGCTCGCAGGGAACGGAGCCTGGCACGGAGAGGCTTCGGTGGAGGACGGAGCCCTCGGACACTGCGGGTGACATCGCAGGATCCCGGGGACAAGGTAAGTAACGCCGCCCCAGGATCCTGCAATGCGATCCCGAGTGTGGCTCGGGGTTACCGCTAATGGTACTGAATTTTAATCCCGAGCCACACTCGGGAAAACCGCCAGGGAGGCTACAATAAATGTAAAGGCGACCATTTTTTTTTAGTTATGGATAGAGTAAGGAAGGGTTAGACTGTCTATCAAGTTTTGCCTTCCACCTAGATCCCCGTTGAAGAGATGAAAAATCCAACACTTTTGAGTTGTCTTAAGAGTGTCCCCACGAGAATCTCGAGAATGGTCCTCAAAAATTTATATGAAAAAATGCAACATATTTTGTACAGTATTACTATTTTCATTATTATTATAGATAAGATGTTAACTTTTCAATGTCTGAAAATGTGAATGTACGATAATACATTTTGTTTTTGTTTTTTAATCAGAATGCATTTGCAATTCAAAATATAAGTGACATATAGAAAATATATTCATAAATAACTTTCTTAGTGAAAGCAAAAATTTTTTTTTTCTTTCTTCCATTATCCAAAAACATGCAAATTTTTTTTTGTGATTGTTTTTTTTTTTAATACTTTTGAAACATGATTAAAAGGAGAGCACTCTAAATAATTTGGTGAGATTAAAACTCAAATTCATTGTAAATAGGAAAATAAACTCAATCCAAGACTATTATATGAAAAAGTTATTTATTTGGTCTGTGCCTTTGAAAGCCATTTCAATAGATTGTATCAGTTAAGCTAAAACACATGACCCTTCCTCTTATGACATGAAAGAAACCACTTAGTGGGAATTGACTATTTTTTGTACTCATGTGAACTTCTAGAAACTATTCTTAATGGAACTTTGAGTGCCAGATACATGACAAGTGCATCACATGCATCTTAGGCAAAGGGATCTAGTCAATAATAAGGAATTTATTATATTGGGGGCCAGAATAATAACCTATTCTTTACATTTGCTGAGAGTTATACTAGTTGCAATAGAGTTATGGATATTGAAGCTAGAAAAATAGCAAGGTATTCTGCTTTGGGTACAAAATAGTATATGATTTATTAACTAAAGTAATAATATTTATTATAGCGTGTGTGCACTTAAAAGCCATGTTCAGGTAATATTCATTTTTTTTCAAATGTTCCCAAACTTTATTAAACTCCAACTTCAGATATAACTTTCTACATTGTTCGATAGACCGGGGAAAGGTTAGAATCTCTGTTTTGCTGTTTGTATTCCAGTGATGAACTTCCTGTGCTGTCTGTCTGCTAGTAGTGAAAACATGTACTGTATTGATAGTAGTGCTTGAGGACTACAGATGACCACCACTGCAATAAACCATGCACAAAACCATTGTAATATTGCATCTGTCTAAGAAGGTCAAAAGTGGTGCTGAAAGTTCTATACTGTCATTCAGGTGGGACCACATCAATTTGTGTCATAATTTAAACAAAACATGGGGGTGGTAAACCCACTTTCTGTTTTAGTATTATTTGACAAACCAAAATGTTAACCTTCGTTTCACTTTAACTGTTGAAATCTGGTGCATAGCTTGACTAGCCAAGTCAATTTCAGCATTTTCTCAGTGTTGACTGTCAATATTTAAAATTTTAGTAGGCTCCCTTAAATGCCCTCAGTTGCTATATACAAAATATACAGTATATGAAAGCATTAGTAGCATAGTAACATTGTAAATGTTTGTTTTTCTCAAAGAAAAGGCTACTTTGCTAGGAGAGGTGATAATTATTGTTCCAGAAAATGTTTGCTTGCATTTAAAGAGATACTGAACACACATTGTTTAATTTACCTGGCCCCTTCTATTTCTGATGACACTGTAATTATTTTAATAAAAATACCCAGCAAAGTACCTTTTTCCTAATCGATATACAACTGTCACATGATCCAGCTCTTCCCCAGGCTGTCTGCAAGAACACATAAGCAGGAGGATCATCTAGTCATCTGCTGCTGGCCACATGGTAAAAAAAAAACAGCCTTTGGCAATAAGTGTGGGCGGATTTCTGCCGGTCACAGGCTGTGTCACACTCCAACATCTTAGACATCTTAGTATCTTAGAATAAGAGGGAGGTGAAACCTCCATCTATCTACATGTAATATCCCACCCCCATTGTGTTTAGCTGATTAGTGGGAGGGGTGGGCTGTCATTTACCACTATGTATAAGCCCACATGTGTGACTTTATAGTCACATGGGCTTCTTATATGTGATAGGAAGGAAATGCTCAGCATAGAAACTCACTGAAAACTGAGCATGTGCAGAGCTGCCAACACTACTCTGTGAAATCCGTAGCTGCACTGGGGACATTAACAAAAGTGGAGATAGAGAGCAGCAGGATCAACCATTTTTTTTGCAGAATACAGAAAACAAATCTCATAGTGAGTATGAACAGCATGTAATACAGCATTTATTGATGTTTTTTATGATGTTAGTTTAGTGACACTTTGGGGTTGATTTACTATAACTGGAGAGTGCAAGATCTAGTGCATCTATGCATAGTAGCCAATTAGCTTCTAACTTCAGCTTGTTCAAGTAAGCTTTGACAAAAAAAAAAAAAAAACGTGGAAGCTGCTCCAGATTTTGCACTTTCCAGTTTTAGTAAATCAACCCCTTTAAGTCCATTTAAGGCTAAGTTTCACACAGAATTTAATGGGGTTGTAACTCTTGTAGTGCACCACCCCCCAGAGCCCTCCTTTTACTTACCTGAGCCCGATCGTTCCTCCGCCGGGGACAAGCACACCCGCTCTGCCCGATGTCTTGGGTCCTGATTGGATAGATTGATAGCAGCACAGCCATTGGCTCCTGCTGCTATCAATCCAATACAATGACGCTGGAGTGGGGGGCAGAGACGAGTCCTGCTGTCTGTGTCAATGGACGCAGCAGCAGGACACAGGAGCATGCCCACACGGATGCCCCGGGGGAGAGCGCTTCTCCAACGGGTGACTCAAAAAGAGGAGGAGTCAGGAGCGCCACTGAGGGACTCCAGAAGAGAAGGATCCGGGCCACTCTGTGAAAAACCAACTGCACAGAGGAGGTAAATATGACATGTTTGTTATTTATTTATTTTTTTAAACTAACGTTTACATATCCTTTAAGAAATATCCTCTTTAAAGGACTTTATTTTAAAGATAAAATACAAATCTAACCTCAACAACTCCCCTCTAGGTGCTCACTTACCTTTCTGTAATTGTGACAGCATCCTCCTCTGTTTACAGTACATCCTCAAGCTCAAAATCTGCTATGGTACTGGCCACTTCTTTTTAAGTCTATTGGCAAATAGTGGAGCCTAATTTTCAGTCCTTAACTTTATTTGATATTGTTTGCAGCAGTACAAGTTTACCTTTGGATGAAAATGAGGGTTAGAAAGTCTTGGATATTTCTATACTTAGCACCATCATTTCAGTACCTGTAAAGATGTCATCAGTGGAGCAGAGCTTGGGGTGGCAAGTAACAATCTAAAGGTATTTTTTCACCATTCATCCTTGGGATGGGAAGAATGAATCTTGGAAAAAAGCAGGCAACTGTTAGACTTCCCTACAAATGTTCTGTCATCAGCTTTAACCAGAGGCTGCATTGGACAGGGCAAAGGGCTGTTCTCCTGCTCTGCTTCTCACCCTTCTCTCGGCAGGTACTATTGGATGAATCTCCCCTAGCAACAGGCTACCATTGGCCAAAGTTGGTGGCTTGTTTTTTGCGCCCTCTGCCTGCCTATAAAGAGTCGGATTATGCTGCAGCTTCCAGCAACAAGAGGACCTGAACGAGCTCCTGTGTGCCACTCGTCAGCATGGATTCTCTCATTCGTCAGCTACTAGAATACTGATAGCTTCAGTGGTGAGGAGTGGCTAAGGCATTGCTTAGCTGAAGATCTGCCTACTTCTTCCATTCGACCCGCCTCTCTTACATCCATGCCAACTGGACCTGTGGAAAAACTCTGAGATTCTGATGCTGCAGGCAGCTCCCGCCCACCTGTAGCCTGAAAAATAAGGAGGAAGACAGTTGCCCCAGCAGTACCTTATTCCAGGGAGGAGTTCAGCACTTCTGGTTCTCATTCTAAATGCCAGAAAGGTAGCTTTTCGCTCAGCTTCTCTGCAACAGGCAAGCTCTGCATCTCCTCAAGTACAATGTGCTGCCTCGGACAACCAATCTGGTGAGAACTCCTTTGCATCTATATCTGACCTAGGCTTTATTTTTAAATCTTTAGCTAGTGGCTTTGCTAGCCTGTCAGAAGGGGGCAAGTCTGCACCTCTCACAATGCAAGAGGCACAGCCTTCTGGTGCTTTTCAAGGCGCACATGTATTTGGTGCTTCTCAGAAGACACAGCTTTCTGGTGCTCCTCATGATGCTCCTTCAGGTGTACAGTCCTCTGGTACATTCCCCTGTGCTGGAGCACTGCCGAGTCAAGCACTGCCGAGTTAGTGATTCTTTAAATCGTAATACTGATCCACCTGCTGGTATAAGGCAGGAAGGCCTTTACATATCTTAGGTGCACATTTAATTGGTGTTCATCAAGACAATGGTCCTATGTTAAATCAGGCAGTCACTGGTGATCCGCTGAAACTTGGTTCAGTTTGGAATGCTATGCATTCTCAGGGTAATGTTGCAATTCCTATTAACAAACATTTGAATCCAGCCAAAGCTCAAAATACTCCTCTTTTCAATACCTATGGTCCAATTCAGCCTATTTCTATAACATTGCTCCTATGCAGGCAAAATCATGCATCTCAGAGGTTTGTATGAAAGAAGCTCTTTCGTGCAAGATCTTACCATTGGGGTTTCATTTATCTCCCTCTATTAAAAAGAAAATTTGTAGAGGAGAAATTGTCGACATATTGTCACTTTTACCCACTTCGAAAAAGTTTCTTTCTAAATTGGACAAAAAAATCAGAAAACCGCTTAGAAGAGGATAGGATAAGAGCTATACCCAGAATCTTCCAGAATTGGCTAAAAGCATTCTGTATATATGCATCAGTAATGGGCGAAGTGTGCAGAGAAGGGGATAAGTGTTCTGGGTAGGGATGAGCCGAACACCCCCCGGTTCGGTTCGCACCAGAACCTGCGAACGGACTGAAAATTCGAACGAACGTTAGAACCTCATTGAAGTCTATGGGACTCGAACGTTCAAAATCAAAAGTGCTAATTTTAAAGGCAAATTTGCATAGTATTGTCTTAAAAAGGGTTTGGGGACCCGGGTCCTGCCCCAGGGGACATGTATCAATGCAAAAAAAAGTTTAAAAAATGGACGTTTCTTCGGGAGCAGTGATTTTAATTATGCTTAACGTGAAAAAAAAGTGAAATATTCCTTTAGATATCGTACCTGGGGGGTGTCTATAGTATGCCTGTAAAGTGGCGCGTGTTTCCCGTGCTTAGAACAGTCCCTGCACAAAATGACATTTTTAAAGGAATAAAAGTCATTTAAAACTGCTTGCGGCTTTAATGTAATGTCCGGTCCCGGTAATATGGATGAAAATCAGTGAGACAAATGGCATTGGTACCCCCCCAGTCCATTACCAGGCCCTTTGGGTCTTGTATGGATATTAAGGGGAACCCCACACCCAAATTAAAAAAGGAAAGGTGTGGGGCCCCAGGCCCTCTGAACAGCAGTATACAGGCGGTGCAAACAAGACAGGGACTGTAGGTTTGTTGTTAAGTAGAATCTGTTTGTAATTTTGAACTGGTACATTTTTAAAGTGTAGCTCCAGCCAAAAAATCTATTTTTAAGCTTTTTGGAAAACATAGGGAAGGGTTATCACCCCTGTGACATTTGTTTTGCTGTCTGTGCACCTCTTCAGAAGATTTTACCTCACTTTCTGTCCCAATGACAAATGTTTTTTGACAATTTAGGGTTTTTAGTGAAACAAGGATTGGTGATAAAGCATCAGTGGAAAGGAGACACGTTTTTCCCTTATTAACTCTTACAGGAGAGAATTTCCCTTCCAAGGGGTAGATTTCATCTCACTTCCTGTTGTCTCCTTCCCTTTGCAAGTAGGAGTCGTTTGTAAGTTGGATATTTGAAAGTAGAGGCCTGCCCTATATACTCTGCAGAAATTGGGGCCTTAGGTGTTGGTGTTGCCACAACACTGTAAGCCCTCACAGTTACTCTTGGTGGGCGCAGGAACAGGCTCTGCTGTGAAATATTAAATCAAGAATTGTAATTACATGCACCTGTTGAACAGGGGAATAAAAATTGGACCTTTGGTGGTGGTGGTGGTGCCACAACACTGCAACCCCTCACAGATACTCTAGTTGGAGCGCAGGAATGAGCCCTGCTGCAAAGTATTGCATCAAAATTGTAATTACACGCCCCTGTTAAACAGGGGCTGAAAAATTGGGCCTTAGGCACTGGTACTGGTGCCACAACACTGCAACCCCTCACAAATACTCTAGTTGAGTGCAGCAACGAACCCTCCTTGCAAAATATTGCATCAAAAATTGTAATTACACCCTGTTAAACAAGGGCTGAAAAATTGGGCCTTAGCCACTGGTGGCAGCGCCCAGAACCAAAAATATTCTTACAAGCTATCAGCATGATCATTTAGGAGGAAGAGGATAGTCACTCAGCATAACAGGATAGTCACTCAGCATCAGCATAGGCAGTCTTAAAGGGATCTGACATTTAAAAAAAAATTATTCGGTTACATCAGCATCAGGTGCTTGGTAGCTGGTGGTGATCCAAGACTGATTCATTTTTATGAAGGTCAGTCGATCGACCGAGTCGGTGGACAGATGCACCCTATGATCAGTTACAAAACCTCCAGCAGCACTGAATGTGCGTTCAGAAAGAACGCTGGATGCAGAACAGGCCAGTAGCTCAATTGCATACTGTGCAAGCTCTGGCCAGTGATCCATCCTCAAGACCCAGTAACAGAGAGGATTTTCGATGGGAAAGGTATCCAAGTCAGATCTTGCCCTTAGGTATTCCTGCACCATGTAAAACAGACGCTGGCGATGGTTGCTGGAACCGATCATACCTTGGGGCTGTGGACTAAAAAATTGTCTGAACGCGTTGCACAGACCTTTCTGCAAGGCCTCCTGAAGATGTTTCATCCTCTGCTCCCTCTGCGATGGCAAGATAAGGTCCGCAACCTTAACCTTGTAATGTGGATCAAGGAGGGTTGCCAGCCAGTATTGATCCCTCTCCTTGATACCACGAATATGAGGATCCTCTCCTTGATACCATGAATACGAGGATCCTTCCGTAGGCTTTGCAGGATCAGGGAGGCCATGCAGCGTAGGTTTGCTGAGGCATTCGGTCCGGAGTCCTCTGGGTCACTAAGGACGACATGATCCGCAGCCACCTCCTCCGAGCCACGTACAAGTCCATGGGTTTCTTGGGACTGTAAATGATCCCTTAAAAACTGCTGCTGATGCTGAGTGCCAGGCTCCACCTCCATGCTGACACAATACTCCTCTTCCTCCTCCTCCTCCTCTTCCTGTGTGATCGGCAGGCATGCAGGAACACTGTCTGGATAAAGGGGGCCTTGAGAGCTAAGGAAGTCCTCTTCTTCCTGCCTCTGTTCTGCCTCAAGTGCCCTGTCCATTATCCCATGCAGCGTGTGCTCCAACAGGTGGACAAGGGGGACAGTGTCACTGATGCATGCACTGTCACTGCTCACCATCCTCGTGGCCTCCTCAAATGGTGACAGGACAGTGCATGCATCCCTGATCATGGCCCACTGACGTGGGGAAAAAAAACAAGCTCCCCTGACCCTGTCCTGGTGCCATAGTCACACAGGTACTCATTGGTGGCCCTCTGCTGCATGTGCAGCCGCTGCAGCATGGCCAACGTTGAGTTCCACCTGGTGGGCATGTCACAGATTAGGCGGTTCTTGGGCAGGTTAAATTCCTTTTGGAGGTCAGCCAGCCGAGCACTGGCATTATATGACCTGCGGAAATGCACACAGACTTTCCTGGCCTGGGTACCTGCCCAAGAACTGCTGCACCACCAAGTTATGGATGTGAGCCAAACAGGGCACATGGGTCAGTTGTCCCTGTCGGAGGGCGGAGAGGAGGTTGGTGCCATTGTCGCAAACCACCATACCTGCCTTAAGCTGGTGTGGCATCAACCACCTCTGAACCTGCCCCTGCAGAGCTGACAGAATCTCTGCCCCAGTGTGGCTCCTGTCCCCAAGCACACCAGCTCAAGCACCGCATGGCATCTTTTGACCTACGTGCTTGCATAGCCCCTTGAACACCTACGGAGCACCGCTGGTTCCGAAGTCAAATCAGCACAGGAAGAGGCCATGGAGGAAGAAGAAGAGGAGGGGGTGGAGGAGAGAGGTGTGGCAGAATCACCACCAGTAGTATTTTGGAGGCGTGGTGGCAGAACAACCTCCAACACTACTGCACCCTGTCCTGCATCCTTCCCAGCTGCCAGAAGGGTCACCCAGTGCACAGTGAAAGATAGGTAACGTCCCTGTCCATGCCTGCTGGACCATGAGTCAGCGGTAATGTGCACCTTACTGCTGACTGCCCTGTCCAGCGAGGCCAAGACATTGCCTTCCACATGCCAGTTGAGAGCTGGAATCGCCTTCCATGAGAAAAAGTGGCGTTTGGGAACCTGCCACTGAGGAATCGCACATTCCACAAATACGGAAGGGGGCAGAGTCTACCAACTGAAAAGGCAGCAGTTGAAGTGCTAGCAATTTAGCCAAGCTAGCATTCAACCGCTGGGCATGTGGATAGCTGGGAGCGAACTTCTTTCGGCGGTGCAGCAGCTGGGGCAGGGAAATTTACCTGGTACAATCTGACGTCGGTGTACCAATAGCAGATTGCCCCCAAGCTCTTGTCTGTGACACACCTAATTCTACACCTTCATTCCCCTCAGTGCAGGTCTCAGAGAGGACTGAAGATATAGTGGGGTTGGAGATCCCAGCTGATGAGGAGCAAGGAGAGGTCTTCTTTGTTCTTTGGTGTGGGTCTTTTAGGTACGCTTGCCAATGAACTGCATGGCAGGTCAACATATGTCTGGTCAAGCGGGAGATGTTTTGGCCACGAGAGATACGCTTGAGACATATGTTGCAAATAGCAGCGGTGGGATCTGATGCACTCGTCTCAAAAAAGGCCCACACCAAAGAACTTTTGGAATAACGTGCAGAGACAGCAGCGCCCTGCACATGCAGAGCTCTGCGGTGTGATGCAGTCGGTGTGCTGCCCTTAAGCTGGCCCCTGGAGGGCATCCTGCCTCGTTGATGATGTGCCTCCTCCTCCACCTCCTCCTCTCTTCTATCAGGCACCCATGTGGTGTCAGTGACCTCATCATCCCCTCCCTTCTCATCACTGGAGCAAGCTGGCAGTTTGCTGCAGCTGGGGAAACATCACTGCCAGATTGCTGTCCTTCTTGGGCACCCCCTCTCTCTGGGCTCACGTTACTGCCTTCCTCTAGCTGGGTACCATCATTGGAGCCTTCAAAACGCTGAGCATCCTCCTGGAGCATGTACCCAACACTGTGGTCCAACAGTTCAGGGGACTCCTCAGGAGGACATGGTGGGGCTAAGGAAGGAGTGACTGATGCTATTGAGCCGAGGGAAGAGGCCGCGTTGGCAGCTGCTTTGCCAGACAAAGTACCCTGAGCCTGGGTGAGAGAGGATGAGGAGGATGAGGACGGCTTGATCATCCACTCTACCAAGTCTTCCGCATGTTGCGGCTCAACACGGCAAGCTGCCGAAAAAAAGGACAAGCGTGTCCCACGGCTGTGTCCCACAAGCGTGTCCACGTGCTGATGAGAATGCACCGTCTCCACGACCAGCACTACTGCCTCTAGACACAGAGCCTGCTTGCCCTCTTTTATTGGCTTGTGACTGTCTGCCTCTCCTTGTTGGCCTTCCAGACATACTAATGGCCTGCAGTGAGATGTAGCTGCACAAAGCTGGGATGTATATATATACTGATAATGCAGCTAGCAGAATCAACTGCCTGCCTGTAGTATTATTAGTATGAGAACACCACTAATTTTCTTCAGTTAGCGTTAGGTGCACACTGTGCAGAGGACACAGTGCACTAACTGTAAATACTGTAGCTGCCTGCCTGTGGTATTAATAGGAGCAGAACAACAGCAATTGTCTCCAGGTAGCTTTAGGTGCACACTGTGCAGAGGACACACTACACTAACTGTAAATACTGTAGCTGCCTGCCTGTGGTATTAATAGGATCAGAAGAACACCACTAATTTTCTTCAGGTAGCTTTAGGTGCACACGGTGCAGAGGATGCACTACACTAACTTGTAAATACTGCAGCTGCCTGCAGTACTGTACTAATAGGATCAGAAGAACACCACTAATTTTCTTCAGGTAGCCTTAGGTGCACACTGTGCAGAGGATGCACTACACTAACTTGTAAATACTACAGCTGCCTGTGGTACTGTGCTAATAGGATCAGAAAAAACACCACTAATTTTCTTCAGGTAGCTTTAGGTGCACACCGTGCAGAGGATGCATTACACTAACTTGTAAATACTGTAGCTGCCTGCGGTACTGTACTAATAGGATCAGAAGAACACTCATTTTCTTCAGGTAGCTTTAGGTGCACACTGTGCAGAGGACGCACTACACTAACTTTAAATACTGTAGCTAATAGGACTAATAGGATCAGAAGAACACCAGAAATTTTCTTCAAGTAGCTGTAAATACTGTAAAAACACCTGCCTGCCTGTAGGAAGAGAATAACAGGAACGGATCTAGCTAAACTGAATACAGTGTGTATATATATATATATATATATATATATACAACACCTAGGATGTATAGATACACAATAAGTAAGTGCAGCTAACTGACTCTCCTGCCTACTCTAACTTAAATCAAATGACACTGTCTCTCTGTCTATCTATCTCTCTCTCAACGCCGAAACACACTACACAGGGCCACCATGCAGGCGGCCTTATATAGTGTGGGGCGTGTACTAAACCCCCTGAGCCATAATTGGCCAAAGCCAACCATGCTTTGGAAGCATGTAAACAGTCACTCGTAAAGTGGGTAGAAAGATCACTACCGTTGTAGAGAGAAGTTAGATATATCGTATCAGATAATGAAGAACCTGAACAAGTAGACTAGGTGGAATGCCCGGGGGGCTATGTAGGGTTAGAACATTGGTGGTGGGCTGGATCCTAAGTCTTCCTCAGTGTATTAGCAAGATCTGCTCGTACTGTAGGTACCAGTCTGTGTAGCGAAAGGGAGCCATATGGGAAGAGATTTCTTCTGGAGAGAAGGAGTGTTCCATGAAGCGACGCCATCTTGCAATAAAACGTTTGAGAGATGTAGAGTGTTGGGTAATGGTGTCCAATTTTTCAATGTGAAATCGTTTTAAGAGTGCTTGTTCGACCAAGGCAATTTGAGGCAGGGAGGGGTAATCCAAGCATGCATTATTGCCCTGCTGGCTGCCAGTAGGGAGATATGGACCCATTGAGGAAGAGAGGCACGGGTAGGCGTTGGTGAGGAGGCTAGCAGGGTGTCACAACTGAAAAGGCATAATAGTGGGTCCTTAGGCAAACGTATATGCTGGGATCTGTCCATATAGTCCAACACCTGGTCCCAGAAGGTGGAGACTGCTTGACAAGTCCATAATCTGTGGAACAGGGATGGTCTTGGAGTAGAGCACCAAAGGCATGCGGAGACGGTAGAGTCAGTTTTGCTGTGGCGAAACGGGAAATACGCCCAATGGGCGAATTTAAACTGTGTTTCTCGCCAGGTTTCGCACATTACTAGAGAATGTACCCTTTGATATCCTGCGAGAATCTTCCCTGGTGCCTCTTGGTCATGCAGAAAAGAGATCCAGGGTTTGAAAGGTGCGATGTGGTATTTTATAGCCTGATGGGTGAGGTTGGAATATATATCTGATATGGAGTATTGGTCCCGATCTATCAGGGCATCGATGAAGGAGCGTTGACAAGGGTTTTGGCGCGTGCTGCAGCAGGATCTGAGTTAGCTGGTTAGCTGGTGATAGTGGAACACCTGCGATGGCGCGAGAGAAGGTGATTTGAGATGGTGAAGGGTAGGCCCAGGAGTTTTCATATTTCTCTGCAGGCGATCACAGGTCTCTAATCAAGAGGTTGGTTCTCAATGGCTGGGGAAGGTGGTGTAGCCTAGAGAAGGACTGCCTGATGATTAAACGGAGACACGAGGGCACCCTCCAATCTTTTGGACGTCAGTATGTTTCATTAGTAAAGGTAGGGTCTGTAATGGATACAACAGTCTCGCGAATGAGACCATTTTAAAGAGGTGGCATCTCCTGAATAGTGAAAGGGGTAGGTCTGCCCATGCTTCCAACTCCTGTACAATCTTGTCTATCAAATGGGGGTAGCTCAAGCTATATAGGTAGGAGGGTTCCCCGCCAACGCAAACGCCCAGGTAGGTGATGTGATATTTCGCTACTATGAATGGGGATGAGCCCATCCAAGCTCGAGCCAGCTGTGGGTTGAGAGGTAAAATTTTGCTCTTGTCAAAATTGATCCGGAGCCCCGAACAGTCTCGGAGAAGTGAGATATCCGCGGGAGGATTGGTTAAGAATAAGAGGACGTCATCAGCGAATAGAGCGGAGCCTAAGACTTGGTTGCCTACCGTGACACCACTAACCCCTGAGGGTGAATTTAAAAGTCTGGAGAGTGGTTCAATAGCTATATTGAAAAGAAGAGGGGATAGGGAGCAGCCTTGTCGTGTGCCTTTGGTAAGCGGAATGTCGGGAGAGACGAAATTAGGGGTTAGTCCCTGGTTTTTAAGGGGTAGGTTGTGTTTTAGTCGATAACTTACGTTCAGTTTATTTACATTCAGGATTGGTCAAAGAGAAAATCGAGAAATATTTCAAGAAGGGCAGAATTACTTTTCTTCGCCTCCTTTTTCCAATTTCAGAATATCTTCTTTGGGCATAGTCCCTAAGAAGGAACCATGCTCTTTCTGCCTAATTTCTCACCTATCTTATCCTCCTGGTGCTTCTCTCAATGACAAGGTTGCTGATTTTGATGCGTCTATCGCTTATGCCTCTTTTGATGAGGTCTTGGTCCTTTTCCAGATGTGTATACCAGCAGAGAGATCTGCCTCCCTACAAGAGCTTTGAGGCGCAGAAATACACGCATTCCTGTTGCCCATAGGAATCGGGCCTTGGCGCATAGGAGTGCGCATGAGCAAACTGGCAAGCAAACAGAAGCTGCCGTGCACCCGTGTGCGTTTCGACGCTCGCGCGCACACGTGAGTGACGCTGGCGCCAAGTGAGTCTATTTAGGAGCAGCCAGTACCTAGCCCCAGTGCTGCTTCGTCTTCAGCTTCTGTGCATCCTGTTTCCTGAAAACCTGTATCTTGATCCCTGTTACCTACCCGGCTTGTCTTGACCATCCCTTGATCTCCACCTGCACCGACCCTGGCTTGTCCTGTGACCATCCTCCTGGCTTCACCTTGGCTACTGTTTGCTGATCCAGTTTTTGACCTAGGCTTGCCTCCTGACTACGATCCTACCTGCACCCTGCATCCGATTGTCCTAGCCGTGTATGACCCAGCCTGCCTGACCTTGCTTCTTCATTGCTGCCATCCGCACCAGCTGCCTGCCAGTCGGTCTTCCTGCTGAAGCCTGCCTCTGTCTTCTCCAGCCTTACCAGGACTGCCATCCAGCTACCAGTTAAAGACTCTTGGCACTTGTGCAACTCTGTACCTTGGCGCCTTCTGTTCCCAATAGCAGAGTCCCCAAGTCAGAGGTGTAAGGGAGGCTTTGCTAGTCCATTCAGGCTCTTCTACATGTGTGATAGTCCTGCTCAGGCATTTTGGTAAAAGTGCGTTAATGGCCAATGCAGCTTTGTATTCTGTTAATGAATACTAAGCTTCCTATGATTGGCTGAATCAGAGAGCATGATGTCATCAGCCCACCCCTATGAATTAGCCAATCAAAGGAAGCTTTGTATTCATTCATAGAATACAAAGCTGTCTATGAATGGCTAAGTGCCACTCAGATGGACTTTGCATTGTTCAGGTGTGAGATGGGAAGTCTCTGTCTCACAGCTGGAACCTATCACTGTGTGCTGTATGTAGCTGAAGCTACATGCAGTTTATTCAGTGCTTAGAGCCACTGCAGAACTTAGTGAAGCAGCTTCCTGCAAGCAAACTATTTAAAGTGACAGGAAACATGGAAATCAGCTTTAAAAGTAGTCTTTTGTTTCAGGTGTGGTATTTTTGTGGGTTTTTTTTTTTTTTGAGATGGGCTGAACACCCCCCTGTTCGGTTCACACCAGAACTTCCGAACAGAGAAAAATATCTGCCCCAAAGGGCAAACCCTATTAAAGTCTATGGGACCCGAATTTGAAAAATCAAAAGTTCCCATTTTGAAGGCTTACATATATGCAAGTAATTGGCCATACAAAGGGAAAAGGGTTAGGGGTCCTGGATACTGGCCTTGAGTATCAATGCAAAATATTTTTCTTGATCATACATCATGGGACACAGAGTATTCATTACATAGTGGGTGCTGTGTTTTATGATTGATGCCATTCTGGATTCTGCCCAGCAAGCATCTCATTTGTCTCTCCTGTTGATACACATGCTCAGGTCCCTTTGGCTTAAAAGTTGGGCAGCAGAGCTTTAATGCAAAAGATATTTAGCTGGCTTCCCATTCAAAGAGGAACACCTATTTGGGGATGACCTAGATAATTTTATCCAAAAAATTACAGGTGGTAAATCTACACTCCTACCAGTTAAAAGGAGTAAACGTCCACCATTCAAACGGTCTCTTTCCCCTTCCCCTGGAACATCAGGCTCTAAGCAGTGGCGACGGCCTTCCCAATTTACTTTCAGAGGAAGGGCCCAGGGTCACACCCAAGGGCAGAAAAAGGCTTGGGGACGAAAGACTGCCAAGCAGAGCCCCAAAACATCCCTATGAAGGGGCACCCCCACTCGGCCGAGTGGGGGGAAGGCTCCTACAGTTTTCAGGAGTGTGGCGGGTAGAGGTTCAAGACAAGTGGGTGGTCTCTTCAGTATCTCTAGGTTACAAAATAGAGTTCCTAGAGCTTCTACCAGCTCGTTTCCTAAGGTCAAGAGTTCCCAAAGATCCAGTAAAGCGAGAACCGCTGCTACTGGCCTTAGATCACTTACTATCCCAAGGAGTGATAGTAGAAATGAACCCAAAAGATCAGGGTTCAGGGTTCTACTCGAATCTCTTCAGCCGAATGGAGATGTAAGTCCCATCCTAGATCTAAAGGATCTGAATCAGTTTCTACACCTTCGATCCTTCCGAATGCAGTCAATTCGTTCGGTGGTCTCCACCCTGTAGGGGGGAGAATTTATGGTATCAATAGATATCAAGGATGCATATCTTCATGTGCCGATTTTTCCCACTCACCAAAGATATCTAAGGTTCGCGGTAGACCAGCGCCATTTCCAGTTTGTGGCCCTTCCTTTCGGTCTCGCTACAGCTCCTCGAATTTTTACAAAAATTCTAGACCCTCTCTTAGCAAATCTAAGAGCTCAGGGCATAACTGTGATGATTTGCTACTCATAGAGCAATCGGTGGTACACCTGAACCGCGCTGTCTTCAAGACAGTAAGACATTTGGAAAGACTAGGCTGGATGATCAACCTAGAAAAGTCTTCTTTGCAACCTTCAACAAGGTTGGAGTATCTAGGCATGATTATAGACACCGCTCAAGGCAGGGTGTTTCTACCAGAGCCAAAGGTCAAGGCCGTAAGAGCTCTAGTCCGTTAGTATTAAGCAAAAAGAGTCCATCCATTCGGCTATGTATGAGACTGTTAGGAAAGATGGTTGCCACTTTCGAGGCTGTTCCATTTGCCCAGTTTCACTCAAGGCCCCTGCAGAGAAGCATTCTCGCAGCTTGGAACAAAAAGTCTCATGCCTTGGATCTTCCGATGTGTCTATCCCCAAGGATACGCAAAAGCCTCAATTGATGGTTATGAACCAAAAATCTTTTGAAAGGCAGAGCCTTTCTTCCACTACAATGGAAGATCGGAACCACAGATGCCAGTCTGGCAGGCTGGGGAGCAGTTTTAGAAGAAACATGCACGCAGGGAAGATGGTCTGCAACCAAGAGACACTTGCTCATCAATATTCTAGATATTCGGGCAATTTACTTGGCCCTCATGGACTGGTCTAACAGGCTACAGGGTCATCCTATTCGCATACAATCCGACAATGCCACGGCTGTGGCTTACATCAATCACCAAGGAGGCACCAGAAGTCTGGATGCCCAAAGGGAGGTGAATCGCATTCTTGCATGGGCAGAAAGCCATGTTCCCTGCCTGTCTGCGGCATTCAACTCAGGAGTGGAAAATTGGCAAACGGATTTCTTAAGCCGCCGGCAATTATGCCCAGGAGAATGGTCCCTACACCTCGACATATTCCAAACCATATGTCAAAGGTGGGGAACACCAGATGTGGATCTATTCGCGTCCAGATTCAACAGGAAGCTGGACAAATTTGTGTCCAGAACAAGGGATGTACTTGCTCAGGGGTAAGATGCTCTGACAATCCCATCAGTACAATTTAATGTATGCCTTCCCTCCGAACCCACTTCTTCTGCGGTTCCTGGGAATGGTCAAAAGGGAAGCAAAGTCGGTCCTTTTAGTAGCCCCGACTTGGCCCAGACGATGTTGGTATGCAGAGATCATAAAGATGGCAGTGGGCAGGCCTTGGGTCCTCCTATTCCGGCCAGATCTGCTCACACAGGGTCCGATTTGCCACCCTGCCTTACGAAGTCTAAATTTGACGGCTTGGCTGCTGAAATCCACATTTTAAAGACCGTGGGCTCTCGGAGTCAGTCCTTTCCACTCTGGTCAATGCCAGAAAGCCGGCCTCCAGGCTTATTTACTACAAAATCTGGAAGGCATATGTTTCCTGGTGTGAACCCAGGGGATGGCATCCTAGAAAGTATATGATTAGCAGAATCTTGAACTTTCTTCAGTCAGGCCTAGAAATGAGATTGCCTTTGAGCACTATCAAAGTCCAAATTTCGGCTTTGTCTGTATTTTTTCAGAAGCCAATTGCTTCACATTCCCTGGTCCGGGCCTTTATTCAGGGCACTGCGGTTGAATCCACCAGTCAAACCTCCAGTATGCCCATGGGATTTGAATTTGGTGTTGTCGGCTTTACAGGGACAACCCTTTGAGCCACTGCACCTGGCTCCTTTAGCGCTTTTGACTAAAAAATTAGTCTTCTTGATAGCCATATCCTCTGCTAGGAGAGTATCAGAATTGGCAGCTTTTTCTTGTAAAGAGCCATATTTAATTATTCACAAGGACAGGATTGTTATGCGTCCTAATCGTTCCTTCCTACCTAAGGTGGTTTCAGGATTCCATTTGAATCAAGATGTAATCCTACCATCCTTTTTTCCAGATCCGCAGTCCGTGGAGGAAGAATCTTTGCACACTCTTGATGTGGTTAGAGCAGTCAGTGTCTATCTGCAGGCAACCGAACCTCTCAGATACGGAAAACTGATTGTTTGTTTATTCTGCCAGATGGCCATAGGAAAGGCCAAGCAGTGTCGAAATCCACTCTTTCTAGATGGATTATACAGGTTATTTTTCAGGCTTATGATATAAAGAGGAAGACTCCTCCTTTTCATGTGAAAGCGCACTCAACTAGGGCTGTTAGTGCTTCTTGGGCAGTGCATCACCAGGCCTCCATGGCTCAGATCTGTAAGGCTGCGACTTGGTCTTCAGTCCATACATTCACCAGATTCTATCAGGTGGATGTAAGAGGGCAAGAGGATACCGCCTTCGGGCGCAGTGTACTGCAGGCTGCAGTTTAGTTCCTCTGGTCTGTCTGCGGTCTATATTTTCTGATCTGTGTCTCCCTCCCCACAAATGAGCATTGCTTTGGGACATCCCACTATGTAATGAATACTCTGTGTCCCGTAGGATTTTTAAATACAGCTTACCTGTAAAATCCTTTTCTTGAGAGTACATCACGGGACACAGAGCTCCCGCCCTTCTATGGGTTTTACGTGGTTACCTATTGCTTTGCTACAAAACTGAGGTCCTCCCCGTATGGGGGAGGAATTCTCCTTAATTGGGGTTAACCAGTGTCCAATCACCGATGGTGCCTATCTAACCCATGCGGTTAGGGGTTATCTAATCATGTAATGAATACTCTGTGTCCCGTGATGTACTCTCAAGAAAAGGATTTTACAGGTAAGCTATATTTAAAAATCCTATTTTTACTTGAGCAGTGATTTTATTATAAGTGCAACAATAAAAATGAAAAATTCGGGGGGGCGTGGTTTGACTGGATCCCGGAATGGCTGCTTAAACACAGCTCCTGCCAGCCGAGGATTGTAATTTGTTTTTCGGGGGGAACCTCCACTCCCTACTACAATGGGAAAGTCGAACAGGAGTGCCTCTGTATCCCGGACACCGAGGGAGACGGGATCGCAACTCAGTCCCAACATACCGGAGATATTCTGCTCGCTCCGCTCCGATGACCACGAGGCCTCACAGACACCGCAGGCCTCAGGGCCCTACTCTCCAAGCTACGGCTCCGATTCCCAGCCAGAGGGGGGAGACGCTCATGATCAACGCTCCAGCCCAGCAGTGAGCTTGTCAGACCTTCAACATGTTGCTTCCGACATCACTAGCAACATTACCAGCACCCTGAAGGCAGGAATCTTAGATCTTAAGATAGACATTCAGGCGGTAGCGGCTCGCCTATCGGAAGTGGAGCAAACCACGCAGCTCCATACAGCTGCTATAAGGCAAGTCCAACACACCTATGATGCCCAACTCTCATACCTGTATGACCTCCACCGTCAGGTCGAAGACCTCGACAATCGAGGTCGTAGGCATAACTTCAGAGTCAGGGGGGTACCCAAGGAGCTAGAAGCTGGTTCCCTGCCACCATCTTTAATGATCTACTGGATTGGCCGGCAGATTCTCCTATCGAGATGGAGAGGTTGCATCGAGCCCTCAGGCCGCCACCCCGAGACAACGAACCCCTGAGGGATGTGATATGTTGTGTAGTGAACTTTCCGCTCAAGGAAGAAATTCTAAGAAAAGCTAGAGAAAGGGGCCGTATACAACATAACAGAGCTGAGATTAAGCTTTTTCAAGACCTTTCCCCAACTACACTGCAGAATAGGCAAGCCTTACGCCCCCTGCTGGATCAACTGAGAGCGCGGAACATACAGTACCGTTGGAAATTCCCGTTCTGCCTCTTGGCCACCGCTAGAGGCCGCACCGCTCTCCTAAGGTCGCCAGAAGACTTGCCAGCCTCCTAACGGAACTTCTGGACTGGTGTGCTTTTCACTTCCCATCAGAGCCATGGCGACCGGTATCACATAACCCCTCACCCAAAGCATAGAGACATCGCTCAAGACGCCGGAGATCAGGCCCCTCTTCACCCAGAGCCCATGCTTCTCGTCGTGACCTGGATGAGCAAGCCTCGGGATCCCCTGCAACTCCTCGCAGGGACCGCCAGGAGGCTTGAGACATTTTTTGGATATTTTGCTCCTACCTACCTGTGAGTGTATACCCATGAATTTATGTTTCTGTTACCTCACTTAGTTTAACTGTTATTACCATCGTGACTCGCCTTACTTGGCACCAAGCTCTTACCCACCTTTGCAAAGCAGCCCACCCTGGATGACTGGCTGATGTCAGAGTGAGTAAAGACTATGCTACTCCTGGACTTCATCCATATTACGAGGCTTGTCATTACAACATAAACTTTTATCTCCATGCTTTTGGCCCTGACCCCCACTTTAGGAACGTAAGAACTTAGCTGAGAATTAACACTTACGGTGTTACTCCCCCCATATTATGGAACCCTAAACCCCCTTCAGACTCCCAGTGGATGACCTATCCATGCTACCACTGTAACTTATATGCTTCCCACACACCCACACCCCCCCTCCCCCCCTTCCCGCCCCTCCCTCCCCTCCCCCTCCCCCCCCCCCTTCCTTTCCCCACCCCCTTCCCTTCCCTTCCTATTTGTTTATATATAAACCATATGCTTATGTCTGCCTTACACCTGTTTATATGCACCTCAGTGGCCACAGAGGCAGCTATGTACGGATCCTTGCTTCCTTGCAGCAGCGGTGGACTCCCCTGTGGAGTTCAATGTAGCCGCTGCGACGGCACTGATATTTCAAAGGAATACTACCCTGTGACAAAATTTAGGCCCACCCTGTTCTTCCGCGGGATACCGGACAAAATACCTCGGTGGCTCATAGGTACTTCATATTTTGCACTGCCACCCCCTCATGGGTGTACGCTAAATCCTAGATAGATGTCTCTTCTTCTGAAGTTAGAAGAAGGGGAGACAATACACCTTACTTAACCCTATGTAGATATTATATTATTCTGTGCTTCAGTGCACTATGAGAGGGAGGGTTTAGAATTATCTTTCTTCCTATAAGTATAAGCTTATTATAGTTATATTTTTGTTCTAGTTTTAATTTTCATTTTCACCTTTTTTCTTAACTGTTTCCCTTGACACTTGTGAATTTAAAGGGGTTATCTTGAACCCTATGTACTGTGTTTGACCTCTAATAACACAATACTTTTTTCTTTTCTCTAAAGCTATGCAAGCCTTCCCCTAATGGGACCTAGGGTTTGGGCTATCATAATCTTATTATGTTCTCATACTACTGAGACTAGGAGATTTACGAATAAGGCTATAAGTCATGATGTTTGTGTTAGTTCTTGTATGACACCTACGGGCGGGTAGCCAGGATACACTATCTTAGGAAAATGTTGTTTGCTATTATCATAAGTAAACCTTCCCATTTTTGTACTTGCAATATTCCCCATTGAACTACTGTACCCCCTCAATCCTCCTTGCGGCAGCAGCATAGGATCCTAGACATTCTCATTAAACCCCTGCAGCAGTTCTATTATTTAGTCTTCTGACCACCCAGCTTACTTTCTCATAGGTGGACTGGTGCCTCCATTTCAACCTCTTTTTCCCCTCTTATACCTGCTTCTATCCACAAACCCTTCTCTTTTCTTCTCTTACTTTCCCTCTGTGGGTCCCTTCCCTTTTCATTTCTGCTGTTTCACACGTCGTACCCCACTGTTCTCCCTACCTCTCCTGGCTCGGCTGCCTCGGCGTGGACAGGTGCTTTCCAATCGAGATAAATAGAAAGTTCTTGTTCCTAGCTCTGTCCCTAACTCCTTTTATACAATGCCGGAAAAAATGACATCCCATGCTCCTCTCTCGCTGAAATGTGTTTTGCTTAATGTAAAAGGCCTTAATGTGCCTGAAAAGCAATCACAGGTCTTGTCCACTCTCACCAAGCAGAAATCCCAATTTATTTCCCTTCAGTAAACCCACTTTCGCTCAAACTCCATTCCAAAAATTACTAACCATGTATATCATACAGCTATCCATTCCACCACCGCCGCAAAGACCAAAGGGGCTTCCATACTTGTGTCCAAACATGCTCCTTTCAAACTTTCAGATTCCCTGGTGGACCCTCTTTATTAAAGGCTTTTATGCTTCCAAGCCGATCACGTTGGCAAATATCTATGCCCCAAACGAACATCAGGTCTCCTTTTTCAGGAGAATTAGTGATCTTTTACTTTCCTTCAAGGAGGGTATGGTTCTTATGGGAGTAGACTTCAATGTGCCCCCCAACCCAGACATTGATACTTCTTCGGGCACCTCCACGATGCCTTACCGAGCCCTTCGGCAAATCAAATTACAACTCCAAGGTCTGGCGTTGCATGATACATGGCGCACACTATTTCCCTCCGTTAAGGATTATACCTTTTATTCCACTCCTTTTCAAAAATACTCACAATTAGACTATTTTTTCCTCTCTCAACCTGACCTGACTTACCTTACACACGCTACAATCAATCCTATGTACCTATCTGACCATCGCCCCATTTCGGTCTCCCTGACTTTTCCGGACTCAACCCCAAAAACAAAAACCTGGCGACTAAACTCCGCCCTGCTGAAAGATGCTGAGTTCACCTCATGCCTAGAATCATGAATCAACACAGACTTTATGGAAAACACCACCCCGGACATATCTCCCACTATCTTATGGGAAGCGCATAAGTGTGTCATTCGGGGGGAACTGATGGCTCAGGCAGCAAAAGTAAAATGAAACCATCAGGTCACTATTGAAAACCTAATTGCCAATATCAGATGGTTAGAGGCCTCACACAAACAATCCCACTCACAGCAGACCCTTCAGGAGTTATTACATCACCGTTCACTGCTACTGGAAGAACTAGGGAAGCGTACAAGGCGTCGATATGTCCTACATCAGAGAGTTTTTTATGATCAAGGTAATAAATGCGGAAAGTTGCTTGCTCGAGCAGTACGTGCTTCCAGACCCTCTAATACAATCGATCACATTCGGACTCAACAGGGCACATTACTTTCCAGAAACGAGGATATCGCAAAATGTTTTGAACCACTACTATAAAAACTTATATAATTTAAAATCTACCGCTCAGAAACTAGACCAGGCGGGACGGAGGTCAGAAGCTATTAAGAGTTTTCTAACTCAATATTGCCCGAAATCACTTTCACAGGTGCAGGCTGAAGAATTAGAACAACCCCTTTCAGTAGAGGAACTTCAAGTTGCCCTACAGCAGATGAAAACGGGGAAGAGCCCAGGCCCAGATGGGTTCACACTGCAATATTATAAATGTTTTTCCCAGGTCCTACCCCCAAAGCTGGTAGCCACTTTCAGCTCTTTAGCCAATCCCACAGTGTCAGTCGGTTGTATGCTAGAGGCCCACATTACAGTCATACCTAAAGAGGGTAAAGATGCCACACAGGTGCAGAATTACAGACCAATTTCTCTCCTTAACGTGGATATCAAGCTTTACGCTAAACTTTTAGCTAATAGGATGTCCCCACTTCTACCAAGCCTTATTTCTTTAGATCAAGTTGGTTTTGTACCGGGACGAGAGGCCAGGGACAACACCATCAGGGCACTAAATCTCCACCATTGGCTCACTACCTCGAAAAACACAGGGGTTTTTGTTATCACTAGATGCTGAGAAGGCGTTCGACAGGGCGGCTTGGGACTACATGCATGAGGTACTTAAGACGATTGGTCTTCATCCGCGCATGTTGGCCCATATCTAGGCTTTGTACTCCTCTCCGAGTGCAGCTGTAAGAGTCAATGGTCACCTGTCAGACGCCTTCCCCATAAGCAATGGTACTCGCCAAGGCTGCCCCCTATCTCCTCTGATATTTGTACTTATATTGGAATCTTTACTTAATAGACTAAGAGATAACTCTGACATTAAAGGCCTTACAGTACAGGGTAGAGAGTATAAAGTTGCTGCTTTTGCAGATGATATCTTGCTCTCCTTGACCTCCCCAATCACTTCTATACCTAACTTGCTAAAAGACATAGAACACTTTGGGACTCTGTCACACCTAAAGATCAACTACGCGAAATCCCATGCCCTAAATATTACCCTTGCAACACAAGAGGTGGAGAGATGCCAGAACTCTTTCCAGTGGAGCTAGCAGGCCATAACTTACCTAGGCATTCAAATTACGACTAAATTAGCTGACCTGTACAGTGCAAACTTCTGTAGTGTTCTGAAAAAAGCCCAACGTGACTTAAAAGAATGGGGAAATCATAATGTTTCCTGGTTTGGTCGCTCTGCTCTCCTAAAAATGATAACCTTGCCGCGGTTTTTATATATTATTCAATGTCTCCCAATTAACCTACCGGCCTCTTTCTTTGCTGCATACAGAAAGGCGTGCACACTGCTTTTATGGAAAGGTTCTCCTCCCCGTATTAAGTACACTCGTCTTACGCGTCCAAAACTTAGAGGGGGTATCGGGCTACCGGACCTTCACAAATATTTCCTAGCTAGCCACCTTACGCGACTCGTGGACTGGTATATCCATGAATCGGGAAAGGTCTGGGTGACCCTAGAAAAATCGTTCTCTCACCTTCCCCTCGAGTCCCTACCCTGGTTGCCACCTGGACACTGGCCACCGGAGATAGAAGTACACCCTCTTATTTGTACAACGCTGGGAGCTTTTAGACGAGCAATAAAAACTACGTCAGTCTCTTCTGTCCCGGGCCCATTAACTCCACTGAGAAGGAACCCTAGCTTTACACCAGGGCTTTCACCATCCTTTCTTAACCAAACATGGCCACATGACAAAGTACTAGCATACCAGTTTTTTACCAGTAGAACCCCTCGTTCTTACGAGAACTTAGTAGACTCATCCCCTCTTAACTCTTTCCCTTTTTGGACATACCGACAGATTCAACATTTTCTTTCAATTCAGGCAACGACAACGACATGGACAAGACAATTAACACCCTTTGAAGAATTATGCACCCGGGCTCTCCCGCAAAGACATCTAATCTCCTTTATATATAATGCACTCATAGATGACACTTCCTGCACTTTAGACTCAGCGCACACAGCCTGGGAATCTGATTTACAGGTATCCCTTACAGAGGAGGATTGGACTCGCATTAACGAATATGTACACAAGGGCTCCCTTAATGTTGCCATTCAGGAAAATTGTTATAAAATTCAGACACGCTGGTACAGGACCCCATCGCGTTTACATAAATTTTCCCCATCTATTCCGGATACATGCTGGCGATGTAGGAAAGCGAAGGGTACCATGCTCCACATCTGGTGGGATTGTGACTCCATACAATCATTCTGGAAGGAGGTACATGAACTTATTACACATATCATAACATACTCCTTAGACTACTCTCCTGCTCAGTATCTCTTACACCACACCCATCTAACCAAAAATAAGTACTATAAATCATTGGACATGCACTTGGTGAACGCGGCGGGACTGTGCATCCCGACATATTGGCGATCCACTTGCGCTCCGACGATAGGCGAGTGGTTTCGGAAGATCTCTAAAATAGAGGAGATGGAAGAGCTGGTTCATATCTCACAAAAGCGAATCCAAAAATTCACAACTACCTGGGCCTGTTGGACGCATTTCAAATTTACACAACGCTATAGTACATACAGCTCTTAAACTATAACTGCCTCCCTCCCGACAGCAGGAGGCAGGGGGGGCCATGCTGAGGAGGTGGTGCCACATGGGGGCGGATGTGCAGATTTTACCTCTCCCCCTCCCTCCCTCCTCACCTCACCACTCCATCCCCCCACTTCCTTGTCAATCCTTCTCTCTCTTTCTCTCCATCATTCTATCGCTCATGTTCTTTGTATTCTTCCCTTTCTTTCATAATTTTCCCCCTCTCTCTCTAGTACTTCCTTTCCATCTTGGTTCTCTTTTTCTCTTTTCCTTTGTCTGTTTCTTTCTCTAAATATCACTCCTACTCTTCTAATGGAACAAATTTGTTCCCTTCTTACGTTCTTAGAAGGTTCTATTGAAATATTACGCTAATTTGGAGACATGGAATCGAGTTTCAGTTGGCTTTGATGACAATTTCATAACTACGTTCGGTATCTGTGACCTAGAATTTTGTTACAAGAAATACTATATAATGTCCCTTCTATTGTATTTGCTTTTCTATGCAAATGTTAATAAAAATTATTATGGAAAAAAAATTAAAAATTCCTTTAAATATAGTGCCTGGGGGTCCCCTTAGTCTGTCTATAAAGTGGAACATCTGTAGCATATATAGAACATGCTGCAGTAAAAATGAAATTTCTAATGGGGCCCAAGGATGACGTCATTTGTGACAAAATGCATAGGGCGGAGCGATCTCTTTCATGTCCTGACGGATGGGTTTGTTTGTTTGTGTGTCGGCCGACACACCAAACCTAAGGTGCTTATTTTACTCCTTACTGTGAGTGTTATTTTTATATTTATTAAACCCACCATGGATTTTACATTATGTGGAGCCTTTGATCTCTTTTTGGCGCCTAACCATTAGCCAACTTACTGAGTGATATAGGAAGTGTGGAGAAGCCCTGAGATGAAGAAAAAGGCCCTGACGGGGGGCGTGAACACCTGAACTTCCATCAAAACCTCCCTAACAGATCCCCAACCTCACCGGCCATGACCCGTAAGTGGAAGGAGACACACCACTCCACAAAGCTGCCACATTTCTTCCCGCCAGTGAAGCGAGAGAAGTGCCAAGTTGGCCCCGGCGGCCGCTCGCCTGCTGCATCCAGCAGCTCTCCCCTTGCCTCACAGAGTCCGAGCTCGCAGACAGGCTCGGAGAAGAGCTTACCCAGTGTTTCAACACCCCTCTCAAACAGCCCAGCCAAGTCTAAACCCAGGCTAGACAATGACTCTCTAGCTACAGAGCTAATTAAAGGGCACATCACTCTGGATGACACATGAGAGTTAATAGATCCTATTAACCAACCTATTTTGGATATGGCCTTAAAGGACATGCTGGTATCCCTCCACAGTTCCATTCACTCGGACATGATGGCATACATACAACATTTTAAAACTGAGATAGGAGAGTTAGAAGGCAGGGTCGACCATGTGGAGAGAAAGATGGGAGAGTTTGCTTCCTCTTACAACTCCTTAGTTGATTTCCACAATGAGCAAGCTGATGTGGTTGATGGGTTCAAAGCAAAAATCGCTGATTTAGAGGATCGCTCACGCAGAAACAATGTGAAAATCCGTGGCATCCCTGAAACCATACAGCCAGCTCAACTCCACCATTATTCCACTGATCTTATTAAGGAATTAATACCAGATGCACCTAACTCTGAGATAGTTATTGACAGGATCCATCGTCTTCCCAAACCAGCATTCTTAGCTGACAATGTGCCAAGAGATGTACAGATGCGGGTACATTTTTACCATATTAAAGATCAATTCATTCTGGCGTTCCGCAAAAACTCCCAACCATCTACTAAATTTGCTGCAATTCAAATCTTTGCTGAACTGTCACAATATACTATCAGAAAAATGCAAGAGTCTGCTGCCTATCACTAAGGCCCTGCGAAACCACAGCATAACATATTGTTGGGGATGTCCTACCAAACTGACAATCACCCAAAATGGATCATCTACAGTGATTTCATCCTTGGAGGAAGGATTACAAATGCTATGCTCTTGGGACATCTTACCTGACCAGGAACCTTCGCAACACTCTCCTTCTCCTAAGTTGGACACCCAGGACAACTGGAAGCTGGTATCCCACAAACGCTGCAACAAAAAACACAACTAACCAACTCAATCCCTGCAACATATACAACAAAATCCAGTGGCGCTTAGGAGCTTAAAGCCCACAAATTCACCCCCAATGTAATGTGCAGTACTACTGGTAATGGATTCCGGCTGAAATCCTCCTTTTTAAATCACCTTCGTTTTGCTTGTTCATTGACTTTATATGTTGACTTTCTTCTTTTTTCTTGTCTTAACTGTTCAAGGTCCTACTCTAAGGTTGCAAAGTGCTTTCTCCTCCATAACAGCTCACATTCAATCTTCCTACCATGCCGAACATTTCCTCCTGCTCCTACCTGCCTGGATGTGAACCATCCTGTATCGAATAGAAGCCATTTGAGGTACTGTTCACTCTTCCCAGTCTTTAATACACATGGTACTTAAGTTTGTCTCCCTTAATGTCAATGGGATTTAAACAGCCTGCTAAAAGTTCAGCTCTATGGAAAGAAGCCCTTAAATTAGAAGCTGACATTTTATGCTTCCAAGAATCCCACTTTTAGGCCTCCAACACCCCAACTCTCAAACATAGGATGTTTCCTCACATGTTCTTGGCCTCTGAGCCCATGAAACAAAGAGGAGTCTATAGCTATTAAAAATTCAGTGGCTTTCAACCAACTAGAATTGCATGTAGACTCAGAAGGCAGCTATCTAATACTTATATGCAAACTCAACAACAAGCTTTTCATGCTTGGCAATATATACACCCCCAACACCAACCAACTTTAGTTTATCAGAAAGATCCTCCCCCCCTCCAGAAGGCAGCCTTACTTCTCTGCGGGGACTTTAATACAGTAGCTGATCACAGCTTGGGCACAACATCTAAGGCTAAGCGCCTCCCACCTGCGTTTCAGCCTCTTTTACGTGCCAGTGACTTATTTGATGTTTGGAGGTGCCAACCTGCAAATGAGCGTAATTATTCATTCCACTCCCCAAGGCATAATACTTATTCTCAAATTGATGTATTTTTGGTTGATAGAATGTTATTGTAGTCTGTGTCTTCCTCCTCCATTCATACAATATCATCGTCCGATCATGTGCTGATCTCAGTTGTAGTGCAGGAAGAAAATACTAAGAATCCAACCTTTATATGGCCTGCAAACTCTCAGATCATACACACACCTGCACATGCTGCTTTCATCCCACAACAGCTCACTGAATTCTTTGCAATTAACACTCCATCTGTATCCAGTCCCTCTACTCTGTGGTGTGCCCACAAGGCCTTTATTAAAGGTTTACTACTACAACTTAGTTCTCATGTTAAAAAACAAAGAACGCAGAAACTAGAGATCCTACTCTCCAAAATCAAGCAGTCCCTTAACAAAGCAAACCCGGACACTGAGACAATGCACAAGCTGTTCAAATTACGACTGGAGCTGAGACTCCTTCTTTTAGAGCAATTTGACAAACATCTAGCCTCTTTGAAGCTCTCGCATTATTCCTCTGGCAATAGAGCTGGAAAATTCCTAGCTCAGAGACTACAAAGACGTAAGGCCCAAAAGACGTAAGGCCCAAACTAAAATAAACTACCTACTCCACCCTCTAGACCAGTGATGGCGAACCTTGGCACCCCAGATGTTTTGGAACTACATTTCCCATGATGCTCATGCACTCTGCAGTGTAGTGGAGCATCATGGGAAATGTAGTTCCAAAACATCTGGGATGCCAAGGTTTGCCATCACTGCTCTAGACAAAGGTAAAATTATGAATCCTAAAGGCATTGAAAACTCGTTTGCAGATTATTACTACTCCTTATACAACCTCCCCCAGGACCTCAGAACTACCCAACCTACCAAGTGCAATTCAGCAATTTCTGGCTGGTATCAACCTACCCTCTCTTTCTGCAACCCAATTGACCTCCCTTAACAAGTCTATAATGATGCCTGAGATTGCTAAAGTTGTAAAGACCCTGCCTAATACTAAAGCTCCTGGACCAGATGGTCTAACGAATGACTACTACAAGGCATTTCTGGTTAACCTTAGTCCCACTCTTGCATCTGTGTATTCTTCTGCAATAACCGCTGCCTCGTTCCCACCTGAGATGCTACAAGCATACATTGTTACCATCCCCAAATCTGGAAAAGATCCTATAACACTACCTCATTTCAGGCCCATCTCATTATTGAATACGGACATAAAATGATATGCAAAAATAATTGCCCTTAGGTTACTCCCTATTCTACCTCACTTGATACACCCTGACCAGACTGGATTCACTTCGGGCAGACAGGCGGCAGATGCAACTCGAAGAATCATAAATGTAATCCACCCATCCAGGACCCACCACACGCCTCCTCTGCTCCTCTCATTGGACATAGAGAAAGCGTTTGATAGGGTTCATTGGGACTACATAACACAAACTATTTTAGCTTTATATTCATCCCTATCTGCACGAGTATACACCTCTAACACCCTCTCAAAACCCCTCCCCATAACTAACGGAACGAGACAGGGCTGCCCTCTATCCCCTTCTATCTTTAACCTTCTCATAGAGCCCCTTGTGGCATCTATTAGATCCCATCCAAACATACATGGCTTCACATTCCAAGGTAGATCCCATACTATCAGTCTCTTTGCAGATGATGTTATTTTATGCTTAACCAACCCCACCTCATCCTTAACCAACGCCCATACAATATTGACTGCTTTCAGTGAAATCTCTTACTATAAAGCTAATTTTAGCAAGTCAATAATACCAGGTATGAATATAAATCCCTCTCTTAAATCCAGACTCCAAACTTTACTTCCCTATTCATGGGCTGACTCCACCACCTCCTACTTGGGACTCTCGCTGTCAGCGGACCCATCTAAACTGGATAATATCAACTACATACCCTTGATAAATAAAATATCCCAAGAAATCAAACTTTTAGCCAGGGTAGAATTAACTTGATCAGGGCGCCTGGCCTCATTTAAAATGATATGCTTACCTCAGAATTTGTACTTGTTCCGTACCTTACCTGTCCCAGTGAAAAGCCACCACTTACAAGCCCTACAAAATATACTTAAACAAAACCTTTGGAAATCTAAACGCCCTCGAAGCTCCCGAGCTCTCCTTATGAAACATAGACTGGCAGGGGGGATCGGTGACATAGATTTTAGGGACTACTATCAAGCATCCCAACTCAAACACTGGTTCTCCACTTCACCTGACATTCTTTAGTCTCTAATTAGTCTGTCCTGGAGAAGAACTTTGCTCACTCTTGTTAACAGATATTTGGAGGCCATATCGATTGTAACAATTCCCACCCACAATCCAAGCCTCTTTGATGGCCTGGAGGGTGTTATGGAACACCCAACCTTCTTCAACTATACCTCGGCCTATTACAGTCAAGAGAAAGGCCCCAGCTGGGTTTTAAGCCATAGGCGTACCTTGATCCCCTATAATAAGGGGACCACAGGAGCTGGTAAGCAGTTTCTACAGCTGGTGGTGGATTCACTGCGTTTTTTTGGTGATGGATGATGGACCCTGCTATTGATTCATTTTCACATTATTTGTGGTCAACTTCACACAGATGAATATAATCCATATGAATCCATTTATGGACTTTACATTTCTTATTTAGCGCGACTCTTATTTTTCTTTATTTATTGTTTGTAATTGTGTTACACAAACAAATTGCTGCTCATTGTTCATTTATTTATTTGTTTATTTAGGGATAGATGACTTATAGCGCAGTTTTTACACTTTTTATAATGCATAAATACATACAGTGCCTTGAAAAAGTATTCACACCCCTTGAAATTTTCCACTTTTTGTCATGTTACAACCAGAAACCTAAATGTATTTTATTGGGATTTTATGTGATAGACCAACACAAAGTGGCACATAATTGTGAAGTGGAAGGAAAATGATAAATGGTTTTCAAAATGTTTTACAAATAAATATGTGAAAAGTGTGGCGTGCATTTGTAGCCCCCTTTACCCCCTTTACTTTACTCAGCCCCCTTTACTCTGATTCCCCTAACTAAAATCTAGTGGAACCAATTGCCTTCAGAAGTCACCTACTTAGTAAATAGAGTCCACCTGTGTGTAATTTCATTTCAGTGTAAATACAGCTGTTCTGTGAAGCCCTCAGAGGTTTGTTAGAGAACCTTAGAGAACAAACAGCTTCATGAAGGCCAAAGAACACACCAGACAGATCAGGGATAAAGTGATAAAGTTCTGGACAGGTTTAAAGCAGTGTTGGGTTTTAAAAAAATATCCCAAGCTTTGAACATCTCACCGAGCACTGTTCAATCCATCATCTGAAAATAAAAAGAGTATGGCACAACGGCAAACCTAGAAAGACACGTCCGTCCACCTAAACTGACAGGCCCGGCAAGGAGAGCATTAACTAGAGAAGCAGCCAAGAAGCCCATGGTAACTCTGGAGGAGCTACAGAGATCCACAGCTCAGGTGGGAGAATCCCTCCATAGGACAACTATTAGTTGTGCACTCCACAAATCTGGCCTTTATGCAAGAGTAGCAAGAAGAAAGCTATCATTGAAAGAAAGCCATAAGAAATCCCATTTTCAGTTTGTGTGAGAAGCCATGTGGGGGACACAGAAAACATGTGGAAGAAGGTGTTCTGATCAGATGAGACCAAAATTGAACTTTATGGCCTAAAAGCAAAACACTATGTGTGGCGGAAAACTAACACGGCACATTACTCTGAACACACCATCCCCACCATGAAACATTGTGGTGGCAGCATTATGTTGTGGGGATGCTTTTCTTCAGCAGGGACAGGGAAGCTGGTCAGAATTGATGGGAAGATGGATGGAGCCAAATACAGGGCAATCTTAGAAGAAAACCTGTTAGAGTCTGCAAACGACTTGCGACTGGGACAGAGGTTCACCTTCCAGCAGGACAACAACCCTAACATTTAGGGATGAGCTTCGTGTTCGAGTCTAACCCATGTTCGACTCGAACATTGGCTGTTCGGTCGTTCGCCGAATTCCGAACGTTATGGGCCGTTCGCGCCAAATTCGCGTGGCGCGTCACGGCCCATAATTCACTGCGGCATCGCAGTGCATTGCTGGCTGATGATTGGCCAAACATGCACTATGACCCGCATGCTTGGCCAATCACAGCGCCGTCGGTAGAGAGAGCTGTAATTGGCCAAAGCCAGGGTGGCTTTGGCCAATTATGGCTCAGGGGGTTTAGAACACGCCCCACACTATATAAGGCCACCTGCACGGCGGCCCTGTGTAGTGTGTGTTCCGGTGTTGAAAGAGAGATAGATAGACAGAGAGACAGTGTCATTTCATTTAAGTTAGATAGATTAGGCAGGACAATCAGTGAGTTAGCTGCACTTACAGTGTATTGTGTATATATATGCATCCCAGGTGTTGCATATATATATATATATATATATATATATATATATATATATACACTGTATTCAGTTTAGCTAGATCCGTTCCTGTTATCTTCTTACTGACAGGCAGGCTTGTCTTGTTACAGTATTTACAGCTACCTGAAGAAAATTGCTGGTGTTCTTTTGATCCTATTAGTACCACAGTCAGGCAGCTAGACTATTTACAGTTAGTGCAGTGCGTCCTGCTCACAGTGTTCAGCTAAAACTACAAGTTAGTGTGGTGCGTTCTGCTTACAGTGTTCAGCTAAACCTACAAGTTATTTTTTTGCGAGCTCTGCACAGTGTTCATCTAAAGCTACAAGTTAGTGCAGTGCGTCCTGCTCACAGTGTTCAGCTAAAACTACAAGTTAGTGTAGTGAGACCTCTGCACAGTGTTCATCTAAAGCTACAAGTTAGTGTAGTGCGTCCTGCTCACAGTGTTCAGCTAAAACTACAAGTTAGTGTGGTGCGTCTTCCTCACAGTGTTCAGCTAAAACTACAAGTTAGTGTAGTGCGTCCTGCTCACAGTGTTCAGCTAAAACTACAAGTTAGTGTGGTGCGTCCTCCTCACAGTGTTCAGCTAAACCTACAAGTTATTTTTTTGCGAGCTCTGCACAGTGTTCAGCTAAAGCTACCTGTAGAAGGTTGGTGGTGTTTTCCTGATCCTATCACTACCGCAGGCAGCTAAAAAAGCTACAAGTTATTTTTTTGCGAGCTCTGCACAGTGTTCAGCTAAAGCTACCTGTAGAAGGTTGGTGGTGTTCTCATACTACAGGCAGGCAGTTGATTTTGCTAGCTGCAGTATCAGTACATATATATATATATATATATATATATCCCAGCTTAGTGCAGCTACAGGCCATTAGTATGTCTGGAAGGCCAAGAAGGAGAGGCAGACAGTCACAAGCCAATAAGAGAGGGCAAGCAGGCTCTGTGTCTAGTGCTGGTCGTGGAGACGGTGCATCCTCATCAGCACGTGGCCGTGGGACACGCTTGGCCTTTTTTTCGGCAGCTGGCCATGTTGAGCCGCAACATGCGGAAGACTTGGTCGAGTGGATGACCAAGCCGTCCTCATCCTCCTCATCCTTTCTCACCCATGCTCAGGGTACTTTGTCTGGCAAAGCAGCGGCCTCTTCCCTCGGCTCCATGTCATCAGTGACTCCTTCCCTAGCCCCACCATGTCCTCCCGAGGAGTCCCTCGAACTGTTTGACCACAGTGTTGGGTACATGTTCCAGGAGCATGCCCAGCGTTTGGAAGGCTCTGATGTTGATACTGAGCTCGATGAAGGCAGTAACATGAGCACGGACAGAGGGGGTGCCCAAGAAGGACAGCAATCTGGCAGTCATGCTCCCCCTGCTGCAGCATACTGCCAGGTTTGCTCCAGTGATGAGGAGGGAGGGGATGATGAGGTCACTGACTCAACGTGGGTGCCTGATAGGAGAGAGGAGGAGGCGGCACATCACCAACGAGGCAGGATGCCCTCCAGGGGCCAGCCTAAGGGCAGCACATTGACTGCATCACACCCCAAAGCTCCACATGTGCAGGGCGCTGCAGTCTCTGCGCGTTATTCAAAAAGTTCTTTGGTGTGGGCCTTTTTTGAGATGAGTGCATCAGATCGCACCACTGCTATTTGCAACATATGTCTCAAGCATATCTCACGTGGCCAAAACATCTCCCGCTTGGGTACCACATGCTTGACCAGACATATGTTGACCTGACATGCAGTTAGTTGGCAAGCGTATCTAAAAGACCCACACCAAAAAACAAAGAGGACCTCTCCTTGCTCCTCATCAGCTGAGATCTCCAACCCCACTATACCTTCAGTCCTCTTTGAGACCTGCACTGAGAGGAATGAAGGTGTAGAATTAGGTGTGTCACAGCCAAGTACTTGTGGGCAATCTGCTTTCGGTACACAGACGTCAGATTGTACCAGGCAAATTTCCCTGCCCCAGCTGCTGTACCCCCGAAAGAAGTTCGCTCCCAGCCATCCACATGCCCAGCGGTTGAATGCTAGCTTGGCAAAATTGCTAGCACTTCAACTGCTGCCTTTTCAGTTGGTAGACTCTTCCCCCTTCCGTGAGTTTGTGGAATGTGCGGTTCCTCAGTGGCAGGTACTTAAACGCCACTTTTTCTCACGGAAGTCGATTCCGGCTCTCTACCGGCATGTGGAAGGCAATGTCCATGCCTCGCTGGACAGGGCGGTCAGCGGTAAGGTGCATATTACTGCTGACTCATGGTCCAGCAGGCATGGACAGGGACGTTACCTAAGTTTCACCGCGCATTGGGTGACTCTGCTGGCAGCTGGGAAGGATGCAGGACAAGGTTGCACGCCTCCAAAATGCCACTACTAATGATTGTGACACACCTCTCTCCTCCCCCCCCTTCCTATTCTTCTTCCTCCATGGCCTCTTCCTGTGCTTTGTCCTCAGAACCAGAGGTGCTCCATAGCCGTTCAAGGGGCTACGCAAGTACGCAGGCCAAAAGATGCCATGCGGTGCTTGAGCTGGTGTGCTTGGGGGACAGGAGCCACACTGGGGCAGAGGTTCTGTCAGCTCTGCAGGGGCAGGTTCAGAGGTGGTTGATGCCATGCCAACTTAAGGCAGGAATGGTGGTTTGCGACAATGGCCAACCTCCTCTCTGCCCTCCGACAGGGACAAATGACCCATGTGCCCTATTTGGCTCACGTCCTTAACTTGGTGGTGCAGCGGTTCTTGGGCAGGTACCCGGGCTTACAGGATGTCCTGAGGCAGGCCAGGAAAGTCTGTGTGCATTTCCGCAGGTCATATAATGCCAGTGCTCGGCTGGCGGACCTCCAAAAGGAGTTTAACCTGCCCAAGAACCGCCTAATCTGTGACATGCCCACCAGGTGGAACTCAACGTTGGCCATGCTGCAGCGGCTGCACATGCAGCAGAGGGCCACCAATGAGTACCTGTGTGACTATGGCACCAGGACAGGGTCAGGGGAGCTTGGTTTTTTTTCCCCACGTCAGTGGGCAATGATCAGGGATGCATGCACTGTCCTGTCACCATTTGAGGAGGCCATGAGGATGGTGAGCAGTGACAGTGCATGCATCAGTGACACTGTCCCCCTTGCCCACCTGTTGGAGCACACGCTGGGTGGAATAATGGACAGGGCACTTGATGCAGAACAGAGGCAGGAAGAGGAGGACTTCCTTAGCTCTCAAGGCCCCCTTTATCCAGACAGTGTTCCTGCGTGCCCGCTGATCACACAGGAAGAGGATGAAGAGGAGGAGGAGGAGGAAGATTGTGTCAGTATGGAGGTGGAGCCTGGCACTCAGCATCAGCAGCAGTCTTTAAGGGATCAGTCCCAAGAAACACATGGACTTGTACGTGGCTGAGAGGAGGTGGCTGCAGACCATGTCGTCCTTAGTGACCCAGAGGACTCCGGACCAAATGCCTCAGCAAACCTACGCTGCATGGCCTCCCTGATCCTGCAAAGCCTGCATAAGGATCCTCGTTTTCGTGGTATCAAGGAGAAGGACCAATACTGGCTGGCAACCCTCCTTGATCCACGTTACAAGGGTAAGGTTGCGGACCTTATCTTGCCATCGCAGAGGGAGCAGAGGATGAAACATCTTCGGGAGGCCTTGCAGAAAGGTCTGTGCAACGCGTTCCCAGAGACTGGGAGGTTACAAACTCCTGTTTCTGGACAACGTGTTGCTGAGGCTTCGGTCAGTCAAAGAAGGAGCGGTGGAGAAGGTGGCCGTCTGACCGATGCGTTCAGACAATTTTTTGGTCCACAGCCCCAAGGTATGATCGGTTCCAGCAACCATCGCCAGCGTCTGTTTTACATGGTGCAGGAATACCTAGGGGCAAGATCTGACTTGGACACCTTTCCCACCGAAAATCCTCTGGGTTACTGGGTCTTGAGGATGGATCACTGGCCAGAGCTTGCACAGTATGCAATTGAGCTACTGGCCTGTCCTGCATCCAGCGTTCTTTCGGAATGCACATTCAGCGCTGCTGGAGGCTTTGTAACCGATCACAGGGTGCGTCTTCCACCGACTCGGTCGATCGACTGACCTTCATAAAAATGAATCAGTCTTGGATCACCACCAGCTACCAAGCACCTGATGCTGATGTAACCGAATAATTTTTTTCAGATCCCTTCAAAGACTGCCTATGCTGATGCTGAGTGACTATCCCTGAGTAATTATCCTCTTCCTCCTCAATGATCACGCTGATAGCTTGTAAGAACATTTTTGGTTCTGGGCACCACCACCGGTGCCTAAGGCCCAATTTTTCAGCCCCTGTTTAACAGGGGCGTGTAATTACAATTTTTGTTGCAATACTTTGCAGCAGGGCTCGTTTCTGCGTTCCAACTAGAGTATCTGTGAGGGGTTGCAGTGTTGTGGCACCAGCACCAGTGCCTAAGGCCCAATTTTTCAGCCCCTGTTTAACAGGGGCATGTAATTACAATTTTTGATGCGATACTTTGCAGCAGGGCTCGTTTCTGCTTTCCAACTAGAGTATCTGTGAGGGGTTGCAGTGTTGTGGCACCAGCACCAGTGCTTAAGGCCCAATTTTTCAGCCCCTGTTTAACAGGGGCATGTAATTACAATTTTTGATGCAATACTTTGCAGCAGGGCTCGTTTCTGAGTTCCAACTAGAGTATCTGTGAGGACTTACATTGTTGTGACACCAGCACCACCACCACCACCACCACCAAAGGCCCAATTTTTCTGCCCTTGTTCAACAGGGGCATGTAATTACAATTATTGATCTAATATTTCACAGCAGGGCCCATTACTGCACCCACCAAGAGAGAGTGAGGACCTACAGTGTTGTGGCACCAGCACCACCACCAAAGGCCCAATTTTTCTGCCCTTATTCAACAGGGGCATGTAATTACAATTCTTGATCTAATATTTCACAGCAGGGCCCATTTCTGCACCCACCAAGAGCGAGTGAGGACTTACAGTGTTGTGGCACCAGCACCACCACCACCAAATGCCCAATTTTTCTGCCCTTGTTCAACAGGGGCATGTAATTACAATTCTTGATCTAATATTTCACAGCAGGGCCCTGTGAGGGCTTACAGTGTTGTGGCCACAACAACACCTAAGGCCCAAATTTCTGCTGAGTATATAGGGCAGGCCCCTACTTTCAAACATCTAACTTACAAACGACTCCTACTTGCAAACGGAAGGAGACAACAGGAAGTGAGATGAAATCTACCCCTAGGAAGGGAAATTCTCTCCTGTAAGAGTTAATATGGGAAAAACATTTCTCCTTTCCACTGATGCTTTCCAATCCTTGTTCCACAAAAAACCCCAAATTTTCAAAAAACATTTTTCATTGGGACAAAAAGTGAGGTGAAATCTTCTGAAGAGGAGGACAGACAGCAAAACAAATGTCACAGGGGTGATAACCCTTCCCTATGTTTTCCAAAAAGCTTAAAAAAGATTTTTTGGCTGGAGCTAAACACGTTAAAAATTACAAACAGATTCTACTTAACAACAAACCTACAGTCCCTGTCTTGTTTGCACCGCCTGTATACTGCTGTTCAGAGTATATAGGGCCTGGTGGCCCCACACCTTTCCTTATTTATTTCCCCTTAATATCCATACAAGACCCAAAGGGCCTGGTAATGGACTAGGGGGTACCCATGCCGTTTGTCTCACTGATTGTCATCCATATTGCCAGGACCCGACATTACATTAAACCCGCAAGCAGATTTAAATGAGATTTTTTCCTTTAAAAAGGACATTTTGTGCAGGGACTGTTCTAAACACGGGAAACACGCGCCACTTTACAGGCATACTATAGACACACCCCAGGTACAATATTTAAAGGAATATTTCACTTTTTTTTTTTTTTACTTTAAGCATCATTAAAATCACTGCTCCCGAAAAAACGGCCGTTTTTTAAAAAATTTTTTGCATTGATACATGTCCCCTGGGGCAGGACCCGGGTCCCCAAACCCTTTTTAGGACAATACCATGCAAATTAGCCTTTAAAATGAGCACTTTTGATTTCGAACTTTCGAGTCCCACAGACGTCAATGGGGTTCTAATGTTCGTGCAAATTTTCGGTCCGTTCGCAGGTTCTGGTGTGAACCGAACCGGGGGGTGTTCGGCTCATCGCTACCTAACATACAGCCAGAGTTACAATGGAATCGTTTAGATCAAAGCATATTCATGTGTTAGAATTGCTCAGTCAAAGTCCAGACCTAAATCCAATTGAGAATCTGTGGCAAGACTGGAAAATTGCTGTTGGCAGACACTCTCCATCCAGTCTGACAAAGCTTGAGCTATTTTGCAAAGAAGAATGGGCAAAAATGTCACTTTCTAGATGTGCAAAGCTGGTTACAGACATCCCCAAAAAGACTTGCAGCTGTAATTGCAGCAAAAGGTGGTTCTACAAAGTATTGACTCAGAGCGGCTGAATACAAATGCACGCCATGCTTTTCAGACATTTATTTGTAAAACATTTTGAAAATAATTTATCGTTTTCCTTCCACTTCACAATTATGTGCCACTTTGTGTTGGTCTATCACATAAAATCCCAATAAAATACATTTACGTTTTTGGCTGTAACATTACAAAAAGTGGAACGTTTTAAGGGGTATAAATACTTTTTCAAGGCACTGTACTGTAAGTGGACCATATAGTGAACTTGGTGTTGAGTTATTCACTTTAGGGTCATCACAGTGGACAAGGGGGCACTGGATTATTTCATAAATGAACATAATATAACTGGATACTAACATTTATAGGTAAAGTTGATCCAGGGAATATCTGATTGCCTCTTGAGGGATCAGGAAGGAAATTTTCCCCTGTTGGAGCAAATTGGATCATGCTTTGCTGAGGTTTTTTGCCTGGCTTTGGATCAACTGTGGGTATAGGATTTTTTTCCATTTTATTGCTTGAACTGGATAGACTAACTATGTAACTATGTAATTTGAAAGAACAAAGTACAAGAACAGTATACATCAAAACCACCTTACATTATATCACTCACATTTACTGTACCCCTATTGAATCATTTAAATTTTCCTGCTTCTGGCCAATTTTACATTACTGTATTACTTGCAGTCTTTTAATTCTTGTAATTAAGCACTTACCTGTCTTCAGAACATTTTGCATATTAACCCTGATTAAAGCTGTCCTGGTACTGGTTAATTTTACTGTATCCTCTGCAGCATAGACATGTGCTTTTCTGAATGAACACAGTGAGTGATCTGTGTCTTCTGTGAGATCAGGAAATGGAGGAGCGGTGATGCAGATAGAACAGTCTGGAGTTGTGTCAGGAACCAGGTAAATGACAGACACATAAATTAAAGAACTGTTGTTCTCTTGACCAGCCCATGCTGCTTAGAAGTAAGGAGCAGCCTCAGCCTACATGTCTAATCCAAATCACACCCCTTGATGCATTTCAGCCTGCCCAATGGGGCTTAGTCATAGGACCCTGTGGCTCAGGAGTCAAGGTAAGTGTTTAGGAATGGGGGAGGGAGGACCATTAGTGAGGTGTTTTTTACCTTATTGCAGGGAATGCATTAAGGTAAAAGAACAGTTAGACTTTAGAACCACTTTAAGTTTGGCTGTTTCATTTGATTATATCTGGTAAGGTAAAACTTGTCCTTGACAAAGATGGACTGGGATCCAATGCAATGTTGAAAAAAATAAACCCCTCTTGTTTGTATACTCCTGCTCAAGACCCATAAAAGTCTTCTCTACTAATTTAAAATTATCTAATAATGAAACGTGGGTAATTTTGCCAGTTCGTGGCCTCATCTACACAAGGAAAACAACCATACACCTGCGTGATGAGATGTCTTAACCAGCAAGGGATGCACCGATGTTCCATTCAGCCCCGTGCAGGCTGCTAAAAAATAAGAATGCAGCATCCACTTTCTAGCTGAAACAAGATATACAGTATTTCAAAAAAGTGAGTACACCACTAAAATTTTTGTAAATATTTTATTATATCTTTTCATGTGAAAACACTGAAGAAATTGCACTTTTCTACAATGTAAAGTAGTGAGTGGACAGCTTGTATAACAGTGTAAATTTGCTGTCCCCTCAAAATAACTCAACACACAGCCATTGTTGTCTAAACCGCTGGCAACAAAAATGTGTACACCCCTAAGTGAAAATGTCCAAATTGGGCCCAATTAGCCATTTTCCCTCCCCAGTGTCATGGGGATCATTAGTGTTACAAGGTCCCAGGTGTGAATGGAGAGCAGGTGTGTTAAATTTAGTGTTATCGCTGTCACTCTATCATACTGGTCACTGGAAGTTCAACATGGCACCTCATGGCAAAGAACTCTCTGAAAAAAAAGAATTGTTGCTCTTCATGAAGATGGCCTCGGTTGTTAGAAGATTGCCAAGACCCTGAAACTGAGCTGCAGCATGGTGGCTAAGACCATACAGAGGTTTAACAGGATAGGTTGCACTCAAAACAGGCCACACCATGGTCAACCAAAGAAGTTGAGTGCACATGCTCAGCGTCATATCCAGAGGTTGTCTTTCGGAAATAGACATATGAGTGCTGCCAGCATTGCCGTCCCAGAAGGAAGCCTCTTCTAAAGATGATGCACAAGAAATCCCACAAACAGTTTTCTGAAGACAAGCAGACTAAGGACATGGATTACTGGAACAATGTCCTGTGGTCTGATGAGACCAAGATAAATGTATTTGGTTCAGATGGTGTCAAATGTGTGTGGCGGCAACCAGGTGAGGAGTACAAAGACAGGTGTGTCTTGCCTACAGTCAAGCATGGTGGTGAGAGTGTCATGGTCTGGGGCTGCATGAGTGCTGCCAGCACTGGAGAGCTGCAGTTCATTTAGGGAATAGGGATGAACCGAACACCACCCATTCGGTTCGCACCAGAACATGCGAACAGGCAAAAAACTTGTTCGAACATGCGAACACCATTAAAGTCTATGGGACACGAACATAATTAATCGAAAGTGCTAATTTTAAAGGCTTATATGCAAGTTATTGTCATAAAAAGTGTTTGGGGACCTGGGTCCTGCCCCAGGGGACATGGATCTCGAACTCGAAGCTCATCCCTATTAGGGAACCATGAATGCCAACATGTAATGTGACATACTGAAGCAGAGCATGATCCCCCCCCTTCTGAGACTGGGCGGCAGGGCAGTATTTCAACATAACGACCCCAAACACACCTCCAAGATGACCACTGTCTTGCTTAAGAAGATGAGGGTAAAGATGATGGACTGGCCAAGCATGTCTCCAGACGTAAACCCTATTGAGCATCTGTGGGGCATCCTCAAATGGAAGGTGGGGGAGTGCAAGGTCTCTAACATCCACCAGCTCCGTGATGTCATCATGGAGGCGTGGAAGAGGACTCCAGTGGCAACCTGTGAAGGTCTGGTGAACTCCACACCCAAGAGAGTTAAGGCAGTGCTGGAAAATAATGGTGGCCACACAAAATATTGACACTTTGGGCCCAATTTGGACATTTTAACTTAGGGGTGTACTCTACGGACGTTTGTTGCCAGTAGTTTAGACATTAATGGCTGTGTGTTGAGTTATTTTGAGGGGACAGCAAATTTACACTGTTATACAAGCTGTACACTCAATACTTTACATTGTAGCAAAGTGTAATTTCTTCAGTGTTGTCTCATGAAAAGATATAAGAAAATATTTACAAAAATGGGAGCAGTGTATTCACTTTTGTGAGATACTGTATGTACTTTTTCAAATTAAATATGTATTTTCTAACCAAAACAGCATTTATTTAGGCCAATGCTGTGTGCTAATCCCATTGCAGTTCCCTGTTGTACTTTGGTTTAAATATTATCTAATTTTAATCAATTCTAAATTGTTAAATTTTAGCACAATATTGAGCATAACACTCTGTTTGCACACCTCCGTGAACTTAACTAAACTGTACAACCTATAACTGAAGCCCTTTTTTCAAGTTTAAGAAAAAACCTAGAGGGCAAAATGTAGCAAAGTTTATGCACCTTTTACTGTTTGCATGTATTTTTTAAAATATATATATAATTTTAAAGTATGTAGTCATTCTTTCTAAAGTTTTAAACTGTTTACATTTCTAAAAACTCAAGGATAAATGACAACCATTATACACATACCACCTGTGTATCCCTCAAGTGTTTACCCAGAGGAAATAAAACTTGTTGGGGGATTTATTTTTTGTTTTTCATGAATTACAATTACAGGTTGCATCTAGTGAAATAAGAGTAACGATACCCACATTTTAGTAGAGCCTGCAGAAAACTAATATCAATGGAGCGGATATATTTTCTGAATCCGCTCCTGGAGCTCATTACAATTTGTATTCAACTAAAGGCACACTCTTCTTTTTGCCAAGTAAACTAGTTTAACTGCTAATTAAACCTAGTCACTGTCACAGTTGTAAATTAATTAAGACATGCTTTTCAGGCAGAACATTGACATAATAGTAAAGTCTACCAAGCATTGAGAGAAGTATACAATTCAAAATATGTCTGAATATCAGAAAACCATATCCTTGATGACATGTAGACAAGCTACAATATGATATTTTATTGTTTTTTATGTTGTTCTTTTTTTAATTCTTAGGAACTTTTACTTTTAGCCGATTCACATGTAGCTGTTGCCCTGAAATTGCATGTTTGTTCTACTGGAATTCAAAATTAAACTCTAGGCAAACAGCGAAATATGCAGGTAAAATGCAAAGGTTGTATGCTTACATTCTGTACAGTGGTTTACAACAATAGCCAGGGAGGCAATGCCTTTTTCAGTTGAGGTTTGCAGCTTATGTCCCCTTTACACCACTGGCCTACTCAGTGGATGATGAATCATCATAATAATTTCAGTCTCGTGAGCAAGGAGTTAACTCAGGAAGCAGTAATGCTGATTAAGAAAGTTGAAGAGTTATTCTACTGGCTATGAAATATGGAAGACATCTGTAAATGACAATACAGACTGAACAGAATTGCGCATCCTTTTGTGTAGTAAGCAGTGAGCATGTACTGTATGTATTTCAACGGTGCATTTACTTGTTTCCCTGAAGTTCTATTTAAAGCTTATGTCAAGAAAAAATAAATAAATTACAAAAACATATTTAGTACATCTAATAAATATATGCAAATTTTTATCTCGTATATGCTATACCATGCTGCAAGTATAGAAAAATAACTGCTAATATCCCAAAAATATATTATGCTCCTAGCCAGTTTTTTGACAGCTTTAAATTCCTAAGCACATGGTGTCAGCCCCACCTGTTTCATGTCTGACTGAAAGAACACAGGCCTCTCCTCATTTCATCCCCACCTAATCTCCATAACCCTGCTTGTGCACAAGCAGAGAGCGCAGAAAGTGAGCCCAGGAATTTATCATCTCAAAAAGCTTCTGACAAATTCAACAGGTATTTTTACACATATTAAACAGGTATAACAAAATACTTTCAATAGTAAATTTAGCACACCAAAGGGGAGCAAATATGTGAAGGTGATTGTCAGAGTTCTCTTACATCAATAGGCAGTTGAAGAGTACCCTGGGAAGTATTTTATGGACTGACTTTACTAAAGATTTTGGCCTGTAAGTTTCTGGGAGTGTCAGATCTTACTCAGGCTTTGGAAAAACAAGTATTGTTTCTTCTTGCATGGATAATGGTAGTGATTCTTGAGCATCTGTAAAGATATTAGGCAATCCAGTATTTCTCTATATGTATTATATATCTCTACTGGGAGACCATCATTCCCTGGTGTTTTAGTGTTAGGTGAATCTGCAACTGCTCTCTGCAGTTCCTTCAAGGTGATGGGAACATTTAACATCAGCCTTTCTGCGTCCTCTATCTGGGCAACAGTGGCACTCTGTAAAAACTGGACAAGATTTAAGTGTTTACATGTGAATTTTGTATAATGTAGGAATTTAAAACAATGTCCAAATTCCAGTAATATGGAGGGAGTGTCTGTATATTAGACCAGACAGGTTAAGTGCGTGGGTCCCAATTGTGATTTACCTATCACAGCTAGTAGATGACTGGGATTTTCACCATCCTCAAAATTATTTTGGGTTGCAAAAAATCTATTTTCTGCTATCCCACATAATGCAACAGGGTACTGAGCATCTGAGCAAAAAATCTGTGAGTTGACCTAGGGAATCAATTGAATGTGTGAGAAGTTTCAATCAAAAGGGGTTTCAATTCCAAAGAGCTCTAGGTAAACGACTACTGGGGTCCACTGTCAACAATGATGGTGAGTGGTCCAAAGGTGCCCTAGGGGCATAATGGACTTGAGGGGGCATACTCTAATGCAGAGCCAGAGCCAGGTCAATCTTTAAAAGGGTCAGGTGTGTATGAGAGATAATAGTATTGTTTTTCAGTGGGGTGAGATTGTCTCCAGGGACATAAAGCCTAACTTCAAAAATATTTTTAGCAAATGTCATCTCACCAGTGGTGGCCCATCCATTAGGGGCACACGGGGGCCGCCCCCATCCATCCCGGCTCCCTGATCTACATGCAATGCATCAGACACATGGAAGCCTATTGGGGCTTTTTTTTTAAGCACGTGATTAGAGCCAGAGGCTCTAATAGGCTTCAAAAAAGGGTGGGCTTGGGGTGCAGAGCACTGCGCCCCAAGACCACCCAGTTGTGTGACAATAGAAAATGAATATTTGCTATTGTAACACTTATTTTCCTCCCGGCCAATCAGGAAGTGGGTCATGAGACCCGTCACCTGATTGGCTGAAGGAGGAGGAGGAGATGCAGGGAAAACTGGGAAAGCAGCTGCCCGCAGCCCGGAGAGAAGCCGCCTGCCACCCGGAGTGATGCCCGCAAAATGAGGCAAGTGGGCGGCCCTTACTGACTCACCAACTGGGGGGTACCGCCCATGACCGCTGTGACCAGGCCGGCCAACAGACCGCCCGGGGGGTTGACTGGGGGCCGTATGTGACCCGACCGACCAGGGGGGTGGGGGCGGATGGGCAAACAACCTATTCACCACCACCCCCCCAAAAAAAAAACACCAGCCACCACTGAATCTCACCAAACCTATTTAAAGCTGAACTCCAGCATTTGTTAGACTTTACATAGTTCAGCTTTGCCCAAACAAACTATGTCCCTCACTAACATGTGAGGCCACTGAATGTGCGGTATTAACTGTATGTAGCTGAGGCTACATACAGCATACCGCACTATGTTCCAGGTTTAAGCTGAGACTTGCAGTCTCATACTTGGAACACAGTAGAGTCTATCTAATCAGCACTCAGCCAATCAGAGAAGGCAATGTATTCTAGCAATGAATACAAAGCTTCCTCTGATTGGCTGAGTCAGCGAGACAGGCAAATGATGTCACAACCTCTGACTCAGCCAGAGGAAGCTTTGCATTCATTGCTAGAATACATCACTTTCTCTGATTGGCTGTGCGCTGATCAGATAGATTCTTCTGTGTTCCGGGAATGATACAGGCAGTCTCGGCCCGAACCCAGAACACAGTGCGGTATGCTGCATGTAGCCTCAGCTACATACAGTTTATATCACTCATCCAGCGGCCTCATCTGTTAGTCAGGGACACATTTTGTTTGGGCCAAGCTGGCTCATACAAACTATGCAAATCATCAAAAATTGGGAGGAAAGCACTTTCGTATGCCTTTAAAGTCCAACCAAAGGATAGATACCAAGTATCCTTTCTTTTTCTCTGTTCCCCTTAAACTATGCGAAGGCTAACAAAAGCTGTAGTTCAGCTTTAAACTGGATTTGGACTCTCATAAAAAAAATGCTGAAAGGTATGATTTTTATGACACGAGAGACCCTATTGGTCTCTTCTGTCTTAACTGCTTCTCCTGCCTGTTACAGCTAATGTACATTGAGCCTCAATTGTGCAGCTCAGCATGCATTTACAACACTGCTCTGTGCTGTGAGAATGTGACAGGCACATGCGGGAGAGTGATGTCTGGAAACGCATTGCACAAACCTTTCTGCAAGGCCTCCCAAAGATGTTTCATCCTCTGCACCCTCTGCGAAGGCTGGATAAGTAACCTTACCCTTGTAACGTGGATCAAGGAGGGTTGCCAGCCAGTACTGATCCCTCTCCTTGATACCATGAATCCGAGGGTCCTTTTTCAGGTTTTGCAGGATCAGGGAGCCATGCAGCGTAGGTTTGCTGAGGCATTCGGTCCGGAGTCCTCTGGGTCACTAAGGACAACATGATCCGCAGCCACCTCCTCCCAGCCACGTACAAGTCCATGGGTTTCTGGGGACTGAAAACAATCCCTTGAAGACTGCTGCTGATGCTGAGTGCCAGGCTCCACCTCCATGCTGACACAATCCTCCTCCTCCTCCTCTTCCTGTGTGATAGGTGGGCCTGCAGGAATACTGTCTGGATAAAGGGGACCTTGAGAGGTAAGGAAGTCCTACTTTTCCTCCCTGTTCTGCATCAAGTGCCCTGTCCATTATTCCACGCAGCATGTGCTCCATCAGGAAGACAAGAGGGACAGTATCACTGATGCATGCACTGTCACTGCTCACCATCCTCGTGGCCTCCTCAAATGGTGACAAGACAGTGCATGCATCCTTGATCATTGGCCACTGGCGTGGTGAAAAAAAACAATCTCCCCTGACCCTGTCCTGGTGCCATACTCGCACAGGTACTCATTGGTGGCCCTCAGCTGCATGTGCAGCTGCTGCAGCACTGCCAACATTGAGTTCCACCTGGTGGGCATGTCACAGATGAGGCGGTTCTTGGGCAGGTTGTATTCCTTTTGAAGGTCAGCCAGCCGAGCACTGGCATTATATGACCGGCGGAAATGCCCACAGACTTTCCTGGACTGCCTCGGGAGATCCTGTAAGCCCAGGTACATGCACAAGAACTGCTGCATCACCAAATTAAGGATGTGAACCAAACAGGGAACATGGGTCAAGTGTCCCTGTCGGAGAGCAGAGAGGAGGTTGGTGCCATTGTCGCAAACCACCATTCCTGGCGTGGTGTCAACCACCTCTGAACTTGCCCCTGCAGAGCTGCCAGAATCTCTGCCCCAGTGTGGCTCCTGTCCCCTAATCAGACCAACTCAAGCACCGCATGTCATCTTTTTGCCTGAGCTCCTAGAACGCTTATGGAGCACTGCTGGTTCCAAGGACAAATCTGCACAGAAAGAGGCCATAGAGGAAGAAGAAGAGGAGGGGGTGGAGGAGAGAGCTGTGGCAGAATCACCACTACCAGCATTTTGGAGGTGTGGTGTCAGAGCAAGCTCCAACATTACTGTACCCTGTCCTGCATCCTTCCCAGCTGCCAGCAGGGATACCCAGTGAGCCGTGAAAGAAAGGTAACGTCCCTGTCCATACCTTCTGGACCATGAGTCAGCAGTAATATACACCTTACCGCTGACCGCCCTGTCCAACGAGGCCAAGAAATTGCCTTCCACATGCCGGTAGAGAGCCGAAATGGCCTTCCAAGAAAAGAAATGGCGTTTGGGAACCTGCCACTGAGGTACCGCACATTCCACAAATTCTCGAAAGGGGGCAGAGTCTACCAGCTGAAAAGGCAGCAGTTGGAGTGCTATCAATTTAGCCAAACTAGCATTCAGCCGCTGAGCATGTGGATGGCTGGGATCAAATTTCTTATGACGGTTTAGCAACTGGGGTAGGGAAATTTGCCTGCTACAATCGGATTTAGGTGTACCACTAGCAGATTGCCCTCAAGTGCTTGGGACAGGTTTCTGAGAGGACTGAAGGTATAGTGGGGTTGGAGATCCCAGCTGATGAGGAGCAAGGAAAGGTCTGCCTTGTTCTTTGGTGTGGTCATTTTAAGTACTGTTGCCAACGGACTGCATGGGAGCTTGAAATATGTCTGGTCAAGCATGTGGTGCCCAAGCGGCTGCTGTTTTGGCCACGCTTGATACGCTTCAGACATAAGTTGCAAACAGCAACAGTGCGATCTGCTGCACATGTCTCAAAAAAGTTTAGAGAACATAAGGCAATGATGGGCTCAAAACTTTATAGGCACAATAATAGTTAGATGTGTAATTAAAATTCTGATTTATTTAGAAGATTTTTTTAAAAAATAGGAGATAAAACAAAGAAACATACATAGTTCAATTCCTAGTTACACAGTTTTACAAATTATGCACTCCATACATAGCTGAATGGTTTAAGTAATAGAGATTGAACAAAATTTAGAATCACAAAAAGAGAAAACTTTTTGATCAATATAGTTACAGTACGTTGCGTTGAACCAAAAGCTATGCAGTGGTGACAATCAGATTCTGTCTAGGCTCGACATGTTACGCGCCACATGCGCTTCTTCAGGAGCACAGAATTGAATACTGTAATGAACAATACATTTATGATAAATATATCATGGTATAATATAGTTGAGTGAAAAAATATATATATAGACAATGTGATAGAAATAGTGAGAAGAGGCTGTTCCTAAATTTCTAAGGAGGTATGTCTGTCCTACACTGTCCCGGCGGAGCGTAGGCAATGTGGGGACGGATGTAACATCATAGAAATTAATCATTGGGAAATGGGGTAAAGTGTAGAATGCAAAGTAAACCATAAAGTCAGGTAGGGGTAGGAAAAGGGGGGAGGGGGGAATGGGGGGGGAAAGCAAGGGGGAAGCAGGGAAGAACTGGAAAAGGGGAGGGGAGGGAGGGGGAAGGGAAAGAGTGAGGGAAAAAAGGGAAGGGAAAGGAAGAAGGGAAAAGGAAGGGGGAGGGGAAAAGAGGAAAGGGGAGAGGGAAGGAGAAGGGAAGACGGGGGGGAAGGGGGGAAAAAAAAAACAAAATATGAGTAGTTTATACAGATGTCAGTGTATATGTAGGACATTGTAAGATTAATTGGTAGCCATCGGGATTAATAATAAAGAAGGACTCAAGAGAATTATAACATTAAAGTAGTTAAATATATTATAGAGTCACGTGTGGCCTATGGTGTATCCCCTGATATTCCATATTCAGGATTACAATTAGTTTTAGATTATAGAATGAATTAAACTTACCCTGGTAGGCTTCGTAGCTAAGGAACCACAGCCATCTCATTAACCAGTATTGGTAATTCTCAATGGTTGATTATCAGCAGTTCCAATTTGATGGAAGGGGATCTGATGTCAGTCAGAGGTAGATGCAGGTATTACATCAAAGTGTGTATGGGGTTTGTTCCTTAAGAAATTGCTATTTCTGACCCCCAATCCTGCTGAGTCTGTTATAGGGATAAGACATATTGTAAGGATAAGCCAAAAGTAAAATTGTCTGAAGGGTAGTTAGTATCCCAGCTTACCTGAGTCTGTAAATGAAATTGGTAGTCAGAAGGGTTGATAGCGTAGAGCCACACAGCCGTCTCATAGAGAGCGGCTGGTAGTGTGGATAGTACAAGGGGAGACGCCGGAGGCGTCTCTTGTACATCCGCCCCGCCTGTAGTCACCAATCGGCGTAGCCGACGTGACGTCATTCAGACCGGCCGCTGATGCGTACTGCGCATGCCTCAATCCCTGGCGTCATCCGAACAGCTGACGGCGCGTTGGGGAGAGAGGAGGCAGTCGCGTCCTGGTATCCCGGCAACCAAGCGAGCACTGGGGCAACTGCGCATGCTCCCCATCTCCGGCGCGAGCTGAACAGCTGACGGCGCATCGAGGGGAGAGAGGGCAGCCGCGTCCCCGTATCCTGGCAACCAGGGATACAAAGAGGCAAACCGCTCATGTTTCACCCCCTAGTGTGGAACGACAGCTACCCGCCCGTCATAGGGGAGTGGGGGGATGGAATGCAGCCGCATCCATGCCGACATGGCCACCAAGGGACACCTATTGCGCCAACCATCTAGGAATAGATGTGGCGCTGGGTGGCCGCACATTGCCAAATTACCCCGCTAGACAGTGCAATGGAGGGGCGTACCCCATGGTGAAGGGACAGCCTCTGGGTGTGATAATAGTTAGATAAAAATAAAACACATTAGTTGAGGACATGGTAATAATTAACAATAAACGACTTAAGGATATTATAGCAACAATTGAGATGAGGAAAAAAGGAAAATAATAAAAATTAAAACAGGTAATCAATCTACAACTATAAAAAAAAAAAAAAAAAAAGGGAAAAAGGGGGGGGAGAAAAAATTATAACAGAGATAAATGAATAAAACGGTTGGTGGAAATAAGCGTATACTATTATTATTGAATAACAATAAGTAGTTTACATTATTTTTACCTACGTGAAGGGACATGGGAGGAAAAGTTATTGGTTAACCCTATAGTAACTGAATAAGGGTAAGATCTCGATTCTGTTGGTGAACAACAATAGATTAGTATATGGATAATTGTATGGTTAGACATGAATGACACTAGAAACAAAACAATATGATGGCCAGAAAGGAGTAAGTTAAATTGTAATTAAAGAAAAGGTTTGTAGGTCTGAGCTTCGTTGATTCCAGGGGGGGATGTGGCACCTAGACATTCTATCCACAAGGTTTCTTTTTGACACACTATTTTGTCCCAGTCTCCAACCCTGGGGTCTATAGGGACCACTGCCAGTACAATAAATGAAATAAGAGAAACATTGAATTTGTGGTAGAGGTCAAGGTGCCTACTCACTGCTGTCACCATTTTCCCCTCCCCCGAATAATATACATGGTCCCTGATTCTGCAGCGTAGGTGTCTGATCGTTTTCCCTACGTAGAACGCGCCGCATTGACATAGCATAAGGTATACCACTCCTTTAGTGTCACAATCTGCATAGAATTTAGGCGTGAATTCTTCTCCATTTGGTAGTGTGAAGGAATTCCCTTCTTTTATCCATGGGCAAAAAGAACATTTGCCACATTGGGCCATTCCTAGTTTTAGTTGTTTAGGTTTAGGAGTGGTAGCAAAGTGGCTTGAGGTTAGTTGATCACCTAGGGACCTAGTTCGTTTAAACGTAATTTGAGGGGAGGGGCTAATGTATTTGTTAATAATGGGGTCCTCTTGGAGGATCGGCCAATGTTTATTAAGTATGTCCCGAAGTTTCTGGTGCTGTTGCGAAAATTTAGTAATGAATCTTACTGGGGCACTGGTAGAGATATTTTTTTGCTTGAAAAGTAAGGAATTTCTTGACTGGCAGATGGCTTTGTTGTATGCACTCCGTAGTATGGTCTTATTGTAGCCTCTTGCTAATAATCTATTGTGGAGCGCCTGTGCTTGGAATTTGAATTCCTCTAGATGCGTACAGTTGCGGCGTAGTCTGAGATACTGTGCATAGGGTATACTTTTAATAAGCGATCTAGGGTGGGCGCTGTCCGCGTGCAGTAAGGTGTTTCCTGCCGTTTCCTTTCTGAACAGGGTAGTTGCTAGACAATTCTCTTGATCTTTGAAAATAGTTAAATCCAAGAAAGTTATTTGATTCGGGTGAGCAGAAAGGGTGAATTTGAGATTCATCGAATTGTGATTGATGGTTTGGATAAAGTCATCCAAAAGATTTTGGGTACCTGTCCATACTAAAAAAATATCGTCTATATACCTGCGCCATATGAGGGCGTGGTCAGTATAGATGGTCAGGTCCTCATTAGAAAAAATATTGCGTTCCCACCCCCCCAGGTACAGATTGGCGTAGGCCGGTGCACAGCATGTGCCCATGGCCACGCCCTGTACCTGGAGGAAGTGGGAATCCTTAAAGCAAAAGTGGTTGCGAGTTAGTACAAATTTAAGCAATCCCAAAATGAATTCACAGAATTCCCAACTATAGTGATCTTGTTCTCTTAGAAACATGCGTGCCATCTTGATGCCCTGCTCGTGTGGGATGCTGGAGTATAAAGACTCCACATCCAGTGTCACGAGGAGGGCATCGGGAGGGAGAGGCAGTCCCTCTATTTGTTTCAACAAATCAAGTGTATCACGGGTATAAGACGGGAGGCTCAGTACATGTGGCATTAAAACAAAATCTATGAGGCGGCTGGCATGTTCAGACAGAGAGCCAATACTGGAGACGATTGGGCGGCCAGGAGGCATCGTGGGGTGCTTATGTATCTTCGGTAAGGCATAAAAAGTAGCCTTTTTAGGTTTTTTTAACATTAAGGTAATTATATGTATCTTGGTCAATTAAGCCCTTTTGGAAGGCAAAACCAATGGTCTCCAGGTATTCTTGCTTGAATTCTTGAATCTGCGTCTCAGGTAGATGGCGATAGCAGTGTTTATTCGCTAAAATCCTGTTCACCATAGATTCGTAATATGTTTTGGTCATCAGGACAATGTTACCTCCTTTGTCCGACGCTTTAATTTCTAGGTCTGGGTGGTTTTTTAGGGCTTGGATGGCTTGTCTTTGGGGATAAGAGAGATTTCCTGGGGTTGCTGACATAGTAATTTCTTTTATATCTTTAATAGTTCCTGTGAGAAAAGCCCAAATGTGTGAGTTGGTGGTCAGTTCTGGAAAACGTTGTGATTTGGGTTTGAATTTTTTGGTGTTAGGTGTGTGTCTGGTAGACGCCACTGTCTCCTGAGGGAGATTTAATTCTTGTGACAATTCATTTTCCTCCAGTAGGAGTATAAGATCTCGGAGGACTCGAAAATCCTCCATAGAGAAATGTTTCACTTGTTCTGATATAGCTTTATCTTGCTTGGATTGTACCACTTGTTTATCGAAAAGAAATTTGTATGTTAAATTGCGCGTGAACAAGTAAACATCTTTTATTGTCTCATATTTGTCGATGTTAGTAGAGGGGCAGAAGCTTAATCCAAATTTGAGAACATCAAGTGTCTCTTTGTCAAAATGATAGGGCGTTAAATTAATAGCTTCCAATCCTGTGGTTATGTCGGTGTCGTCGTATTCGTGAGCAATTGAAAATTTGCCTGTGTATGGGGTGTTTGGATATGTGCATCCAGTGTGCTTGATTAATCAATATCTGTATTGCTTGTAGGGCTGTCGCCCCCAGGTATTTGGGTTGTGTTAATGATCTTTCATTAGATTGTGTCATATGCCCTTGTGTTTGTGGGTGTGACGATAACCTGATATCTGCATTAGGGGGGCGTTTTTTAGAGGAAGGTGTATAGGAGTTCCCTCCATAGTCCCTTTTTCGTGCTGTAGAATTGTCTCGGGGGTTGTGTTGACTTTGTCTGGGGGCAGAAGACGTTGATCTGAATGAGGAGTCTGATTCAGTATCCTCGTCTGTAGCCCCATAGTATTATTGGTCTTGGTTGCACGGTGAAAATTTCTAGAGGCCTTTCTTTGCATGGCATTCTGCCAATGGTATGCGAAGCCTTCAGAGAAGGCTAACCGGTCTTTTGATAATTTATTTAGTTTTTTTATAAATGATGTCTTTGGTAATCCTTGTTATATAATCTTTAGTTTCCTGGACTCGTTTAGAAAAAAGCGTGTGTTCCCTGATGGTTTCATTCGATGTTTGTAGTAAGAGAATCTCCTGGTCTAGTGTGTTTAATTCTGTCTGGTAGTAGAGTATCAGGAGTCTCATTAGATCCAAACTGCATTGGGTCAGTATGTTCTCCCATTTAAGTCTAAATTCTGGAGACGTTACTTGAAAGGAGGGGTAGAGTTGAATCCTTAGACCTAGGGGGTTAATGTTTTCCCGTACATATTTCTGTAAAAACTCAATGTGCCAATGCAAATTAGCTTTCTTTTTAAGAACACGTTTAAGTTTGGCCATATATTGGTTTATTCCGATTTCTTGTTCGGTATCTGTATTGCAATTCGTTTGGATCTCTGTCATATAGCCCAGCCAGCCGGTACCGACAAAGTCCATAATGGATGTGGGTATGCACGTAGTTAATGATTTGCTATTAAATACCGCTAGGAGGAAAAGAACAATAAAGCAGGGGGGGGGAGGGGGGGAAGTCGGGAAGATGGGGAAAGGGGGAGAGAGGGGGAGGGGAATTCCTCGATTGTTGAAACCTATGATAAGACAGCCGTGATAATTAGGGAATTTATAGGAAAAAAGAAAACCGGGGGGTACAATTAACCACTAAAATTGGATAAGATGTGCCCAGGTGCTTCCACCCATATTAGATTAGATAAATTTAAAGGGTATCAGCGCATAGTGGTCAAGCGGATACGAACTAGGTTACAGGTGCCACGTCTTATTTTAATAGTTTAGAGAACATAAGGCAATGGTGGGCTCAAGACTTTATAGGCACAATAATAGTTAGATGTGTAATTACAATTCTGATTTATTTAGAAGATTTTTTAAAAAAATAGGAGATAAAACAAAGAAACATACATAGTTCAATTCCTAGTTACACAGTTTTACAAATTATGCACTCCATACATAGCTGAATGGTTTAAGTAATAGAGATTGAACAAAATTTAGAATCACAAAAAGAGAAAACTTTTTGATCAATGTAGTTACAGTACGTTGCGTTGAACCAAAAGCTATGCAGTGGTGACAATCAGATTCTGTCTAGGCTCGACATGTTACGCGCCACATGCGCTTCTTCAGGAGCACAGAATTGAATACTGTAATGAACAATACATTTATGATAAATATATCATGGTATAATATAGTTGAGTGAAAAAATATATATATAGACAATGTGATAGAAATAGTGAGAAGAGGCTGTTCCTAAATTTCCAAGGAGGTATGTCCGTCCTACACTGTCCCGGCGGAGCGTAGGCAATGTGGGGACGGATGTAACATCATAGAAATTAATCATTGGGAAATGGGGTAAAGTGTAGAATGCAAAGTAAACCATAAAGTCAGGTTCCCCCCCCCCCCCATTCCCCCCTCCCCCCTTTTCCTACCCCTACGTGACTTTATGGTTTACTTTGCATTCTACACTTTACCCCATTTCCCAATGATTAATTTCTATGATGTTACATCCGTCCCCACATTGCCTACGCTCCGCCGGAACAGTGTAGGACAGACATACCTCTTTGGAAATTTAGGAACAGCCTCTTCTCACTATTTCTATCACATTGTCTATATATATATTTTTTCACTCAACTATATTATACCATGATATATTTATCATAAATGTATTGTTCATTACAGTATTCAATTCTGTGCTCCTGAAGAAGCGCATGTGGCTCGTACCATGTCGAGCCTAGACAGAATCTGATTGTCACCACTGCATAGCTTTTGGTTCAACGCAACGTACTGTAACTATATTGATCAAAAAGTTTTCTCTTTTTGTGATTCTAAATTTTGTTCAATCTCTATTACTTAAACCATTCAGCTATGTATGGAGTGCATAATTTGTAAAACTGTGTAACTAGGAATTGAACTATGTATGTTTCTTTGTTTTATCTCCTATTTTTAAAAAAAATCTTCTAAATAAATCAGAATTTAATTACACATCTAACTATTATTGTGCCTATAAAGTCTTGAGCCCACCATTGCCTTATGTTCTCTAAACTATTAAAATAAGACGTGGCACCTGTAACCTAGTTCGTATCTGCATGACCACTATGAGCTGATACGCTTTAAATTTATCTATGTCTCAAAAAAGGCCCACACCAAAGAGCTTTTGAAAAAACGCGTGGGGGTCAGCAGCGCCCTGCACATGTGGAGCTCTGCGGTGTGATGCAGTCAGTTGGCTGTCCTTAAGCTGGCCCCTGGAGGGCATCCTGCCTCATTGGAGATGTGCCTCCTCTTCCTTCTCTCTTCTATCAGGCACCCAAGTAGAGTCAATGACCTCATCATCTCCTCCCTCCTCGCCACTGGAGCAAACCTGGCAGTATGCTGCAGCTGGAGGAACATGACTTCCAGTTTTTTGTCCTTCTTGGGCACCCCCTCTCTCTGGGCTCACGTTACTGCCTTCATCCTCAACCTGGGTATCATCATCAGAGCCTTCAAAATGCTGCGCATCCACCTGCAGCATGTACCCGACACTGTGATCGAACAATTCAGGGGACTCCTCAGGACATAATGGCAGGGCTAGGGAAGGAATGACTGATGCCATTGAGCTGATGGAATAGGCCACTTTGACAGCTGCATTGGCAGCCAAACTTCTCTGAGCCTGGGTGACAGAGGATGAGGAGGATGAGAACGGCTTTGTGATCCACTCTACCAACTCTTCTGCATGTTGTGGCTCAACATGGCCAGCTGTCGAAAAGAAGGACAAGCGTGCCCCCCGGCCACGTGCTGAGGATGCACCGTGTCCATGACCAGCACTGTTGGCTGTAGACACAGAGCCTGCTTGCCCTCTTTTAGCGGCCTGTGAGCATCTGCTTTTCCTTGGTGGCCTTCCAGACATGCTGTAAAATTGGATTAGCAAAACACCACCTGAAGTTTACTAGAAAAATTACACCAGGAATGGCCTGCAGTCAGGTATAGGCTTGGCTAGACTAGAATGCAGTGGATATATATGTAGGAGACTATATATATATCTTTTTGCACTGCAGAACACTGAATCACCTGCCTGGCCTGCCTGCCTGAAAGTGTCTTTGAATACGTACACCAGGAATGGCCTATAGTCAAGTATAGTCTTGGCTAGACTAGAATGCAGTGGATATATATGTAGGAGACTGTATATATATCTTTATGCACTGCAGATCACTGAATCACCTGCCTGGCCTGCCTGAAAGTGTATTTGAAAACGTACACCAGCAATGGCCTGCAGTCAGATATAGGCTTCGCTAGACTGGAATGCAGTGGCTATATATATATGTTGGAGACTGTATATATATTTAATGCACTGCAGATCACTGAATCACTTGCCTGCCTGCCTGCCTGAAAGTGTATTTGAAAACATACACCAGCAATGGCCTGCAGTCAGATATAGGCTTGGCTAGATTATAATGCAGTGGATATATATGTAGGAGACAGTATATATATTTTAAGCACTGCAGATCACTGAATAACCTGCCTGGCCTGCCTGCCTGAAAGTATATTTGAATACGTACACCAGGAATGGCCTGCAGTAAGATCTAGTTACACAGGATACAATATATATATATATATATATATACACACAAAGCCGGTATTTTTTTATATATGTACTAAATACACTTCAGCTAACAGAATCAACTGCCTGCCTGAAGTATATTAGAAACAGTACACAAGGAGCGGTCTGCAGTGAGATCTAGCTACACAGGATACAATGTATATATATATATATATATATATATATATATATATATATATATATATATATATATATATATGTGTGTATATATATATATATATATATATATATATATATATATATATATACAAAGCCGGGATGTATATATATACTGAATAAACTGCCTGCCTGAGTAGATTAGAAACAGTACACCAGGAACGGACTGCAGTGCTGCAGTGAGATCTAGCTAAACTGGATACAGTGGATATATATATATATATATATATATATATATATATATACCAGTCTGACTGTATATATATATATATATATATATATATATATATATATATATATATATATATATATATATATATATATTAAATATACTGCAGCTAACTGAATCACCTGCCTGCCTGAAGTAGATTAGAAACAGTACACCAGGAATGGACTGCCTGCTCGATCTAACGCCAGCAACACCCTACACAGGGCCGACTTGCAGGCTGCATTATATAGTGTGGAAGATGGACTTAACCCCCTGAGCCATAATTGGCCAAAGGCTCTCTTTGCTGACGGCGCTGTGATTGGCCAAAGCATGCGGGTTGTAGTGCATGCTTGCCCAATCATCAGCCAGCAATACACTGGCGCAGTGCATTATGGGGCGTGATGTGTCGCTCGAATTTGGCGCAAACACCCCATAAGGTTCGATCTTGGTTGAACGATCAAACAACCGATGTTCGAGTCAACCTCATGTTCGACTTGAACAGAAAGCTCATCCCTACTGTACACATCGCAATTGCACTGTATATTACATACTCCTGAGCACAGCACATTGTACACTGGCCTATACATACAGTACGATTTTCCTGACCACTACATGCTGTACATTTTATATTCCAGACATTTGCGCTTTGTGTGCTATATTGTAATTACATACTCCTGACCAAAGTGTACATTGTCTGGACAGTTGCTGTTTGCTTAGTATCCCTTGACTATTTTAATGAAATAATTTTTTGAGGCTCAGAGTGTTCTCTCTCAGTGTTTTGTGAGCAGAAAAACATAGAATTTTCAGTTTTAACCACTTGCCGACTGCTCTATAGCCTAATGGTGGCTACATCAGTGTCGTTCAGTTCTGAGAGGCTGTCATATACGACGGCCTCCTGTGTCTGCACCCGCGGCTCGCTCTGTGCTCGCAGTGTCCTCTGGACACTGCCGAATGCAGATTGAGGTAAAGAGCCAATCAGTTCCCTTTTTTACCACGTGATTGGACACAACAGAAGCCGGTTGCCAGCTATCTCCACCACTCCTTGTCACGCTGTCAGCGTGTGGAGGAGAGGAGAAAAGAGAGGATAATCGGCTTCTGCAAAAGTGCTGCCAATCTGTGTCCACCACTACTGCAAATCAGTGCCGCCTATCAGTGCCCATTAGTGTCGCCTGCCAGTGCACATCAGTGCCCATTAGTGCCACCTATCAGTGCAGCCTCATCAGTGCCTCTTCATCAGTGCCCATCAGTGCCGCCTCATCAGTGTCCATCAGTCTATCCTATCAGTGCCCATCAATGCTACCTTATCACTGCCACCTCATCAGTGCCCATCAGTGCAGCCTATCAGCGCACATCAGTTAAGGAGAAAAATTACCTGTTTGCAAAATTTTATAACAAACTGAAAATGTTTTTGTTTTTAGGTCTTTATTCGTTTATTTAGGAAAAAAAAAAACAGTGGTGATTAAACACCACCAAAAGAAAGCTCTACTTTTGTGAAAAAAATGATAAAAATGTCCTTTGGGTACAGTGTTGATGCATCACATTTTAATTTCAATTTAAATCCTTAATAAATATTGGGTATGTTTTTAGTGGGGAGGAAGGACTGTCAAAGATTTATATACTATCTGCTCCTGAGTATTTTTGAATATTTCTGAATATCTTTTTGAATATCTGTGAATATCTTGTGAAAATTAGATGATGATTTATCAAATGTACTGATGCTGATACTGTTTGGAATGATGATTTGATCTTGGTTTCAATGTTTGTTGGGTTTTGGGGGTGGTGGGGGGGTTTGTCTTTCTTTTTTTTTCTTTTTTTATTAGTTGTTTTTGTTAGAAAAAAAAAATCTGCATGAAACAAAAAAAAGTAAGTTTTCGCCATACAATGGCTAGCTGGATATATATAAAAAAAAAGTTTCCATGTGTTTTTTTTTTTATATGTTGGATATATGTAAGTAGTTAATCCTACAGACAATACAATAACAGTAAGCTGTGTTTCATGATTTATTTTATGTACTATGCCGTACAGATTAAGAGCTATTTAACTTGTAGTGAACAGATCTAAACTTAGAGCACCTCTGTACACTGCATTAGCAGCCACATGTAATATAAAAAAGACACATTAACCACTGTCAGACTGAAGCAAAATATATCAACCTGGCATTATAGAAGTCCGTAATGTTTATTCAGCAACTTTAATTGGATCAAAGGCAAGCTGCAATGTTGTATGAATCAGCAAAATATATGGAGCGCATGGGTAAATCCCAAACATGTATTTGTAATATCTCTTTGCAATGTAACAAAGCACATAACTGATGTATACAACAAAGACCATAAAAACTAAAAGGGAATTGACAATAATAAATGATTCATAACACAAAGTTTCCTATTCAGCATAATCAGTAAGGGGTGCTATTGGGTCATTGAACCGAAGATGTGTAGTGAACTTTGACTTATAGGTCACATATCAAATCTAACGATCTAAAAGACACTTTCTTCAGTTTTATGCTGAGTTGCAGTTCCAAACATCCACGTTCCAAATGAGCAGACTCAAAGAGCTCAGAAAACTGTTAAGATCACGTTCCAGAGCTTGCACATAGCTGGCATTGTAATAAATTCAGAAACATATAATCAAAAATAGTTAGAGATACAGAAACATAACTGAACAGTTGTATTGTGAAATAAAGTTTTATGCATTTAGTTGACCCGAAAAGAGATAACAATCTGATTGTTATTAAATATGAATTAATGTACAGTATATCCTCACGCAAATAAAACTTTTCTTAAGCAGTAAAACAACTGGCTACAGTAATACCAACATCAGGCTAGACTGATGAAGAGCAACTATTTTAGTACAGTATTTAATTTTAGTAGCTAGTAGGTCATGGGTATTAATATTGATTCTATGGGTATAAATGAGTGGTTCTTTTGCTGTTCATATTACAGAAGGATTGATTTGAAATGTAATGCTTTTTTTTAATACGTTGTTCTCTTAAAAAACAAACAAAAAAAACAAAAAACAAATCAATTGGTAAGATCATCAACCAAAAGGTAGGGCAATAATGGAGATTTTGTTCTATAAGACCAGTGGTTGTCAACTTATAATGAAGGAATAGAACAGCCCTGGCAGCACCAAGGTGCCACACATGATGTTCACTAAATTTATTGCTACAGAAGACCAGCAGAGACTGCTGGCATAGTACAGGAAATAGTCAGAGGCTGAAGACATGCTACATGGTTTAGAGAATGGAAATATGCTGTAGGAGACAATTAGAGAATGCAGGCATGTTATATGATACTGTTAGAGAACACTGCCATTGCAGGCCCTTAAAAATCAATGTTCCAGCCACTGACTGCTGAGTTTCAAGAACGACAAAAGGTCTACAAGTGGCCACTGGGCAAAAGGTTGGTCATTAGATATTGAACACTTATTTTTTTACTACTGAACCTTGCACTCAGTGTATGATCCACTTACAGTGCCTTGAAAAAGTACTCATACCCCTTGAAATTTTCCACATGTTGTCATGTTACAACCAAAAACGTAAATGTATTTTATTGGGATTTTATGTGATAGACCAACACAAAGTGGCACATAGTTGTGAAGTGGAAGAGAAATTATAAATGGTTTTCAATGTATTTTTTTTACAAATAAATATGTTAAAAGTGTGGCATGCTTTTGTATTCAGCCCCCCTGAGTCAATACTTTGTAGAACCAGCTTTCGCTGCAACTACACCTGCAAGTCTTTTTGGGGATGTCCCTATCAGCTTTGCACATCTAGAGAGTGACATTTTTGCCCATTCGTCTTTTCAAAATAGCTCAAGCTCTGTCTGATTGGGTGGAGAGTGTATGTGAACAGAAGAAATGTTCACGTCTTGCCACAGATGCTCAATTGGATTTAGGTCTGGACTTTGACTGGGTCATTCTAACACATGAATATGCTTTAATCTAAACCATTCCTTTGTATCTTTGGCTGTATGTTTAGGGTTGTTGTCCTGCTGGAAGGTGAACCTCCACCAGACTCTCAAGTCTTTTGCAGACTCTAACAGGTTTTCTTCTAAGATTGCCCTGTATTTGGCTCCATCCATCTTCCCATCAGCTCTGACCAGCTTCCCTGTCCCTGCTGAAGAAAAGCATCCCCACAACAGAAAAAGTTCAATTTTGGTCTCATCTGACGGAGCACCATCTTCCACATGTTTACTGTGTCCCCCACATGGCTTCTTGCAAACTGAAAATGAGACTTCTTATGGCTTTCTTTCAACAATGGATTTTTTCTTGCCACTCTTCCATAAAGACCAGATTGTGGAATGCACAACTAATAGTTGTCCTGCGGACAGATTCTCTCACCTAAGCTGTGGATCTCTGCAGCTCCTCCAGAATTGGCTGTTTCTCTAAATAATGCTCTCCTTGCCAGCCTGTCTGTTTAGGTGGACAGCCGTGTCTTGGTAGGTTTGCAGTTGTGCCATACTCTTTCCATTTTTGGATGAGGGATTGAACAGTGCTCCGTGAGATGTTCAAAGCTTGGGATATTTTTTTTATAATCTAACCCTGCTTCAAACCTGTCCACAACTTTATCCCTGACCTGTCTGGTGTGTTCATTGGCCTTCATGAACCTTTTTGTTCACTAATGCTGTGTACACATGAGCGGACTTTACGGCAGACTTTGCCCGGTGGACTGGATTTCGTCAGACAATTCGATCGTGTGTGGGCTCCAGCGGACTTTGTTTTCTCAAAAGTTGGACGAACTTAGATTTGAAACATGTTTTAAATTAATCCGTCGAAATCGAGTCCGGTCGAAAAGTCCGCTCGTCTGTATGCTAGTTCGACGGACAAAAAGCCACGCTAGAGCAGCTATTGGCTACTGGCTATGAACTTCCTTGTTTTAGTCCGGTCGTACGTCATCACGTACGAATTTGACAGACTTTGGTGGACTGTGTGTAGGCAAGACCGTTCATTCAGAAAGTCCGTCGTAAAGTACGTTGAAAAGTCCGCCGGGCAAAGTCTGCCGTAAAGTCTGACTGTGTGTACGCGGCATAAGGTTCTCTAACAAACCTCTGCAGGCTTCACAGAACAGTTGTATTCATACTGAGATTAAATTACACACAGGTAAACTATATTTACTAATTAGGTGATTTCTGAAGGCAATTGGTTCCACTAGATTTTAGTTAGGGATATCAGAGTAAAGGGAGCTAAATTCAAATGCATGCCACACTTTTTAGATAGTTAAAAAAATTGAAAACCATTTATCATTTTCCTTCCACTTCACAATTATGTGCCACTTTGTTGGTCTATCACATAAATCCCAATAAAATATAACATTTACATTTTTGTTTGTAACATGACAAAATGTGGAGGATTTTAAGGGGTATTAATACTTTTTCAAGGCACTGTATATTCAAGTGCTTTTAAAAGTCTAAAGGCTGAAGGTTCTTCACCTTCATACATATTATGCATGAAGGTAAAAAACTTTCTGTGTGCAGCTCCCCCCCAGACCCCTCCTAATACTTACCTGAGCTCGACCTCAACCCAGCGATGTGCACAAGTGCTCTTCCGGCTCTCTCCCTCCTCAATGCCTCAGAAATAGCCAGTGAGGAGAGAGCACAGTGTCAATTCTGTAGTTGCACGCTGAGGTTTTCTAGATGCCGGGAGAGGATTTGGGGGGGAGAAAAGCTCTACACTGGTGGAGAGAGGAGGGGGTTGAGCTCTGAACTGGAATCTGGGGTTAGACCTTTTTACTTAGGGGGATGGAGAACTTGGATGTACACAGCCCTCAGCCCTGCACTCAATACTAAGCTCAACCCTGCATTTTGCACATAGCGCACCCCTCAACCACGTTTTCCATATGTAGCGCACCCCTCAACCCTGCATTCCATATGTAGCACACCCCTCAACCCTACATTCCATACGTAGTGCACCCCTCAACCCTACATTAATTTCATAATGCAACCCTTAACCCTGCATTCCATACATAGGGCACCCCTCAGCCCTGCATTCCTTACATAATGCACCCCTCAACCCTGCATTCCATATGTAGGGCACCCCTCAACCCTACATTCATTACATAATGCACTCCTTAACCCTGCACTCTATACATAGGGCACCCCTCAGCCCTGCATTCCTTACATAATGTACCCCTCAACCCTGCATTCCATATGTAGGGCACCCCTCAACCCTGCATTCCTTACATAACGTAACCCTCAACCCTGCATTCCATATATCGCACACCCTTCAACCCTTTATTCCTTATGTAGTGCACCCCTCAACCCTGCATTCCATACGTAATGCACCTCTCAACCATGCCCTCTGCAGGTAGCGCACCCCTTAACCCTACACTCTGCAGGTAGTACACCCCTCAACCCTACTCTGTAAATAAAGCACCCCTCAACCCTACACTCTGTGAAAAGCACACCCCTCAACCCTGCACTCTTTACGTAGCGCACCCCTAAACCCTGCACTCTTTATGTAGCGCACCCCTCAACCCTGCACTCTTTACATAGCACACCCCTCAACACTGCACCATCTACAAAGTGCACCTCTTAACCCTGCATGCCTGACATAACGCACCCCTCAACCCTGCACTCTGTACGTTGCGCACCCCTCAACCCTGCACTCTTTATGTAGCTCATTCCTCAACCCTGCACTCTGTACGTAGCTCACCCTTCAACCTTGCACTCTGTATGTGGCGCACCCCTTAACCCTGCAGACTGCACCTAGCTCACCCCTCAACCGTGCATTCTGTATGTAACCCAACCCAGCACTCTGTATGTAGCTCACTCCTCAGCCATGCACTCTATATGTAGTGCACTCCAGAACCCTGAAGTCTATATATAGGGCACACCTGAAATTCTGGTCTGTAACAATGCCTCATTGTTAGTGAGTTTAGCCACACTCACAATTTGATGCAAAAGTAATGTCAGGGAGTAGGCCATGGAAGTATTGGTAATCTTGCCAGTAGAAGAAATGGGTGCCATAGGCGCATCATGTGACAGATGGTCCCCCCTGCTTGCCTATATAAGGCTGCCTCTGTCTGACCCAAGTTGCTGGATTGTCTTCAGCTGTTCCTGTGTTCCTGAAACCTGATCTGCTTCCTGTTGTTCCTGTTGTGACCCGGATTACCCTGTGACCTGCTCTGATCTTCTCCTACCTCCGATACCTGGCTTGTCTTAAGAATCTCGCTTCTGCTTTACCTGCCTGACCAACTGTGAATGACTTTGGCTTGTCTTAAGGACCTCGCTTCTGCTTTACCTGCCTGACCACCTGTGAATGACCTTGGCTTGTCTTCAGGATCTTGCTTCTGCTTTTAACCTGCTTGATCACCTGTGTACGACCCCGGCCTGCCTGAAGGACTTTGCAATCTCTCATTTACCATACTTAACCCCGGCTTGACATACAGATCCCACTTGCAGCAGCTGCAGCCTGATCCACCATGATAGATCCTCTGCCAAGCTTTTACAAAGCTTCTTGGATTCTCAAGCCCACTGTGCTCAGCATGGTTCTCTAAAGACTTACTCCTGCACCAGTCTCAAGTGGCTTTCAGGAATCACCTGTTCCAGTCTTCTTCACCCTGCTGGCTACCTGTGCTTCTTTGAGCATTATAACTTTTGTTCCACCTCCAGGGGTATAATGCGCTCAACTGCAAGGGGAGCCTCTCTCAGCATCTTGGCCTCGGATAAGGTACGTGACAGGTAATGATGTGCAGTAACCTCTAGCAACCAATCAGTGAACAGTAATGATCTGCTCTAATCTCTAGCAACCAATCAGTGAGCAATAATAATGTGCAGTAACCTCTAGCAACCAATCAGTTAGCAGTAATGATGTGCAGTAACCTGTGCAGTAACCTCTAGCAACCAATCAATGAGCAAGACCGCGAGAAATAATGTGCTTTACCTTGTAGCAACCAGCCAGTGAGTGATAATGATATGCTGCAACCTATTGCAATCACTGCCTGTTCTGCTGCAGTAAACTGATTTTGAATATAGCTGCTATTTAATGTATGTCTCATAATGGGGGGGGGGGGCATGAAAATGTTTGGCCAGGGTCCAATCAATATTAAAGATGGCCCTGGATGCTGTGATGAAGTATAAAGGCTCTCCACTGAAAAAGAAAGCAGTCCTTCTCCCTCTTGAGGCTAGAAACAGTTTCTTCTTCAACAAAAGAAGAGAAAGACAGACCAGTTATGCTGATCCACTGAGGCAGAGATCTTGACATTACCCTATGGTGTAGGGAATCGCTGGCTGAAAAAGCTGATATCTGAATGATGCCTGTACCTGCACCCATCATTCAGATATCCCTGCACAAAGTCAAGGACATCATATGATGGCTGGTGGACGGGAAGTGATTAAAACGCTTTTTTTTTTAACACAAAGTTGTCCATTTATACAATATTTCTAACATGTGACACAATGACACCCCAAAATAGATTCTCCTATGCCTTCTGACTAGGGTGATACCACATGTGTGAGACTTCCACAGTCTGGCCACATACAGAGGTCGAGTACAGCTGAGTACAGCCGAGTATGGCTGAGCATGGTGGAGTTTGGCTGAGCATGGTGGAGTATGGCTGAGCATGGCTGGGTATGGCTGGGGATGGCTGAGTATGGCCGGGTATGGCTGGGTATGGCAGGGTATTGCAGGGTATTGCCGAGTATGACTGGGTATGGCTGAGTATGGCTGGGTATGGCTGGGTATTGCAGGGTATCACCAAGTATGGCTGGGTATCACTGAGTATTGCAGAGTATGGCTGGGTATTGTAGAGTATGGCTGAGTATGGCAGGGTATGGCAGAGTATTGCAGAGTATTGTGGGGTATTGCAGAGTATTGCAGGGTATCGCCGAGTATGGCTGAGCATGGCTGGGTATGGCTGAGTATGGCAGGGTATTGCAGGGTATCGCCGAGTATGACTGGGTATGGCTGGGTATGGCAGAGTATGGCTGGGTATCACCGAGTATTGCAGAGTATGGCTGGGTATGGCAGAGTATGGCAGAGTATTGTGGGGTATGGCAGAGTATGGCAGAGTATTGCAGGGTATGGCAGAGTATTGCAGAGTATTGCGGGGTATTGCAGAGTATTGCGGGGTATTGCAGGGTATTGCAGAGTATTGTGGTGTATTGCAGAGTATTGCAGGGTATTGCAGAGTATTGCAGGGTATTGCAGAGTATTGCAGAGTATTGGGGGTATTGCAGAGTATTGCGGGGTATTGCAGAGTATTTCGGTATTATTGCGGGGTATTGCAGAGTATTGCAGGGTATTGCAGAGTATTTCGGGGTATTGCAGAGTATTGCACAGTATTGTGGGGTATTGCAGAGTACTGCAGGGTATTGTGGGGTATTGCAGAGTATTGCACAGTATTGCAGGGTATTGCAGAGTATTGTGGGGTATTGCAGAGTATTGTGGGGTATTGCAGAGTATTGCACAGTATTGCAGGACATTGTAGAGTAGTGCAGGGTATTGCAGAGCATTGAGGGATGGCTGAGCATGGATGGATGGATGGCAGTTGTCACAGAGCAGCGCTGTGGGCACTACACATCCAGCCCACAGCGCTGCTGCCATCCGATCCCTCCCCCTCTCCGCTCACAGTGTACCGATTTTTACAGAGAGGGGAGGAGAGGAACCGGCGTCATGAGATGACGCCGGTTTGTTTACATGTGATCGCTCCGTCATCTGACGGAGCGATCACATGGTAAACGGCTGCGATCAGCGGCCATTTACCGGGATCCGTGATGCGCCGGGTCCTCTGTACCCAGCGGTCATGGATGTTCTCGGGTGCGCCCCCCAGGGGGCGCGCAAGAGCGGAATTCTCCAGGAGGACGTCACTGTACGCCCTCCCAGAGTTAAAAAAACGCCCTGTAGCCGTCATTTGGCTATGGGCCAGTTATTAAGTGGTTAAGCAAGGCTATTTGTTTCTTTTGTGCAATTTAAAACTTACATATTTGTCCAAAAGTGTATTAAAAAAAAAATTATCTGAAAAAACAATCAAATCTATCCCTGGTGTTTCCAGTGTCTAGAAAAGTTAATTTGTCTAGAATAACCTATGGATAGTATATAACCTATGGTTGTTAGTGTTTAGTTTAGTTTAGTTGTTAGTGTTTAGTGTTGTTAGTGTTAGTGTTAGTTGTCTTGGAGTGCACCTATGTCCAACAAAGTGCAGTAATGCCCTGTACACACGGTCGGATTTTCCGACGGAAAATGTGCGATCGGAGCCTGTTGTCGGAAATTCCGACTGTGTGTGGGCTCCATCGGACTTTTTCCATCGGATTTTACGACACACAAAGTTTGAGAGCAGGCTATAAAATTTTCCGACAACAAAATCCGGTCGCGTCAATTCCGACCGTGTGTGGACAATTCCGACGCACAAAGTGCCACACATGCTCAGAAGAAATTCAGAGACGGAACTGCTCGGTCTGGTAAAATTAGTGTTCGGAATGGATAGAGCACTTTCGTCAGGCTGCAATGTTTAAAATTGTTTAATGCAGCGCACTCTGTTCTTCTTTATAATGCTAGAAGAATGAAGTAGTTTTGCTGCTCATATTCACACAGACTTCTCACAAACGTCTTTATTTATTAGTTATTGTGATTGCATCAATATATTTTGATTTGTCACATCTGACAAAAAAGATATATATTATTTTTTTTGTTTGTATTTTTTTCAAGCCTGATCTTGTTTTTTATTTTTTTGTTTTTTTTTTACTCCAGAATATTTTTTGGTGTGTTTTGTGTGTCAAGTTACCACAACACTATTATTTTCTTGTATTATTTAATCTCAAGGAGGTTGTTTGGTGTTGGTGTCTCTTCACGTTGTATTTTTGAAATGTACCTGCCTCCTCACAAACAAACTGTCCTTTTTGAAGGAAAACACACATAGGCAAGTATAATTGAAACCAAAATTCCTGAATAAACATTCCTGAATAAACATCAGAAATTGGCGAAGCCTTTGGCCCCCAGGGCAGACATCAATTATTTTCCTGCAAAATTGGTGGCCTGAGGAGTCCATATCTAAGGGAGTGCAGTCTGGTCCAGAAGAGAATCACGAACAGCTGCAGATGACATCTATGTTCCTAGACTGTGGTCATACAAGAGCCTGCATCTTTTGCCAGACCAGACTGAACCCAGGGCCATCACTCTCTGGTCTTCCTTAGATGCTTCCTTCCCGGTTATGGCTCTGGTGTTGGAGGTGTGGCAGGAGGAGGAGCAGGACCTGGAGGAGGAGGAGGAGGAGGAGGACCTGGAGGAGGAGGAGGAGGACCATGGGTGAGCTCACAAATGTGGCTTGCACATGTGAATTGGCCCCTCAACCCCTTATTTAGAGCATCGGAAATTACAAACTCGCATAAGAGGCATTGGCCCTCCTCCATTTGCATCATTTTGCATGCAGTTAGCTCAGCAAAATCCTCTTCCACACTGTGGGGGGTTCTGAGGGCCTCAGTAGCCTTCCAAAATAGGCCTATTGCAGCCTCCTCCAGGTTACTCCTCTTCCTGCCACTTTTTCTTTGAAGGCGGAGGGGAGGGACCTGGGTATTAGGCAGCCTGCTTGGCCCGGCCACCTCCTGGCTGAGACTCCCCTGTGTATGAAAAAGGGACATGGTTTTAGTTTTTGGTTCATCAATCACAATCATAAATTAGTACTCCAAACTAACATCTATTTAACATCATGAATTGGACAACCAGAAATATTTAGAAGAATGCTATACCTGGCTCAAGCTGGGCTCCTCCACATGTTGCTGCCTGGAAGGCCCAGGTTGGGCGTCTGAAGCCTCAGCTGGGGGAGAAGGAAGCGTTGAAGGAAGACTGGAGAGTGTTGGCCTGGGCTCAGTCTGACCTGCCAGAAAATGCAGCCTGTCATAGTACCACAGCCTGGGGAGATAAATGTCATCTTCTGCAGCTGGTGATCTCTGGGAATCCTGGACCTTCTTGCTCTCCCTTAGATAAGTGTTCCTCATGCCAATTAGGGCCTTCAAATAGGGGATGTCTTCCGTGGGGATCACCGGCTTCACGAATTCAAGCAAATTATCCAGCTCTGCCTTCCTCTTTGTTTGGTTCTTATAATCAGGGTGGTTTACTTGCCACAGACAGGGCAGCTCCCTGAACATATCTATGAATATGCAGATAAACTCCTGATTCTTCAAGATATCCATTTTCTCTGCAAGACACAACACAAGACAAACCCTAATGTCAGGCTAAAGTCTCCTAATCTTGTCCCAATATAGGCCTCAATCTAGAAGCAGTATAGGCCCAATTTTAAATCTTACCTTTGTTATCACGATCGGCGCCTCCGATACTCCTTTCTCCGCTCACAGATCGTACGTACTACGCACGGCGTTACGCTTTATATACACTGCGCATGCGTGAAACTCCGCCCAATTTCCTTAGCCCAATGGGCTAAGGAAAGGCAATCGTCGACTGTGGATGATTGGATGAAAGTCATATTCAGTGATGAATCTCGAATCTGCATTGGGCAAGGTGATGATGCTAGAACTTTTGTTTGGTGCCTTTCCAATGAGATTTATGCAGACGACTGTCTGAAGAAAACATGCAAATTTCCACAGTCAATTATGATATGGTTCTGCATGTCAGATAAAGGCACTGGGGAGATGGCTGTCATTAAATCTTCAATAAATGCACAGGTTTACATTGAAATTTTGGACACTTTTCTTATTCCATCTATTGAAAGGATGTTTGGGGATGATGAAATCATTTATCAAGATGATAATGCATCTTGCCATAAAGCAAAAACTGTGAAAAAATTCCTTGAAGAAAGACACATAAGGTCAATGTCATGGCCTGCAAACAGTCCGGATCTCAATCCAATTGAAAATCTGTGGTGGAAGTTAAAGAAAATGGTCTATGACAAGGCTCCAACCTGCAAAGATGATTTGGCAACAGCAATCAGAGAAGGCTAGAGCCAGATTGATGAAGAGTATTGTTTATCACTCATTAAGTCAATGCCTCAGAGACTGCAAGCAGTTATAAAAGCCAGAGGTGGTGCAACAAAGTACTAGTGATGTGTTGGAGTGTTATTTTGTTTGTTTGTTTTTCATGATTCCATAATTTTTTCCTCAGAATTGAGTGATTCCATAATTTATTCCCTGTGCTTGTTCTATAAATCTAACTGTTACTGGCCACCACAATTAATTTTCTTGATTTCTTTTAGTGTTTCTTAAAGCCAGAAAGTTGCCATTTGAAATGCCTTTAGTTTTTGGCCATGTCTGTGATCTGCTTTTTTTCTACAACAATTGAACTGAAGGAACATCCTCAGGGACTGGTGATTCCATAATTTTTGCCAGGGGTTGTACATTCGTACTACTCCATGTGCTTTTCTTTACTGTTGTACAGTTTAAAATGGCAACTTTCATGTTCATGGGCACATTCTTTTTCGTAGGAAACATTGTTCGTTCAGCATAGAAAACACCATGTTTTGGCCATATGCATTTCCACAAATTTTTGCTAGCCTACTTCTCTTAAAATAAGTTTGTTGTCCAGATGGGTTTGTAACTAGAATGAAATGCAAACTAGATTCTGTGTAAGGAGAGGACACTCAGCATCTGTTTACACATCTGGATGCTGGAGCACTAGTGTGGGACACCAGAATACCCTTTTTATTAGGGGGCCCACACAGGTGCTCCAGTGGATACTATAGGGGTGACTCCATCTGTGAAGCTTGTACAAAACAGGTAAGTATTCAAGCTTGACAAACAAAAACAATATTTCTTCATCTTGGAACTCTGCCAAAACAGACAATTGTACCCCACTTCCAAACAAAATTTCATATTCCTATTTCTGTCAAATATCTGTGTGCTAAGTATACCTATTTTATTTAACATAGGGGAGAAAAGACTCGGAGGACACCACTCATCCAAGGAGACCACGGACCCCCCACCTCATGAGGAAGTGGAAATGCCACAAAGCCAAGCAGAGGAGGAGGGAGACGTTATAGAAATTGTCACCACAACAGGTGAGTGTCTGCGACCACAGCTTCAGGTAAGAGATGGATGCCAGCATATTTATAATACATGGTGTGTTTTTGTTTCTATATTTTTAGGTGATCGTGATGTTGTGGATGAAGGACATTTCACCAGTGAAAGTGCCCAGATCCTGATCGGGGAGATAATGGGGTGTAATAGGGAAACATCCAGAAAAACATCAATGATGTTCAAAACAAAATGAAGAACATCATTGATGTTTTAGGGAGAGTTTAACCCCTTCCCGCCGACCGAACGCATATATGCGTCCTCGGCTTTCCGGGGTTATACCGGGATGATGCCCGCAGCTGCAGGCATCATCCCGGTACCGTTGTTTTCAGCGGGCGATCGGCTACCCGAATATAACAACCGATGCGGCTAAAAGCCGCTCGGTTGTTATATCGGAGGAGCGGGAGGGGACATCCCCCCCCTCCCGCCGCCTCCCGCCGCTGTTACCGGGCCTCCCGTGCGATCGGGAGGCCCGGTGTCCGGTCCGCTGCCTTCGGCGGCTGGGGGCGGACTGGAACGAAGCTGCGAGCGGCTTCGTTCCAGCCTTCTTCTTGTAAATGCGGAAGCGACGTCATGACGTCACTTCCCGTTTACTCGGCTGCCAATGGCGCCGAATTTAAAAAAGTACACAGTATTCAGAATCGCCGTTTTCGGCGATCTGAATACTTTGAAGTGTAAAGGAGGGATGGGGGGTCTTTTAGACCCCCCATCCCTCCATAAAGAGTACCTGTCACCACCTATTACTGTCACAAGGGATGTTTACATTGCTTGTGACAGCAATAAAAGTAAAAAAAAAAAAAAAAAAATTTAAACACAATTTATAAAGTACAAAAATAAATAAATTAAATAAAAAAAAAAAAAAAAATTTTTTAAAGTGCCCCTGTCCCCGCGAGCTCGCGCAGCGAAGAAAACGCATACGGAAGTCGCGCCCGCATATGTAAACGGTGTTCAAACCACACATGTGAGGTATCGCCGCGATCGTCAGAGCGAGAGCAATAATTCTAGCCCCAGACCTCCTCTGTAGCTCAAACCTGGTAACCGTAAATTTTTTTTAAAGCGTCGCCTATGGAAATTCAAAGGTACCGTAGTTCGTCGCCATTCCACGAGTGCGTGCAATTATAAAGGGTGACATGTTTGGTATCTCTTTACTCGGCGTAACATCATCTTTCACATTATACAAAAAAATTGGGGTAACTTTACTGTTTGGATTTTTTAAAATTCATGAAAGTGTCACTTTTCCAAAAATTTGCATTTAAAACACCGCTGCACAAATACCGTGTGATAAAAAATATTGCAACAATCGTCATTTTATTCTCTAGATTCTTTGCTAAAAAAATATATATAATGTTTGGGGGTTCTAAGTAATTTTCGAGCAAAAAATATGGATTTTAACTTGTAAACACCAAATTTCAAAAATAGGCTTAGTCATGAAAGGGTTAAAATACCTCCAAATCCCTTACTTTGTTGTGGTTTTTTGAATGTAAAATGTTTTCAGATTTTTTGACATATTATAGAAAAGTCAAATTTTGAAGATGCACACAGTGTGTCAACATGTGCCATCTGCCATCATGGGAGATCAATGTATGCGTTTTGTGGGTGCAACCCCTTCCTCAATAATAAAATAGCTGAGAGGAAGGGGTTGCACCCACAAAACATGTCCCTTGATCCCCCATGATGGCAGATAGTACATGATGACATTCGGCAATTTGTGTGCATCTTCACAATTTGGCTTTTCCGGGGGTGACTTCACCCCATCTGAACGCAATATCAAACACAGTTTATAAATACTCATGTCTGATATTGCCTTCAATTTCAAACAAAGCTGAACTTTATAAGTTCCAGATTTGTGTATCTCTTGTTGCTTTTAAACATGCCTGTTTTACCTTAAATGGACATTTCTACTTTTATTAATGTGACCCAAAAAAATGTTATACAACAAACATGTTGGTTTGTTTTAAAAACCTTTTATAAATGCACATGTGATTGTGCTGGTATTAAAAAGATTGATAATCAAGAATGTGTGGATTATTGTTGCAATGCTCCAAAACTTTTGTGGTGGTAAAATTGTGGTTTTCGTTAATAATGGGGGTTATTTCCTAAGGGCAAATCCACTTTGCACTACAAGTGCAGTTTCAGTGCAGTCTCCAGTGCACTTGTAGTGCAAAGTGTCTTTGCCTTTAGTAAATAAGACCCAACAGTGCTTTCTAATGTTACACAATCACGCCATTTTCAGGACTACACACATTTCAGTCAGTGTCAGCTAAAAGAAACACAAGCAGTAAATGTCACCAAATATTTTAGTAGTTAAATTTTTTTTATTTAAAAAATGTCTCAGACATTGTCTGGCATATTTATGGCCCCCCTACCCGCAAAGAATTTAATGTATCTTAGACGGACCTCGCGGGCACTTAGGGGGGCAAGCCAGGATGGCCAGCTTCAAGCACCGTCAGGGTTGGTTCATTTACATGAATTATGGATTCAGGCCCAACTGAGCTAGCATAGTTTGCAGAATGTCTCCTTAAAAATTTGTGGAGAATACAGCAAGCCAGGATGATATGATTGAGTTTATACTCCGCCATATGTAAGGGTGTAAGAAATAGGTGGAACCGGTTGGCCATGATTCCAAACGTGTTCTCCACCACTCTTCTGGCTCTGGCCAGCTGGTAATTAAAAATCCTTTGGTCCGGGGTGAGGGTCCTCATACAGAATGGCTGCATAAGATGGTCCCCAGCGCAAACGCTTCATCCGCTACAAAGACGAATGGGAGTCCTTCCACATTGTCTTCTGGAGGTGGCAAGTCCAAGCATGCCTGTAGAACTCCGTCTGGGCGATGACTCCACCATCTGACATCCGGCCATTCTTCCCCATGTCCACATACAGGAACTCGTAAGTAGCCGACACCACCGCCAACATCACAATACTATTGAACCCCTTATAGTTGTAATAGTATGACCCCGAGTTGGATGGTGGGACAATGTGGACGTGTTTCCCATCAATTGCCCCTCCGCAGTTAGGAAAGTCCCACCGCTGGGCAAAGTTGGAGGCCACAGTCTGCCATTCCTGTGGGTTTGAAGGAAACTGTGGAGTCAAACAAGAACCAAAAATTAATCATTTTGCACATAAACATTGAAAGCAGATTAGACACAAACATTCTTGGCCAACATCAGTATAACTTATTTTAGGGAGTATTTAAAGACAAAGGTATGAGATCCACCTATCAGATTCCTCCCCCACCATGGGCCATTTGTTAAATTTTAGGGGGGGTATGTTTTGGACAGGTAACCCTCTCCCCTTCATTGCGAGCTGAATGCCTAAATAATGTGTATTACTTTGGCCAGACCCTCCTTACTTACACTATTGGCAGCCCACTGGACAGGTAAGAAGTGTCATAACACAAAGATATAAATATACACTGTACACATTTTAACAAATTTTTACATTCTGATATTACCTATCAAGATAATAATAGGATACAAAAACTTTAAACAGTACCATTTGAAATCTGACCACAAAAGAGGTGGGTATAGTGTGTATGGGTTTGGCAGGTCAGCAGATAGAGGACTGGTATCAGCTGAGTTGGCAGCTGGGGAAAGGGAGGGTTCCAAATGATTTTGGGACCCAAAAAAAAGCCTCTGGCACTCTGCCTGAATTTAAAGCACAAATCACAATTTTACACATTTTAGGAGGTGTTTAGGGTAAAGCACTACTATGGAGCTGACAAAATACATTGTTAATTGACTACACAAGGTGAATATAGGCCTAGGAGAGCATGCTGGGGAGGTAAGTGAAGGCAAATATGTATGAAGGACAAAAAAATAACATAAAAATCCACCATGCATGAGGACAAAGGGAACATTCACAGCATATTATAATCATGGTAATTAGGGAATGAGGAAATAAATACAATATATTATCAAACATTAAATACAATAAAATGTGATGTTAAAGGATAAAAATCTTACCTTAATATAGTCCTTCTGCAGTACCTGGATGATGGCAGAACAGGTCTCTGGGATAATGATCCCTAGAGCCTGGGGGAGATGCCTGTCGGGAACTTGAGGTCCTGCAAGCTTCTCCCCGTCGCCAAGTACCACAGGGTGGAGACTAGCCTCTGCTCCGGAGTGATGGCTTACCTCATGCAGGTATCCTGCCTGCTGATATAGGGGGTCAGCAAAGCCAACAAACGGTGAAATACGGGGTCCGTCATCCGGAGAAAGTTCCTGAAATCATCAGGATTATTCTCACGGATCTCACGGAGCAAAGGCGTGTGACAGAACTGGTCACGCTGGAGCAACCAGTTCTTGGTCCATGAACTCCTCCCCACCCTGTTCATGGACTGGACTTGTGCCAAGGTAAGGACCCCAACACCAAGCCCCCGCACAGCACGAACTCTACGATGAGTACGTACACGCAACATGGCTAGAAAACGGTCGGCTGGTCAGAACGAAGTAACAAAACGCACTGAAGAACAGCAAGGCCTGTGAAGAGCGACCTGAAAATCAGCAACGAACACGAACACAATGACAAGTCAATTGTACTCGCTGCATGCACTGAAGACCAGATACAAACCCACAAGCACAAACTGAACAGCAGAAATACGATCTGAAAGCCACGAGTCTGAAAAAGCGTGAATCGTCTCTCACCAAACTTTTACTAACACGAGATTAGCAAAAGGAGCCCAGAGGGTGCCGCGCTTGGTTCTGAACTGCCCTTTTATAGTCTCGTCGTACGTGGTGTACGTCACCGTGTTCTTGGCGATCGGAAATTCCGAAAACTTTGTGCGACTGTGTGTACGCAAAACAAGTTTGAGCCAACATCCGTTGGAAAAAATCCATGGATTTTGTTGTCAGAATGTCCGATCAATGTCCGATCGTGTGTACGTGGCATAAGAGTAACCAATTACAGAGGATACAATCAGCTCACCTCAGCTCCACTGTTTTTTTGTTTTTTTTCACAAATAATACTGTTATCCACTGTAATGATACTCTGTATTTTTGTCTAGCAGCCCACTGAAAGCATTTCTAGTAGGTTGATGTGCTTGCAAAGGCAGTTTCAGCCATTCATTCTAATGCCCTGTACACAAGATCGGAATTTCCATCAGAAAAACCTTGGATGGTTTTTCTGCCGGAATTCTGCTCAAGCTTGCCTTGCATAAACACGGTCACAAAAAAGTTCTCTGAACTTTCGACGGTCAAGAACACGGTGACGTACAACACTACGACGAGCCGAGAAAATGAAGTTCAATGCTTCCGAGCATGCGCCGAATTGTTTCCGAGCATGCGTAGGAATTTTGCACGTCAGAATTGCTACAGACGATTGGAATTTCTGGAACTTTTTCTGTCTGAAAAATAGAGAACCTGCTCATAATTCCGCCGGCAAAAGTCTGACGGAGCATACACACGGTCGGAATTTCCGACCAAAAGCTCACATCGGACTTTTGCTGGCGGGATTTTAATTGAATTAACATTTGTGTTACATAAGAAAGTTGCCATTCCCTCTTTCCCATGTGTCATCATTACTCTCACAGACTGGTGGTCTGTAATGAAGCAGCAAGTAGGTGCAGCAGAGAGTGCTGCTGCTAGCACAGCAACTGACTGGAGAGGCTTCAAGTCAGCAAAACGTTAAAAATACAGAGTGACACCACAGCAGAAAGTAGAACCATTTGGAAAAGTGAGCTGATTTTATGTTCTTTAAAGGGTTACTAATACTGTACAATATTTGGACACTGATGCGCTTTAAATATGTATGCTAAATTTTTTTTTAAATAACTTATGCTGTATCTCATTTCTTGGTTAATAAAAAAAGATTGAACATAAATATGTATGCTAAATCTAGCTTTTCTATCTCTATTTTGGACTATTATATTACATTGTAAAAATAGTTATTCAAAATGTGAATAAAAATACTTTAACTAAAACCGAATAGAAATGCAATGGTTGTCACTGTAAAGTGCCCATTATGCCCCGTACACACGGTCGGATTTTCCGATGGAAAATGTCCGTTCGGAGCGTGTTGTCGGAAATTCCGACCATGTGTGGGCTCCATCGGACATTTTCCATCGGATTTTCCGACACACAAAGTTTGAGAGCAGACTATAAAATTTTCCAACAACAAAATCCGATCGCGTCAATTCCGACCGTGTGTGGCCTGTTCCGACGCACAAAGTGCCACGCATGCTCAGAAGAAATTCCGACACAGAACAGCTCGGTCTGGTAAACTTAGCGTTCGCAATGGATACAGCACTTTCGTCAAGGTCGAATGTAAAAAATGGTTTAATACAGCGCACTCTCTTCTTCTTTATAATGTGAGAAGAATTAAGTAGTTTTGCTGCTCATATTCACACACACTTCTCACAAACTTCTTTCTTTATTATTTAGCGGGATTTCCTTAATATATTTTGATTTGTCACATCTGACAACATTATTTTGGTGTTGGATTTTTTTTTGTTTTGGTTTTAAGGCAGATTAGTTATTTTTGGTTTGTATTTTTTTCAAGGCTGATCTTTGTTTTATTGGATTTTTATTTGGACTCCAGAATATTTTTGTGTGTGTTTTGTGTGTCAAGTTACCACAACACCATTGATATATTATTTAATCTGTAGGAGATTGTTTGGTGTTGTTGTCTCTTGTTAATTTCACATTGTACTTTAGAAATGTACCTGAATCCTCACCAACAAACTGTCCTTTTTGAATGAAAACACACATAAGCAAGTATAATTTTCCTTAAAAAAACATTTATTAAGGGCTCACAACTAAACAAAGAGGGAGGCAACACTGGAGAAACAGCTGAAATGGGTGAAGCCTTGGACCCCCAGGGCAGACATCAACTATTTTGAAGCAAAATTGGTGGCCTGAGGAGTCCTTATCTAAGGGAGTGCAGTCTGGTCCAGAAGTCCCAGAGATCCAAAAAGCAGCAGATGACATCTGTGTCCCCAGGCTGTGGTCATACGAGAGACTGCATCTTTTGTCAGACCAGACTGAACCCAGGGTCATCACTCTCTTGTCTTCCTTCCACGCCTCCTTCCACGCTGTGGCTCTGGTGGTGGAGTTGTGGCAGCAGGAGGAGGAGGAGGAGGATGGTCCAACTCAATCATGTCGGTCTTGGGTGTTAGTTCCTCACTCACCCCCTTACTTAGGACTTTATAAAGAAGGTCCTCACATAGCTTGCGTTGACCCTCCTGCATGCCCTGCAGTTTTGTGGCAGCCATGCAGGCAAAGGCCTCTTCAGGAGTGGGTAAGGCTCTGAGGGACGCAGAAGCCTCCTGAATCAGCCTGAGTGCAGAATCCTGCATGTGAGTCGCCTTCCTCGCCCTTTTGTATGGAAGGCGGAGGGGAGGAACCTGTGATTCAGTCAGGCTGCGACTTGTCCCAGGCTTCTCTTGGCTGACACTTACCCCCGCCTCCTCCTGGCTGCCACTAATCCCCACCTCCTCTTGGCTGCCACATTCCACAGCCTCCTCCTGGCTGAGGTCTTCCTGTGTATGAAAAAGGGACATTGTTTTAGTATTTTTTTCATCAATCACACACAATTTTCACCTCCTGACTGTTGCAAATTGAATGTTAACAAATATAACAGACTATCATTCTGAGCCCAGCATTTTTCATTCTTGTCCCAATTTTGGGTGCCCACTACTGTCTATTGATATGTAAAACTTTTTTCAATCATCAATTAGTGATCAATAATAACATCTAGTAAACATCATTTATTTATTGACCAGAAATCTGTAGAACAATGCTATACCTGACTCAAGCTGGGCTCCTCCATTTCTTCCTAGCTGGAAGGCCAAGGTTGGACATCGGAAGCCTCAGCTGGGGTGGAAGGAAGAGTGGAAGGAAGAGTGGAGTGGGATTCCCTGACTTCAGTCTGGTCTGACAGAAATCGCAGTCTCTCATAGTACCACAGCCTGGGGACATAAATGTCATCTGCTCCAGCTCTGGATCTCTGGGAATCTGTGACCTTCTTTTTTTTTTTTTTGAAGTTTAACATGTTTATTGAGATAACTTACAGTAACAAAAGATGTCCATCAAAAGGTAGAGCTCAAAAAACAAGATTGTTTCTTTACAGCAAAAACTTAAAGGGTACATAATATAAAAATAGAAATGAGCCATATAAACATTATCAGCAATGTTGTATCTTAATGCTTCATAGGGCGTTATAATCTAGGGACTGACCAGGCACCCCTGACGGGTTCACACTGTGTCCTTGTCTAGACCTTGTAAAGATTTAGATAAATATTGCCCTACCCATTAGGGGTCATGAGCCGCCCCCCCGGAGCCACTGTATCGCAACGGAGAGACTGCCCCGATCCCCAAGGGTGAACCCTTACTTCTTGTAACAGAGTAGTATATAATATCCTGTACAAAATTAGAAAAAAAACGAACATAAACTTAAATTGTCGAAATAACCATAGTCATCTATTCTTACAGTATCTGTAAAGTATACGAAATAGAGAAGAGGTTAAAGGAAAGAAAAGAAAGGAAGTAAGGGAAAGAGAGAGAGAGAGCCAGCCAATGATTCAATCGCTATAGCGAAGATTATTGGGGAGAGAGGACACCCCTGTCTGGTCCCTCTAGAGATCAGGATGGGATTAGAGACAAAGCCCTGAAGTTTGACCCTGGCCACCGGACTCGAGTAAAGAGATTGAAGGATCCCCAAAAAATGTTCCCCAAAACCCCATCTGCGAAGGGTAGAGAACAAGTATGACCATGAAAGCGAGTCAAAACCCCATCTGCGAAGGGTAGAGAACAAGTATGACCATGAAAGCGAGACAAAGCCCTGAAGTTTGACCCTGGCCACCGGACTCGAGTAAAGAGATTGAAGGATCCCCAAAAAATGTTCCCCAAAACCCCATCTGCGAAGGGTAGAGAACAAGTATGACCATGAAAGCGAGTCAAAAGCCTTCCTTAAATCTAATGATAACAGAAGGCCTTCCTGCTGAGGGGATCCATCCCAGGCAGATTGAAGGATTGAAACAATATCCGTCGCCCTCCTAACTTGGTCCGGGCCCTGTCTCCCTGGGATGAAACCTACTTGGTCCCTATGAATGTATTGTTCTATGAACGAGCTTAGTCTATTGGCTAATATTTTGGTTAGGATCTTCAAATCATTGTTAATAAGGGAGATGGGTCTATAGTTTTCTACTAGGGATGGGTCCTTGTCAGGTTTAGGGATAACTGAGATGAAGGCTGAGTTTGCATGGGTTTCAATGGCTTCGCCCATTCTTTTAGAATTAAAGAATTTGGTGAGATGAGGAGCTAGGGTGACTGCAAATGTTTTGTAATAAATGTTGGAAAAGCCATCTGGGCCTGGGGCGGAGTTAACTTTTAAATTCTTAATCACTTCTAGGGTTTCCTCTGTAGAGAAAGCTGCGTCCATCAGTTCAACATGACTTTTCTGAAGGCGAGGAATTTTTAGATCCGCCATGAATGCATCAAATCTGGCCTCCCCTACATGATTTCCCTTTTTGTATAAATTTGTATAAAAATCCTGAAACGATTGTAGAATACGTTGAGGATTTAGAGAGAACGAACCTTCTTGCTGCCTGATCTTAGGGAGGGCGAAAGTACGTGTTTTGGGGGATAGTTTGGAGGCCAAAATTGTATTAATTTTATCTCTATGCTGGTAAAATTTTGCTCCTGTCCAACGCAGGGAGACCTCGGCTTTAACCGTAAGGGCTAAGTTTAATGCCACCCTAGCGGCATCTAGTGGTGCTGTATTGACCTTAGAAGGGTCTGTTTTATGTTGCTTACATAAAGCTTCAAAGTTATTTTCAAGTTTGACAACCTCAGAGGTTTTCTCTTTTTTGATTTGTGATGTCATTTGGATCAGCTTTCCCCTGATCGTGGCCTTATGGGCTGCCCTAACTGTTTCAGCCGAGGTTCCCTCCACGTCATTTAGAATAAAAAACTCCTTCAGAGCTTTCTCAATAATAGTGACCTGGATAGGGTCTTTAAGGATGGATTCTTTAAGTCTCCATTGGGGGGGGGGGTTTAAGTTGAAGCCCTCGTATCACTAGGATAACCATCGAGTGATCCGAAAGGGAGGAGTCTTTGATGAAAGATTTTTTAACTAAAGGGATATGATGAGTTGAAATGAAAATGTGATCTATTCTAGAATAGGATTGGTGGGGGTTTGAAAAGTGAGTGTAGTCCCTGCAGGTCGGATTGGTTTCTCTCCAGATGTCTGCAAGACCTTGATTAAAGATCATTTTAGCGATTTTAGTACTAATTTTTTGGGGGCGCGTCAGTTGAGACGAAAGAGGCTTAGATTTATCTAGGGATAGGTCAAATGCTATGTTGGAGTCCCCTCCCAAAATTATTATTCCCTCCAACAGTGGTTCTATCGTTTGGAACATAAGGTGAAAAAATTGAGCTTGACCTCTGTTGGGGGAATAGTACGAGATCAGGGAGTACATTTGATTATTTAGCATTGCTTTCACCATGACAAATCTACCCTCCATATCTTTGTAAACCTTAAGTAGTCTTAAATTGGCAGGATTTAGCAAACAGGATTGCCACCCCTTTTGTTTTGTCCTGAGCGTTTGCTAAGTAGAACAGGGGATAGTGGGCATGCAGGAAGGAAGGGTTATACTGTATTGGAAAATGTGTTTCCTGCAGGAACACCACATCCATTTTCTGGGAGCGGTATTCCTGCAGTACCTTCCTTCTCTTGACCGCCGAGTTTAGTCCCTGCACATTATGCGAAACAATTCTAAGCGATGGCGAGTTTACGGTATTAGGAGGCATGAATTGGTGTGAGAAGAGATGTATCCATGTATTTAACACTTACCCCATAAAGCCTAGATGTTATCAGCCTTGACATAGAAGTGTAGTTATTTTTATGTTGCTTACATAAAGCTTCAAAGTTATTTTCAAGTTTGACAACCTCAGAGGTTTTCTCTTTTTTGATTTGTGATGTCATTTGGATCAGCTTTCCCCTGATCGTGGCCTTATGGGCTGCCCTAACTGTTTCAGCCGAGGTTCCCTCCACGTCATTTAGAATAAAAAACTCCTTCAGAGCTTTCTCAATAATAGTGACCTGGATAGGGTCTTTAAGGATGGATTCTTTAAGTCTCCATTGAGGGGGGGGGGTTTAAGTTGAAGCCCTCGTATCACTAGGATAACCATCGAGTGATCCGAAAGGGAGGAGTCTTTGATGAAAATTTTTTTAACTAAAGGGATATGATGAGTTGAAATGAAAATGTGATCTATTCTAGAATAGGATTGGTGGGGGGTTGAAAAGTGAGTGTAGTCCCTGCAGGTCGGATTGGTTTCTCTCCAGATGTCTGCAAGACCTTGATTAAAGATCATTTTAGCGATTTTAGTACTAATTTTTTGGGGGCGCGTCAGTTGAGACAAAAGAGGCTTAGATTTATCTAGGGATAGGTCAAATGCTATGTTGGAGTCCCCTCCCAAAATTATTATTCCCTCCAACAGTGGTTCTATCGTTTGAACATAAGGTGAAAAAATTGAGCTTGACCTCTGTTGGGGGAATAGTACGAGATCAGGGAGTACATTTGATTATTTAGCATTGCATTCACCATGACAAATCTACCCTCCATATCTTTGTAAACCTGAGTAGTCTTAAATTGGCAGGATTTAGCAAACAGGATTGCCACCCCTTTTGTTTTGTCCTGAGCGTTTGCTAAGTAGAACAGGGGATAGTGGGCATGCAGGAAGGAAGGGTTATACTGTATTGGAAAATGTGTTTCCTGCAGGAACACCACATCCATTTTCTGGGAGCGGTATTCCTGCAGTACCTTCCTTCTCTTGACCGCCGAGTTTAGTCCCTGCACATTATTCGAAACAATTCTAAGCGATGGCGAGTTTACGGTATTAGGAGGCATGAATTGGTGTGAGAAGAGATGTATCCATGTATTTAACACTTACCCCATAAAGCCTAGATGTTATCAGCCTTGACATAGAAGTGTAGTGAAACCTGGGACCTGGAGCCTCCGGACAAAAGAGAATCCACCGAGTGCTGGCAATCAAAAAGAAAAAGTTAATTAAAGAACAGAAAGGAAAAAAAGGAAGAGAAACAAGAAGGCCAAACATAGGCCTATAACGAAGAAAGGGGGGAAAGCCCCCTCCTACGTTAGTGGGTAACATCATTGAGCAGCCCTCTGAGAGGGCTGACACCCCATCACCCAAATACAGAAAAGCTATATTGGGGGGATGGGAGGGCACGCATGACTGCTGCCCGAGCCACAGTCGACTAAGGGCTATGATACTCTATAAACCTTGCTTATAAAAAAGATGTAACTTGTATCAGAGTCCATAGGTATAAAAGAAAAATTGTAAATGGAACCGAACCGTCAGGACATATCACATTATAAACAAAAAGTGGAAGAGGAGGGATATTAATAAAAAAAAAAACAAAAAAAAAAAAAACATCAAAACAGAAGAGACTTCATTATGCAAGTAAAATATCCCGAAATGATGTGTGTCTTCTGTAACGAAGTCCTTGGGTATCCGAATGTATGATGCCCGGGTTTAATGAAGTCCGTCTTGCTTAAAACAATAGGATCAATTCCTGACCCCTATTGTGGGACGATCTCTGCAATCTTATCTATTAGATAAGCGGGACAGCCAAAAATTATGTGAGGGTCTCTGAGGTGTTTCCCGTCAGGGTCGTGCCCTGAGGAAAAATAAAAGTAAAAGAAGAGATGGCAAAGTCAATCTTCAGGTGGGCATTTGATCCTTCGCTCGCTTGGTTTTGGTCGCCTTCCATAGTGGAGAGAGGGGGCTGGCTGGTGATGTTCTTTTGGAGGAACTTGCCTGCAGGTTAGATGTGTCCATATCTCCAGGCTCCAGAGCAATGAGTTTCAGGGCCAAAAGGACTTGTTCTCCTTCTGTAAAGGTGGAGAAAGAGTAAGTTTTACTGTTAAAGGTAAACTTTAGGGCAAAAGGAAAGGCCCACCAATATTTTATTTCTTTCTGGGAGAGAACGAGCAGTAATGGTTTTTTTTTTTTTTTTTTTTTTTGGGTTATGATAAAATTGTTTATTTTGTTTCAAATATTTTTTATTAAATTTAAGAAAAAATTACAACACAGTATGTTATAGTAATGGTAGCTCGAAAAGTTATACATGTACATAGATGAATTTCGACATAAGAATCATATATCTTAGCATAGTTGTTATGTAAAGACAAATTATATGTCAAAGGTATTAACAATCTGTGGAAGTCTAATTAAAGAATAACCATTCTATTTCGAACTCTGTTTAGCTAAGAAGATGAGGGTGAACCATAACAAGGAAGAAAAGCTGGGAAGGATAGGGGAAGGGGGGTAGGTAAAGGTATGATAGGAGGGATACCCAATTGCTTGTAATGTTCTGTCCTGACATGACCTGTTAATTTTTCGGGAATTGGACTAAGTATGATTGTGGAATTCTCTCCATGGGGCCCATTTTTCATAGAATTTGATTAGTCCACCTGATTTATATGCCATTAATTGTTCCAAAGAATACGTCTCAGACAGTAGGCCCGTCACCTCTTTAACATTCGGGGCCTTGGTTGACTTCCAATGCCTCATGATAATCAGTCTTGCTGCAAACAGGGTATGTAAAGCCACATGCCTGAGACTCTTTGGAAAGTTTCCTATGTCGATGCTCAAAATAGCTAATTTAAAGTTAGGTTTAGTTATGAGCCCGGTTAGTTTAGTGATGAGTTTGAACACTGAGTTCCAGAAACTACGTATGTTGGGACAAAACCATAGCATGTGTGATAGAGTTCCTATCAGGCCGCAGCCTCGCCAGCATTGATTATTTTGTTCAGGGGTAAATTTAGCTATTGTGTATGGTGTGTAATACCACCTAAGATGGAGTTTTTGTGCCATTTCCCAATACGTAGCACACTTAGAAAATGACACATTGTTTGATATTGCTTTTTGCCACTGATTGGTTGAGATATCATCGTTCAGTTCTATGGCCCATTTGTTCAGGGGTTTGGTTACACAAAAGGTGAGCTTGTCATGAAGACAGTTATAGAAGTATGATATACCTTTCTTTTTGGGTATTGGGGATGTCCAGAAGTTCCAGGCATCTTGTGAGATCGTTACATTCAAATTCAAATAGGGAGTTAACGTGGATTTTATTTGCGCATATGTGAGAAACTCACCCTTTGGCAACTCATATTTAGATGTTAACTCCTCATAAGAGATGATTTCACCATCCCTAAATAAGGACGCAATTTCTTTGATTCCTTTTAATTCCCATTTGAGAGTTGTTATATTTGGATTAATGAGTCTAAGTACTCCTATGTTGAGTGGGGTATCTATTTGTTTGTTTGTATTATTGCCATGTTGTAGGAATTGTTTCCAAGCTAGAATGGAAGCTGATATGGTAGGATGGTTTAAGCCTGTATTTAATGAGGGGGAAATAGCGTTAGCTAGTAGAAGTGATTGCAGGGTATTCGGTGAGATTGCTGATTGTTCTATACTACTCCATGATTTACAATTTGGTTGTGTAATCCAGAACCTTAATTGGTCTAATAGTGTGGCTGAGTAATAGTCCTTTAAGTCAGGTACCCCCATGCCCCCTGCTTTCCTATGTTTCCGAAGAATATGATGATTGCATCTAGATTTGCCTTTGTTCCATAAGAATGTAGAGAGAATTTTCTGAGAGTTTTTGAAGAAGGCTGCTGGGATCTGGATTGGCAGTGTTCTAAAAAAGTACAAAATTTTTGGTAGGACGGACATTTTAAAAGCTGCCAGTCTACCTGCCCAGGATAGGAAAAACTTACTTATTTTGGTCGTGTCTTTTTGTATTGTTAATAAAAGTGGTACGAAGTTCTCTTTATAAAGATTGGATAGGGGTGATGTTAAGGTAATACCTAGATAGGATAGAGCACCTGAAGACCATGGGTATGTGAATTTGGATTGCAGGGAGGTTTGTAAAGAATTGCTAATGTTAATGCCTAATATGTTAGATTTAGTTTCATTGACTTTATACAGGGAAACTTGATTAAATTCGGTTAAGATCTGATGTATTTCTGGCAAGGATTCGGCTGGGTCTTCCAGTGTTAAAATAATGTCATCTGCAAAGAGAGTTATTGGGTAATGATCTTCACCCACCTTTATCCCTTTAATGACATTATGGGACCTAATTTTCTCCGCTAGGGGTTCCATTACTAATGCAAAAATGAGCGGGGATAGGGGGCATCCCTGTCTTGTGCCATTTGAAATCATAAAGTTTTTAGAGAATAGACCTTCTGAAAAAACATAGGCAGACGGGACCGTATATAAGGCCGTGATGGCAGAGAAAATTTCACCTATTATACCAAATTTTTCCAGTACTTTAGCCAGGTAACCCCAGTGGACCCTGTCGAAGGCCTTCTCCGCGTCCAAAGTCAACAGCAGAGAAGGCCTTCGAGAGGTCTCCGCCTGGTGGATTAGATTTATGACCCGTCTGGTAGCATCAGGGGCCTGGCGGCCCGCAACAAAGCCCATTTGATCTGGTTTCACCAGATCAGGTAGAAAGGGTTGTAGCCTATTGGAGATAAGTTTCGCGTATATCTTCAGGTCAACATTTAAAAGCGAAATAGGCCTAAAATTTTGTGCATATGCGGAGTCCTTCCCCGGTTTTGGTATGGTAATAATGTTTGCAGTTAACATTTCTTCCGGGAAGGAAGCTCTGGACACAGCGGCATTGTATACCCCCTCCATATATTTGGAAAGGGTATTTTGAAAGAATTGGTAATATTCCGAGGAAAATCCATCAGGACCGGGTGCTTTATCATGTGGGAGTGATTGAATTATTTTAAGGATTTCTGCTTGTGTAAAGGGCTGGTTGAGAATCAGTCTGTCTTCTGGAGATAGGAGGGGTAAATTAATTGATTTCAAGAATTTGTCTATGGTATCTGGTGTGGGTTGAGGGATGCCTTCCTGTTGTTTGAGATTATATAGTGTACTGTAATATATCCTAAAGGCCTCTGCAATGTCTTGGGGGTTCAGTAATTTTTGTCCTGAATTGGGGTGGAATATGTGGGATAATTTTTGTTTGGCTGTTCTGTTTTTAAGTTGGCTTGCAAGTAATTTACTTGCTTTGTTGCCATGGAGATAAAAGTTTGCTTTTGAAGCTCTTAGTTGCTTAAGGTGTTGGTTTGTTAGGATTTCTCTCAGATCAAGTCTCGCCTGATTGAGTTTCGTCAATATATGTGGAAGAGGATTCAATTTGTGGGTTTGTTCTAATAATTTTATAGATGCAAGTATAGTATTAAGCCGCTGTGACCTAAGCTTCCTAGCGGTGGCACTCTGCTTTATTAATATTCCTCTAATAAATGCCTTGTGCGAATTCCACAGTGTGAAGGGGTCCGCCGTGGACGGAGCGTTTATGTCAAAAAATTCCTGTAGTGCTTTTTGTATTTGTAGCTTGTTCTCAGGCCTAGCCATGAGCACAGCATCATTTCTCCATCTGTTCGCTCTCGTCCCTAGCTTCCCCCTCCCCAGTGAAATGGACACAGGCGCGTGGTCTGACCACGTAATATTTCCAATCTCTGATTGTTGGATCTCCTGCAAAAGAAATTTATCTGTAAAAAAAAAGTCAATGCGGGTGTAGGATTTATGGGCATGAGAAAAAAAGGTAAAGTCCTTTTCTGTGGCGTGTTGACATCTCCACACATCAAATAGGGAAGCTGAGTCCAGGAAGTTCGCTAGGGTTGTTCTGTGAGAACGACTTGGTGAGGAGTTGGACAAGTCCATTTTGCGGTCTGTTATGGCGTTAAAGTCTCCACACAAGATAATGTGACCCTGGCAAGTAGGATGGACCTTTTTCCAAATTTTGTTCAAAGCTGAGATAGGTCTGATATTGGGCAAGTATACGTTGACGATAGTGTAGAGAATATTGTTAATCTGTCCTACTAGCACCAGGTATCTTCCCAGAGGATCCACTGTCAAGGAGGTCAGAGTGAATGCTACTGAGTCTTTTATCGCAATGAGGACTCCTCTTTTTTTTGTTGGAGCATTAGCTTGGAATATATGGGGAAATTTTTTATGGTTGAATGTCGGAGGGTTTTTCGAGGCAAAGTGTGTTTCTTGTAAACAAAAAATGTCACAGTTGAGACGTGCTGCTTCTTTCCATGCTGTTTGTCGTTTAAATGGACTGTTCAGGCCTTTAACATTCAGTGAGGAGATTTTAAATGCCATCTTTAACTTGTTATTACAACTGGCAGAGGATTAAGAAAGTGGGATGTTTAGTTGGTAATCTGTGTTTTAAGGGTATCGCAGGGGTCCTTATTGCGAGTAAGTCCAAATTAGTCAATATGGTGCAACTAGTGCTGGGAGTTGGCAATTGGGTATGTCACAGTCAGATAATGAAGGGAGGATAGGTAAGGAAAAGGGTAAAAGAACCAACTGTTCTTATGGGGACAGGTATCCAAAATTGGAAGGAAAAAAAAAGGTATGGTTCTATGTAGAACCTGAGCGGGTAGTTGTCCGCAACATTCAGGGGAACAACTGCAACTGTGATAAGATTGGATAGCTTATGCATTGTACTAGCTCGCCGGAGCCAAATCAACTTGATTATGAAGATTTTTATCCAGGCCCTAGATTAGTGGAAGGAGACTTGTCATGAGGAGAGGCGTGCAGTGATATCGCCTTGTCTGTAGTTTCAGTGTCTGGATCCAGGATTTGCCAATCACGGAGAATGCGAATGCCCTCTTTTAAGGAATTGATTGTGTAGAGACGATCATCTTTTGTGACAAGGAGTTTTGCCGGGTACCTCCACTGGTAAGAAATGTGGTGGTTTCGCAAGGGCTTCGTTATGGTGGCAAGTTGTCTTCTTTGATGCGTGGTATGAGCAGATAGATCTACAAACAGCGACAGTGACTGCAAATGATCCGGGAGTCGATCTGCATGTCTGAAGGCCGCCATTAATTTCTCCTTCGTCGTGAAGAAGTGGATACGTGCTATCGTATCTCTGGGTAGATGCGCAGGGATGTGCTTAGGTTTTGGTAACCTATGTATGCGGTCGATTAATAAATCTTCTAGCGGGAGGTCTGGTAGGGCGTCCTTCATCACCTCGGTAAAGAAAGACATTAAATCTGTGTTTTTGATTTCTTCGGGGATTCCTCTAATTTTAATATTGTTGCACCTGGAGCGATTTTCCAGATCTGCGATTTTGGTTTTCATCCATGTGATTTCATCTTCATGGGTATTGTGGGCATCTATTAGCTCATTAAAAGTGGAGGCAAAGTCTCCCATTTTATGTTCCACATGTGTGACTCTTTCCCCAATCTCTCTGACTTCTGCTTTAAACTGCTAAGCAAGTGACAAAATGTCTGCATGGAGTGTGCTACGTAAGGATACCAGCATATCTTTCAATGTAGTATCCATCACTGGTTGATTTACTGTGGGGAATTCAGTAATGGAGTCCTGCAGTTCCCTGGTGTCGTCTAGGGGGCTTGTCATGTCACTCACCTCCAGTGTTGAGATCGGTGTGTCCTGGTATTTGAGCTTAGCCTTCACTGGGCTGGAAGAGCAGGAGGAGGACTGGGAGGTTCTGCCTGGCGCCTGATGTGGGTTAGAGAAGTCAGGGGAGAAGTGCTGCAGACGTCTCTCTGTGTCTTTAGTGAAGCCACGTTTGTGCGGCTGGGAGCCGCCGGCGCCATCTTGGCTGGAGGAGCGACGGGGCTGTGAGTAGAAGTCCGTCATTCTTCTAGAGGGATTCCGGTCTTTCTGCTTACGGGGCATGTAGCGGAAGGATGCCCGACCTGCTGGAAGATATTTATGCCTCTTTTTATGGCGCTGGATGACCGTTAAAAGCTCCGGCGAGCTGGCTGTATGCAGAGCAGTGTTTTCAAGCGGCCATCTCCTTCGCTAGCCCAGTAGTAATGGTTTTAATGCTCTGCGTCTTTGAATGGTCATCGGGGAAATGTCCGCAAAGATCTGAATATCTTGACCTTGGAATGAGATGCTTGACTGTTTCCTGGATATCCTCATAATCTCTTCCTTCACACTATAATGGTGTGGTTTTACTACTATATCCCTGGGGTTCCCGTCTCTCCTAGGGGGACCCAGTGACCTATGTGCCCTGTCCAGTTCCAGCTTGTGTGGCGGTATAGCAGGGATTAAGAATTGTATGAGGTCCTGTATAGCTTTAGGTGCGTCAGTTACTGATTCAGGGATACCTCTCACCCTAAAATTGTCTCTTCTGGAGCGATTCTCGAGGTCATCAATGCGGTTTAACGCTACTTCCAATTGGTCCTGTATTACTTGGATATGGCCTGTATTCTGATTAGCCCTGGAGACCGTTATGTCTAGCTTATGTTCTATGGCTTCCATTCTAGAGCCCAAATTCTGAAAGTCTGCTCTTATATCTGTGGTGATCTTGCTGGCTGTAATAGCAAGCCCTCGATCAAGCAGTTCAGAAAATTTAATGAATAGGTCCCCTGCGTTTAGGGGGATGTCTTGTGTCTGATCCAAGGCCTGCTTCTGGTTACATGAGGGAGTGTTAGCGTTCCCTGGACCTGGAGTGTTGTTTATAGGAGAGAACATGTAGTTTTCAAATGTGCGTTCAAGCATTGAAACTGTTGATGTAGGCGAGGGGGTTGTAATGTTGTGGCTTCCCAGATTTGCTTGGGGGGTGAATGATAATGTGGCTGGGCTAATCACTTGCCTGAGCTCCTAGTGTCCTCCTGCTTGTGAGTCTGGTGGCTGAGACGCGGCCGCCATCTTGGAAGCGGCCTGTGTTCCTTCGGCCGTAAATTGTGGCCCCAGGTTGCGGCGGACTGAGCTGCTGGACATCCCGGTGTGCTAGGACTGCTCCCCGTGCTATCCCCGTCTGAAGCGGGCATCCTTCGGGACCAGCTCCTGCGCTAGTGCGACTCGTTGGCTCGGGCAGAGCGGAGCTCCTGGCTTACGCGGCCATATTGGTAGACCCGCGCATGCGCACCCTGGGAATCCATGCCCTTCTTGCGCTCCCTAAGATAAGTGCTCAGGCCACCAATTTTGGTTTTTAAATAGGGGATGGTTGCTGTGGGGACCACCGGCTTCACCAACTAAAGCAGTTTCTCCAGCGCTGCCTGCCTCTTTTGTTTATGATTATAATGGGGATGTCTCACCTGCCACAGACAGGGCAGCTCCCTGTATTTGTCTATGAACAGGGGGAGGAAGTTGTGGTCATTGAAGCCATCCATTTTCTCTGCAAGACACAACACGAGACAAACTCTAAGGTGAGGGCAAACTCTCCTAATCTTGTTACAATATAGGCTTCAATTTCGAAGCAGTATAGGCCCAAGTTTAGATCTTACCTTCGTTATCACGATTGGCGCCTCCGATGCTCCTTCCTCCGCTCAAAGATCGTACGTAATACGCACGTTTATACACACTGCGCATGCGTCTAACTCTGCCCGCCCCTGATGTTCTTTCTAGTCTATTCCCTGCCCCTTTTCGTTCTGCGCAGTGGGGGAAGAGCACATGGCGGATACACAGTAGGTGCATGCTAATTACAGCAATGAGGAGGAGGAGGAGGAAAGCCCGGAGCCTGAAATGTCTGGATCCAGAAGGAGACGATTTAAGGCCTCAAATATGTCCTTTGGGGAGATGTTGTAGATGGTGGACATCCTGAAGAAGGCCGACTATGATGGGAAGTATGGACCTTACCCCAAACCCAATGTCAGAAAGGCCAAGATAATGGCGAAAGTGGTCAGGAGTCTGCACCGGAATTTTGGGGTACGACGATTGAAAGATCAGCTCAGGAAGCTGAATTTACTAGAACACGAGCAGTACAGAAAAGATCCAGAGAGTGCTGCAAAAAAGTAAGTAGTTGTCCTGTGTTCCTAATCTTTTTCTATATATTACGTTTGTGCTGCTCCATGTGCTTTTCTTAAAAGTGTACATTTTAAAATGGCAACTTTCATGTTCATGGGCACATTATTCGTTCGTATCAAACATTTTTGTTTCGGACTATAAAACACCATTGTTTTGGCCATATACATTTGGCAACATTTTTGACGCCCTACTTGTATGAAACTAATTTGGTTGTGTAGATGGGTTTGTTACTCGAATGAAATGCAAACTAGATTCTGTGTAAGGAGAGGACACTCAGCAGCTGTTTTCACATCTGGACTCTGGAGCACTAGTGTGGGACCCCAGAACACCATTTTTATTAGGGGGCCACACAGGTGCTCCAGTGTATACTATAGGGTCTGTGAAGCTTGTTTAAAACAGGTAAAAGGTATTGAAGCTTGACAAAGGACACTGAAAATGCTACATTTTGGAACTCTGCCAAAATAGACAATTGTACCCCACTTCCAAGCAATGTTTCCTATTTATAGTTCTGCCATCAAATATCTGTGTGCTAAGTATACCATTTTTATTTTACATAGGGGAGAAAAGACTCGGAGGACACCCCTCATCCGAGGAGAACAGAGACCCCCCCCACCTTGGGAAGAAGGGGAAATACCCCCAACCCAAGAAGAGCAGGAGGAAGAAGATGTGGTGGAAATTGTCACCACAACAGGTGAGTGTATGCGACCACATGCTCAGGTAGGAGATGGATGCCGGCATATTTTTGATACCTGTTTTTGTTTGGTTTCTCTCTTTTTAGGTGATCGTGATGTTGTGGATCCAGATCCTTTCACATCAGAAAGTGCCCAGATCCTGATCGGGGAGATCATGGGGTGTAATTTAGAATTGGAAAACCTCAAGATAAACATCAATTATGTTATTCAAAAACTAAAAACATCATTGATATTTTGGGGCGAGTTTAAAACCCCTCCAAATCCCTTTGTTTTTTTGTGTGCTACAATCTTAAAAATGTTTGAGCGATTTTTAGAAAAGCCAAATTTGGAGGATGCACACAGTGTGTCAACATGTGCTATCTACCATCACGGGAGATCAATGGACGTGTTTTGGGGGTGCAACCCCTTCCTCAATAATAAAGTAGCTGAGAGGAAGGGGTTTCTCCCCCAAAACACGTCCCTTGATCCCCTGTGATGGCAGCTAGCACATGTTGACATTGGCAAAATTGTGTGCATCTTGAAAATTTGGCTTTTCCTGGGATGACTTCACCTCATCTGAACACAATATCAAACACAGTTCCTAAATACTCATGTCTGATATTGCCTTCAAGTTCTACCAAATGTGAACTTTGTAAGTTCAAGATTTGTGTCTTTCTTGTTGGTTTTACACATGACTTTTTTTTATCTTAAATGGATATTTCTATTTTTGATAATGCCACCCCAAAAAAGGTTATACAACAAACATGTTGGTTTGTTTTAAAAACCTTTTCTAAATGCACATGTGATTGTGCAGGTATTAAAAAGATTGTGAATCAAGAATGTGTGGATTATTGGCTCAACGCTACAACACTTTTGTGGTGATGTAATTGCTGCTTTCTGTGAAAATGGGGGTTATTTCCTAAGGGCAAATGCTCTTTGCACTACAAGTGCAGTTTCAGTGCAGTTTCAAGTGCACTTGTAGTGCAAAGTGTCTTTGCCTTTAATAAATAACAGCCAACAGTGCTTTGGATAAGGTTACACAATCACGCCATTTTCAGGACTACCCACATTTCAGTCAGGGTCAGCTAAAACAAACACAAGCAGTAAATTTCACCAAAGATTAGCTTTTTTTTTTGTTTTATTTGATAAAGGCTTCACAAATTGTCTGGCATATTGATGGCCCCCCCTACCCGCAAAGAACTCAAGGTATCTTAACCGGACATCACGGGCACTCAGGGAGGGCAAGCCAGGACGGCCACTTTCAAGCGCCGTCAGGGTTGTTTCATTTAGAATTCCGGCCTCAGGCCCAACTGAGCCAGCATAGTTGGCAGAATGTTGGCGTAAAAAGTTATGTAGAACACAGCACGCCAGGATTATATGATTAAGTTTATACTCCGCCATATGGATGGGTGTCAAAAATAGGCGGAACCGGCTGGCCATGATTCCAAATGTGTTCTCCACCACTCTTCTGGCTCTGGCCAGCTGGTAATTAAAAACCCTCTGGTCCAGGGTGAGGGTCCTCATCGGGAATGGCCGCATGAGATGGTCCCCCCGCGCAAAGGCTTCATCCGCAACGAAGACGAATGAGAGTCCTTCCACATTGTCTTCTGGAGGTGGCAAGTCCAAGCTGCCATTCTGGAGATGCCTGTAAAACTCAGTCTGGGCGATGACTCCACCATCGGACATCCGGCCATTCTTCCCCACGTCCACATACAGGAACTCATAATTAGCCGACACCACCGCCAACATCACAATACTATTGAACCCCTTGTAAATATAATAGTACGACCCCGAGTTGGGGGGTGGGACGATGTGGACGTGTTTCCCATCAATTGCCCCTCCGCAGTTAGGAAAGTCCCACTGCTGGGCAAAGTTGGAGGCCACAGTCTGCCATTCCTGTGGCGTTGAAGGAAACTGTTGAGGAAAACATAAAAAAATTACTATTTTTGCACATAAACATGGCAAGCAGATTAGGCACAAACATTCTTTGTCAACCTCCAGATAACATTTATTAAGGGGAATTTTACAACACCAAAGTATAAGGTACACCTATCATATTCCCCCTCCCCCCCTCATGGGCCATTTCTAACATTATAGGGGGGGGGGGATCTTGGACAGGTAACCCTCTCCACTTCATTGAGAGATGAATGCCTAAATACAGGGTATTACTTGGAACAGCCCCTCCTTAGTTACACTATTGGCAGCCCACTGGACAGGTAAGAAGTGTCCTAATACAAAGATATAAATACACACTGTACACATTTGAGCACATTTGGGCATTCTGCTATTACCTATCAAGATAATAATATGATACCAAAACTTTAAACAGTACCATTTGAAAGTATACAGGCAAACCCTTGCACTACATGCTTTGGGGAATTCATCCATACATCTGACCACAAAAGAGGTGGGTATAGTGTGTATGGGTTTAGCAAAGTCAGCAGATAGATGATTGAGGATAGATAGAGAATTCGGATCAGCTGACTTAGCAGTTGGGGGAGGGAGGGTTAATAAAAATGATTTGGGGACACCACAAAAAAGCCTCTGGCACTCTGCCTGAATTTAAAGCACAAATCACATTTCAAAACATTTTAGGGGGTGTTTGGGGTACAGCACTACTATGGAGCTGACAAAATACATTGTTAAGTGACTACATGAGGTGAATATAGGGGCAGGAGAGCACGCTGGGGAGGTTAGTGAAGGCAAATATGTATGAAGGAGCAAAAGAATAATTACATAAAAATCCAGCTTGCATGAGGACAAAGGGGACATTCACAGCATATTACAATCATGGTAATTTGGGAATGAGGAGAGAAATACAATATATTAGCAAACATTCAATACAATAAAATGCGATGTTAAAGGATAAATCTTACCTTAATATACTCCTTCTGCAGGACCTGGATGATGGCAGAACAGGTCTCTGGGATAATGATCCCCAGAGCCTGGGGGGAGATGCCTGTTGAGAACTTCAAGTCCTGCAGACTTCTCCCTGTCGCCAAGTACCGCAGGGTAGCGACTAACCTCTGCTCCGGAGTGATGGCTTGCCTCATGCAGGTATCCTGCCTGCTGATATAGGGGGTCAACAAAGCCAACAAACGGTGAAATACGGGGTCCGTCATCCTGAGAAAGTTCCTGAAATCATCAGGATTATTCTCATGGATCTCACGGAGCAAAGGCATATGACAGAACTGGTCACGCTGAAGCAACCAATTCTTGGTCCATGAACTCCTCCTCACCCTGTTCATGGACTGGACTTGTGTCAAGGTCAGGACCCCAACACCAAGCCCCCGCACAGCACGAACTCTACGAGGAGTACGTATACGCAACATGGCTAGAAAACGGTTTGCTGCTCAGAACGAAGTAACAGAACGCACTGAAGAACAGCAAAGCCTGTGAAGAGTGACCTGAAAAACAGTAACGAACGAACAAGAACACAATGACTAAGTCACGCGGAACTTGCTTGCACGCACTGAAGAGCAGATACAAACCCACAAGCACAAACTGAACAGCAGAAAACGATCTGAAAGCCACGAGTCTGAAAAAGCGCGAATCGTCTCTCACCAAACTTTTACTAACACGAGATTAGCAAAAGGAGCCCAAAGGGTGCCGCGCTTGGTTCTGAACTGGCCTTTTCTAGTCTCGTTGTACGTGGTGTACGTGACCGCGTGGTTGGCGATCGGAAATTCCGACAACTTTGTGCGACCATGTGTACGCAAAACAAGTTTGAGCCAACATCCGTCGGAAAAAATCCTAGGATTTTGTTGTCGGAATGTCCGATCAATGTCTGACCGTGTGTACGGGGCATTAGACTGTATTAATTATAATGCTTGCATTGCATAACAGTTTTTGTGTACTTACGGTTTGAAATTAAAGTGATTGTAAATGCATTTTTTTTTTTTTACAAATAACAAATTTATTAACAAGTTTATTCTTACCTGCTCTGTGCAATGGCAATCCGCTAGCACTCTTGGCTCATCCCCTCCAGCGAGTGCCCCCATAGAAAGCTTGTGGTAGCTTGCTCCAGAGTCCCTCTGTCTGCATCTATCTGACACAGCAAGCGGGACTTGGCCCCCCCCAGTGAGAATACAGTGTGAGGGAGAGAAGAGCTGCAGATGTGCACAGCGCTGCATGGAATGAGGGCTCAGGGAATTATAAGGCGGGTGAGGACGTGATACTGATGCCTAAACATTTTTTTTTACTTAAAGGGGTTGTAAAGTCAGAAGGTGTTTTTATCTTAATGCATTCTATGCATTAAGATTAAAAGCCTTCTGCGTGCAGCAGCCCCCTTGCCCCCCCTAATACTTCCTGGAGCCCCATCTCTGTCCAGCGATGTCCACAAGTGTCTCAGCCGTTTGGGACTCTGCTTCCTGATTGGCTTAGACACAGCAGTGGCGCCATTGGCTTCCCCTGCTGTTAATTAAAGTCAGTTAGCCAATCAGGAGAGAGAGGGGGCAGGGCAGAACCGCAGCTCCATGTGTGAATGGACACCCAGAGCTGCAACTCGGCTTGGGTGCCCCCATAGCAAGCTGCTTGCTGTGGAGGCACTCAGCAGGAGGTAGGGGCCAGGAGCACAGAAGAGGGACCCCAGAAGAGGAGGATCTGGGCTGCTCTGTGCAAATCCAGTGCAACAGAGCAGGTAAGTATAACATGTTTGTTAGTTTTATATAAAAAAGGAGACTTTACAATCACTTTATTGCAAGGAATGCATTAAGGTAAAAAATGAATAGGGTTTACAAACATTTTAAAACACATCCATGTCTCCTTTCCATTGATTTTTATGCTAAACCACATTTGAATGTATTCTGGAAATCTGAATTCAATGGGTTGGTTACAACAACCAGACAAGAAATCCACATAACACTATGCTAAAGGCGAATGTAATGAGCCAGCATTTTACACCTGATTAAGTAGCATTGTTTTTCTATTTAGTGAAATGCCAAGTATACAGGTCTGTTGGGACAAAAGCAGTACTAAAGTGTTGTGCTTACCTAATTTAGAATTAATTAATGCATACATTAACCTAAAATAGCACTAAGTTATTTTAAATGCAAAAGAAATGCACTACAGAGGAGTTTTCATTGTAGGGCGTCAATAAAATTAATACGATTTGAAGTTCTTAAATTAAGACTGAATTGTTTTCCTTTGTGCTTCATGTTTTAGATATACTCAATTAATTTGGCATGATAAAACTCCAGTTTTTGCTGATCATTGTGGTTTCATAGTAACCTAAAGCCTAGTACACACTATACCTTTTTTTTTTCGTTTAATCCAGCAAGTTGAACAAAAAAAACCTGTCAGCTGCTGTACTCACAAAGTAAGTACAGTGATATCCCCCCGCTGAGCTGTTTTGTTCTAACAGGGGGACTCTCCCCCCCCCCAGAAAGCTCCAATCAGCGCTCTCCACCATTGGCTGAGAGCGTTGATAGGGATTCGGTCGCTGCTAGTTTTCCAGCACCCTCGTCCAACTGAAGCCGGCCAAACAGCAAGCCCCGACAATCGGCCGGTGTGTACTCGGCTTTATACACAGGTGTATTCAAAGGAAAACTGTACTGATAATATATGCAGGGAGCCTTGCCTTTAGGGTGATTTCATGCAATGCACTTTGATCTGCTTACAGGACTATAGGTACACTTTCAGAAAGTCTTTAAGAAAGTGCAGCTAACCCACATGAAAACTGCGGGTACACTGCGCTGTGGCCAAACAGAAGCAGATCAGTGTGAAGCAGGGGCGTGACTAGAACCTTTAGGGCCCCAGTGCAAGAAATCATGATGGGCCCCCCTGATCCCACACTTCTATCCGACCCCCGGGCTTCCAATTTTGGGGGGATGTCATGGATATCCTCCCAGAACTCTGCCTCATGTATGCCCCCTGGGACGTGCATACAGCGCAATCACAGTGGCCCTGATTAGCTGATCACATGTAAACAGACTTGCTGGGTATCAGCAGCCCTTTCCTCCCACGCTGTGTCTGTGTAAGGAAAGGAGAGACGTTAACTGCCAAGAATGTCAGTAAATTGTTTACACTGATAATCAGTGCTGCCTATCAGTGCTCATCAATGCCACCTATTAATGTCCATCAATGCTGCCTATCAGTGCCGCCGATCAGTGCTGCATTTCAGTGCCACCTATCATTGCTCATCAATGCTGCCTATAAGTACCACCTATTAGTGTCCATCAATGCTGCCTATCAGTGCCACCTATCAGTGTTCATCAATACCGCCTATCAGTGCTGCATTTTAGTTCCACCTATCAGTGCTCATAAATACTGCCTATCAGTGCCCATTAATTCCGCCTATCAGTGCCAATCAATACTGCCTACCAGTGCTGCCTATCAGTGCCCATCAATGCTGCCTATCAGCGTCCATAAGTGCCGCTTATCAGCGTCCATCAGTGCCACCTATCATTGCTGCTTATCAGTGCTCAATGCCCATCAATGCCGCCTATCAGTGCCCATCAATTCTGCCTATCAGTGCCACCTATCAGTGCTCATCAGTGATGCTTATCAGTGCCACCTATCAGAGCTTATAAATGCCGCCGGCTATCAGTGCCGATCAGTGCCACCTGTCAGTGCTCATCAATGCTGCCTATCAGTGCCCATCAGTGCCGCCTATCAGTGCCCATCAGTGCAGCCTATGAGTGCTGACTATAAGTGTTCATTATTGCCCATCCGTGCTGCCTGTCAGTGACACCTATTATTGCTCATCAATGCTACCTATCAGTGCCCATTTGTGCCACCAATCAGTGCTCATCAATGCTGCCTATCAGTGGTCATCAATGCCGATCAGTGCAGCGCCACCTATCCGTGCCACAGACCATTGCTCATTAATGCCGCCTATCAGTGCTGCCTATCAGTGCCACCTACCAGTGCCTATCAGTGCCACCTACCAGTGCCTATCAGTGCCACCTACCAGTGCCTATAAGTGCCACCTATCAGTGCCCATCAGTGTCGCCTATCAGTGCCCATCAATTCCACCTACAAGTGCCGCCTATTAGTGCTCATCAATGAGGCTTATCAGTGCCACCTATCAGAGCGTATCAATGCTGCCGCCTATCAGTGCCCATCAGTGCCACCTGTCAGTGCTGATCAATGCTGCCTATAAGTGCCACCTATCAGTGCTCAATGCCTATCAGTTCCACCTATCAGTGCTCATCAATGCTGTCTATCGGTGCCCATCAGTGCCGCCTATCAGTGCCCATCAGAGCAGCTTATGAGTGCTTCCTATAAGTGCTCATTATTGCCCATCAGTGGCACCTTTTATTGCTCATCAATGCCACCTATCAGTGCCCATTAGTGCCACCAATCAGTGCTCCTCAATGCTGCCTATCAGTGCTCATCAATGCCCATCGGTGCAGCGCCACCTATCCGTGCCACAGACCATTGCTCATCAATGCCACCTATCAGTGCTGTCTATCAGTTCCACCTACCAGTGCCTATTAGTGCCACTTATCAGTGCCACATATTAGTGCTCACAAATGCCACCTATCAGTGCTCATCAATGCCCATCAGTGCCACAGATCATTGCTCATCAATGCCACCTATCAGTGCAGCCTATCAGTGCAGCCTATCAGTGCCCATCAATGCCACCTATCAGCACTGCCTATCAGTGCAGACCATCAGTGCTCATCAATGCTGCCTGCCTTCTTAGCATGGCTCTGAGCAAAGAGCATCTCTCATACAGCTCTCAGCTGACAGTTTTTCCTGCTTCCCCCCCCTCCTCTCTCGCACCTGTTCTGCTCCTTCTCCCCCCATCGCTCTCCCGTATGTGTACCACGGGAGGTGTGAGCTTGTTAGCTTCACGCTTGACTTCCCGCAAAGCACAAACAGGAGAGGGGAGGAGAAGGAGCAGATTGGCTGTGTCGTCCCATCCTAGAGAGGAGGGAGAGAGGGAGGATGGAGGGGGGAGCAGGGAGAACTGAGAACTGTTGGCTCTCTGAGCTGTATGAGAGACGCTCTCCGCTCAGAGCTGTGGGACTAGCAACCCCGCTGGGGCCCCTGATAGTGTCAGAATGCCAGGGCTCGGTTGCAAGTGCAACTGCTGCGACCCTGGTAGTTCCGCCACTGGCGTGAAGCCACTCTTATGCTGTTCCAAATACTTAAAGGGTATCTATATCCCAGAAGAAAAACATAATATAATATATTTCTAACATATCAATCCTCACATGTTGTGGCTGCATTTGTTTGCTTTTTTTCAGACTTTATTGCTTTTTTTCTGCCAGAAAAACTTCTTGTGTGAGGGTGACAGCTCACTGTATTTTATCTGTGGAGAAGTAGTGTTGTCACTCTAGGACAGAACTACACATACCTCCCAACAGTCCCAGATTGGCCAGGACTTTCCCGCATTCATACCTCTGTCTCGCTGTCCCGTGGTACTGGGGCTTTGTCCCTCATAATCCTATTGATTACATGTTAACTTCTGGCTCAATTTCACTATGAATAAACCAGGACAAGGGCAAAAAACTGGCTAACTGACTTACCCCCTTTGAAAGGCATGTACGCATGCGGACAGTGCCAAATGTGCAAATTTGTTGACAAAACTACGATTTTCAATGATGCAAATCGATATGTGGAATTTAGAATTAATAACTTCATAAATTGTGTGACCTCCAGAGTAATTTATATGCTGGAGTGCCCCTCTAAGAAGTACTATATAGTTAAAAGCTAAAAGACAACTCAGAATTTGCATCAATGAACACCCAAGAAGTATAAAGAATATAGGGAATAAGGAGATCAATAAGATGGAAGATATGTCCCCAGTAGCGCTACATTTTGCAGACTTCCATCGAGGCAGCACAGCGGGTATTAGGGTAAAAGGAATATACATTTTAAATCTCCCACTGCAAAGAGGTGACTTTGACGCCATTCTGCTGCAAAAAGAGAAAATGTGGATATTTAGACTTAAACCTCTTGTACCCTAAAGCCACGTACACGCGAGTGGATTTTCCGTCGGAAAAAACTTTGATAGTTTTTCCGATGGAATTCCGCTCAAACTTGCCATGCATACACACGGTCACACAGTCACACAAAAGTTCTCTGAACTTTCGACCGTCAAGAACGTGGTGATGTACAACACTATAATGAGCCGAAAAAATGAAGTTCAATGCTTCCGAGCATGCGTCAAATTGTTTCCGAGCATGCGTAGGAATTTTGCGCGTTGGAATTTGTACGGACGATCGCATTTTCGGATAGGAACTTTTTCCGACCGAAAAATTGAGAACCTGCTCTCCACCTTTTGCTCGCATTTTCAGACCAAAAGCTCTCATCAGTCTTTTGCTGCCCGCATTTTCGATCGTGTGTACGTGGCATTAGGCTTGAACACAGAATGTAGCTTTCAGCCTTTTCTTCAACGTTAAAAAATGTGGCTAGTTAATATCCCCAATATAAGGTGATTAAGCAAAAACCAGGGAAAAGGTCCTATATTTTCCTTGGTTTCTGTCTGTCCCTCTGGGGACAACTGTTTCTGGAGTAAGATAAATGGAACCTGTGTGGGTTTTCTTACCAAACCACACTGATGTCGTCCTGAGATGCTCTGCTCTGCCTGCCCTCCCCCTCTAAACCTGATCCTATTCTTTACATTATCTACACTATTAGTGTGTCTCCCCCTCTTGATATACTGTGTCCTTTATATGCAACCCATCTGTCTAGTAGCAAACCTATGATGTGGTGTTCAAATCGGGAGGTTGCCATTTAGCGGCCAGCTTAGAATATTTAATTCTCAATTAAAGTTTCGTTGTGAACAAATTGTATAAATAGACGGCCAGCCTAGAGCCCTCCCATCCTTGATAAAGACCATGTGATTGGTCAAAAACATGTTGGCTACAGTACCACGGCAGTGGCATCAACTACGTCACTGATGACGCACCTTGCCACATCAGCGCAAGTGCACTGCACACCTTGAGGACAGTGGGAACTTCCCCTCCTTTGAACAAGCAACCAGGATGGACTGACAACATATAGATGTGATACACTTTGCAGCGCTCTAGTGACACAGCATCCGGATCTGCAGCGGTCACACTCTCTAGGGGCCCTGGCGAGGAGTGAGCCCCAGGACTGACCAGATCTGAGCAGTGAAAGCTCTCCTACCAGGCTGCCAACAACGATCTTGTCCGGGATGCCTAGCAAACAAGAGAGCCTCATACCTCGTCCTATTGACCAATTATAAGCTGCTTATTTCCAGCACTGCTCTGTGGCTATTACCCAAAATCTACAGATTGTCTTACTGACTAACCACTGTCCATACAGTTTGATTCGGGCCAGCAATGCTGAACTAAGAATTGTATCTGGCTAACTTTTTTGTGCAATAAAGTTTTTTTTCCCTATTTAAGCTGCTTGGTCTGCCCGTGACTCCCTTTCTCAGTGGGGCCTCTACCCCTGATTTTTTCTCTTTATGTTTGATTACAGTGTCACGGAGACCGCACCTAACTGGTGAGTCAGCAATACCTGGCACATTGCAACTACATTTGCACAGATTACCTGTGATGCAGTGACTATACCTTAGTGAGCAGTTGGTTTTTAGTTTTTCTGTAAGTTATGTCTCTATAGAACCTGCAGCAGTGTGCACATCCAGCACAGCCAGGGATTAGCTAGCAAGCCAGCTGGATGTGCACTGTGGAGGCTCAGAGACTTCAGCTGTCAAATCCAAAGTGCGATGTCTGGTATGGGTGGAACTGCTACCCAGACCCGCCCCTCTGTCAAACCAGTGTACAACAAAAGAGTCGGAATTCTTACATTGCTGGCCGGGACAGAGTTGCAAAGGGTCAGGATCAGTTGTCTATTCCCCTCCCCAGGGTTTATTCAGCTTCAGTTAGCCCTGCACTCACAGGCAGCTTGCCACATTCATTTAAACACAGAAGCCCGACCAAGAATGAGTATGCAGTTCAGAAAAATTCCTTATGTCCATATGTGTTCCAAGTTGGTAATTTAAGTAAGTATAGATTTTAAAAAGAGGAGGTCAGAAATGATTTCTCTTGTTTGCTTTAAGGCAGTTGGGGTTTATTTCTTTTTAGCGGATAGCATAGATGTAATGGACCAATAATACTTTGACTATTATGTTTTTGTTTAAAATAAGGTGTAATATTTGGGTTTTGCATATAAGTGTAATATCAACTACAAGTAAATCAAGTAAAATTAAAATAAAGAAAAAAAGAATCCTTTTTCAAAGCTCTAACATTGCAGTGATACAAGCATTGATAGAGGTTTGAACCCTTTATCCAAAGCAAAAATGTAAAAGCTGGCAAGCCCGAAGAGGATACCATTCATAATACGTGGTCGAAATCTGCCATTGATGTTTGTTTGGAAGTTCTCTTGCTAAAAGAATAAAAACAAAGAACAGTATTCTATCTACTCTTCTTCTATTGTGACATCTAATACAGCATGGCAAATCAAAGAGACATCAGTTTCAATAATTTTATCTAAAATATTTTGTCTATGCATTAGTAGCACCTGGAAATTTTTCTTTGCAATGTTACCGTCTAATACACAACCCTGATTGAAAACAATGTGGTTGATTTACTAAAGGCAAATAGGCTATTCACCTTGCAAGAGAAGTTGCCCTTTGCAGGGAAAGTTGGTCCAGAGATTAACCACTTGCTTACTGGGCACTTAAACCCCCCCCTGCCCAGACCAATTTTCAGCTTTCAGCACTGTCGCACTTTGAATGACAATTGCGCGGTCATACAACACTGTAACCAAATTACATTTTTATCATTTTTTTTCACACAAATAGAGCTTTCTTTTGGTGGTATTTGATCACAGCTGGGATTTTAATTTTTTGCTAAACAAACAAAAAAAGATGGAAAATTTTGAAAAAAAAAAATCATGTTTCATAGTTTGTTATAAAATTTTGCAAACAGGTAATTTGTTTCCTTCATTGATATGCGCTGATGAGGCGGCACTGGTGGGCACTGATAGGCTGCACTGATGGGCATGGATAGGCACAGTTAAGGCGGCACTGATAGGCACAGTTAAGGCGGCACTGATGCGGACAGTTAAGGCAGCACTTATGGGGACAGATAAGGCGGTACTGATGGGCACAGATAAGGCGGCACTGATGGCCACTTATGGGCGCTGATGGGTGGCACTGATGGGTGGCACGGATGGGTGGCACGGATAGGTGGCACTGATGGGCACTGATAGGTACCACTGATGGGGGCACTGATGGGTGGCACTGATGGGGGCACTGATGGGTGGCACTGATGGGCAGTGATGGGCATCACTGATGGGCACTGGTAGGTGACACTCATGGGCACTGATAGGTGGCACTGATGTGCAGCACTGTTGTTGTGGCACTGATGTGGGCGCTGATGGGTGGCACTGTGGGCACTGATGGGTGGCACTCTGGGCACTGATGGATGGCACTGTGGGCACTGATGGATGGCACTGTGGGCACTGATGGGTGACGCTGGTGGGCACTGGTAGACAGCACTGCTTCCTTTTGCTAGGTGTCACTGGCAGAGGGCAGATGATCGCTGTGATCAGGACTGATGTCCCTCTCATGGCCGCCGGTGATCGGCTTTTTTTTTCTTCCTCACGCTGTCAGAGCGAGGAGAAAAAATAGCTGATTACCGGCTCTGTTTACTTCACATGATCAGCTGTCATTGGCTGACAGCTGATCATGTGGTAAAGGGTCGGGACGACCCCTTATGCCCCGTACACACGATCAGACATTGATCGGACATTCCGACAACAAAATCCATGGATTTTTTCCGACGGATGTTGGCTCAAACTTGTTTTGCGTACACACGGTCGCACAAAGTTGTCAGAATTTCCTATCGCCAAGAACACGGTGACGTACACCACGTACGACAAGACTAGAAAAGGCCAGTTCAGAACCAAGCGCGGCACCCTTTGGGCTCCTTTTGCTAATCTCATGTTAGTAAAAGTTTGGTGAGAGACGATTCACGCTTTTTCAGACTCGTGGTTTTCAGATCGTTTTCTGCTGTTCAGTTTGTGCTTGTGGGTTTGTATCTGCTCTTCAGTGCGTGCAACAAGCTACGTGTGACTTTGTCATTGTGTTCTTGTTCGTTTGTTACTGTTTTTCAGGTCGCTCTTCACAGGCCTTGCTGTTCTTTAGTGCATTCTGTTACTTCGTTCTGAGCAGCCGACCGTTTTCTAGCCATGTTGCGTATACGTACTCCTCAAAGAGTTCGTGCTGTGCAGGGGCTTGGTGTTGGGATCCTGACCTTGACACAAGTCCAGTCCATGAACAGGGTGGGGAGGAGTTCATGGACCAAGAATTGGTTGCTTCAGCGTGACCAGTTCTGTCATATGCCTTTGCTCCGTGAGATCCGTGAGAATAATTCTGACGATTTCAGGAACTTTCGCCGGATGACGGACCCCGTAATTCACCGTTTGTTGGCTTTGCTGACCCCCTATATTAGCAGGCAGGATACCTGCATGAGGCAAGCCATCACTCCGGAGCAGAGGCTGGTCACCACCCTGCGGTACTTGGCGACGGGGAGAAGCCTGCAGGACTTGAAGTTCTCGACAGGCATCTCCCCCCAGGCTCTGGGGATCGTTATCCCAGAGACCTGTTCTGCCATCATACAGGTCCTGCAGAAGGAGTATATGAAGGTAAGATTTTTATGCTTTAATATCACATTTTATTGTATATAATGTTTGCTAATATATTGTATTTCTTTCCTCATTCCCTAATTACCATGACTGTAATATGCTGTGAATGTCCCCTTTGTCCTCATGCATGCTTGATATTTTTGTAATTATTCTTTTGCTCCTTCATACATATTTGCCTTCACTTACCTGCCCAGCATGCTCTCCTGGCCCTATATTCACCTCATGTAGTCACTTAACAATGTATTTTATCATCTCCATAGTAGTGCTTTACCCCAAACACCCCTAAAATGTGTTGAAATGTGATTTGTGCTTTAAATTCAGGCAGAGTGCCAGAGGCTTTTTTTGGGGGGTCCCCAAATCATTTGGAACCCTCCCTCCCCCCAACTGCTAAGTCAACTGATACCAATTCTCTATCTAACCTCAATCATCTATCTGCTGACTTTGCCAAACCCATACACACTATTCCTACCTCTTTTGTGGTCAGATGTATGGATGCATTCCCCGAAGCATGTAGTGCAAGGGCCTGCCTGTATACTTTCAAATGGTACTGTTTAAAGTTTGGGTATCCTATTATTATCTTGATAGGTAATAGCAGAGTGTCCAAATGTGCTAAAATGTGTACAATGTGTATTTATATCTTTGTATTATGACACTTCTTACCTGTCCAGTGGGCTGTCAATAGTGTAACTAAGGAGGGGCTGTTCCAAGTAATACACATTATTTAGGCATTCATCTCTCAATGAAATGGAGAGGGTTACCTGTCCAAGAGCCCCCCCTATAATGTTAGAAATGGCCCATGAGAGGGGGGGAGGGGGAATATGATAGGTGTACCTTATACTTTGGTCTTTAAAAATTCCCATAAATAAATGTTATCTTGATGTTGGCCAAGAATGTTTGTGTCTAATCTGCTTTCCATGTTTATGTGCAAAAGGACAATTTTTTTTATTTTCCTCCACAGTATCCTTCCACGCCACAGGAATGGCAGACTGTGGCCTCCCACTTTGCCCAGCGGTGGGACTTTCCTAACTGCGGAGGGGCAATTGATGGGAAACACATCCACATTATCCCACCACCCAACTCGGGGTCTTACTATTATAATTATAAGGGGTTCAATAGTATTGTGATGTTGGCGGTGGTGTCAGCTACTTATGAATTTCTGTATGTGGACGTGGGGAAGAATGGCCGGATGTCCGATGGTGGAGTCATCGCCCAGATGGAGTTCTACAGGCGTCTCCAGAATGGCAGCTTGGACTTGCCACCTCCAGAAGACAATGTGGAAGGACTCCCATTCGTCTTCGTTGCAGATGAAGCTTTTGCACTGGGGGACCATCTTATGCGGCCATTCCCGATGAGGACCCTCACCCCGGACCAGAGGGCTTTTATTTACCGGCTGGCCAGAGCCAGAAGAGTGGTGGAGAACACGTTTGGAATCATGGCCAGCCGGTTTCGCCTATTTCTTACACCCATACATATGACGGAGTACAAACTGAATCACATTATCCTGGCGTGCTGTGTTCTACACAACTTTTTACGGCAACATTCTGCCAACTATGCTGGCTCAGTTGGGCCTGAGGCCAGAATTCAAAATTAACCAACCCTGATGGCGCTTGAAAGTGGCCGTCCTGGCTTGCCCCCCCTGAGTGCCCGTGATGTCTGGCTAAGATACCTTGAATTCTTTGCGGGTAGGGGGGCTATCAATATGCCAGACAATGTGTAAAACCTTTTTCAAATAAAAAAAAACAAAATAAGCAAATCTTTGGTGACATTTACTGCTTGTGTTTGTTTTTTAGCTGACCCTGACAGAAATGTGGTGAGTCCTGAAAATGGCGTGATTGTGTAACCTTACAAAGCACTGTTGGGTGTTATTTACTAAAGGCAAAGACACTTTGCACTACAAGTGCACTTGAAAAGATTTGCCCTTAGGAAATAACACCCATTGTCACAGAAAGCAGCAATTAGAGCACCCCAAAAGTGTTGTAGCGTTGAGACAATAATCCACACATTCTTGATTAACAATCTTTTTAATACCTGCACAATCACATGTGCATTTAGAAAATGTTTTTTAAAAAAAACAACATGTTTGTTGTATAACAATTTTTGGGGTCATATTAGAAAAAGTAGAAATGTCCATTTAGGATAAAACAGGCATGTTTAAAACCAACAAGAAAGACACAAATCTTGAACTTACAAAGTTCACATTTGGTAGAACTTGAAGGCAATATCAGACATGAGTATTTACAAACTGTGTTTGATATTGCGTTCAGATGGGGTGAAGTCACCCCTGGAAAAGCCAAATTTTGAAGATGCACACAAATAGCCGAATG